>NW_005871195.1:1277029-1392589 GCF_000147115.1 Myotis lucifugus
CCCTGCCCGAAAACCCTTTCCCCCTCTCCCTGGGCCAGGGTTTCCCAGGCAGGGGAATGGGAGCAGGGACAGCGGTGGGAGGCCTGGAAAAGGGGGGGGGGGGGGCAGATGGCAAACACCTGGCCAGGGCTGAGCCCTGGGCTGGGGGTTAACGCCCCCTCCCCCCAACAGAAGCTTTAAGAAGGGAAGGAGGGAGGGTTGAACTTTATAAAGGAGTCAGTAGAGAGCAGAGTTAAAGGAGGAGAAGATGTGTGAGTGAACTGTAGGAGCTATAATTAAAATCAAGTATAGTTATGTACTGGGGACAGATTTTAAAAGTTAGGAGTCAGAAAAGAAAAAAGATAAATGATAGTGAATAATTAGGCAGGTAGATAGATATTAAAACAGTGGAAGTAAGTAGAGAAGGATGTGGATGCGAGAGAAAGAGGGAAGAAAAGTTTTAAAGGGGAGCTGGTAGAGCTTAAAAGGAGAATAGGAAGAAAGAAGAAATGGGGAAGGGAGCAAAGCAGGTCCGAGGGAGGAAGTGAAGAAAAAAATTAAGGTGGGGAGGGAGGAGAGGGGTAAAGATAAAGGAAAGAAGGAATGTGGAGAGGGAGGGAGGGAAGGAAGGAGGGAGGGTAGGAGAAAGATGGGAAGAAGGATGATGGAACAGAAGTAGGAAATAAGGAGGAAAGAAAAGTTTATAAATGATGAGTCAGTAGGAAAAAGTGTTACATAAAGGAGAGAGAAAAATTGTGTGACAGGGAGAAGACAATAAGGAAGTCAAATACAATTGTGTGTGAAGGGGATAAGATTAAAAAAATAAAGTTAATAGGGGCGACCAGGCAGGCAGGGGAAGGCAGTTAGGTGGATCAGGCCAGCAGGACAGGGAAGTTAGCGGGATCAGGCAGGCAGGCAGAATGGTTAGGGCAAGCAGGTAGGTGAGTGGTTAGGAGCCAGAGGTCCCAGAGGGATGTACTATGCCAGTTTAGGCCCAATCCCCAGGCCTGCAGGGGAGGACAGTTAGGGGCAACCAAGCTGGCAAGTGAGGGCAGTTAGGGGCGACCAAGCCAGCAGGGGAGGGCAGTTGGGGACAACTGGGCTGGCAGAGGAGCAGTTAGGCGTCAATCAGGCCGGCAGGGGAGTGGTTAGGGGGTGATCAGGCTGGCAGGCAGAAGCAGTTTGGGGCAATCAGGCAGACAGGTGAGTGGTTGGGAGCCAGAAGACCTGGATTGTGAGAGGGACGTCCAACTGCCAGCCTAAACTGGCAGTTGGACATCCCCCGAGGGCTCCCAGATTGGAGAGGGTGCAGGTCAGGCTGAGGCTGCCCCCCATGCACGGATTTCGTGCACCGGGCCTCTAGTATTGATATATTCAGGTGGCCTAACAGTTCTTGAGAGTAGTGGCTTTTAAGTGCAACAATGAAGGAAGAATAAACCTTGAAAATGCAATGATGGAGAGAAGGTAGTTCAAGCTATGGGATCAGCACAAGCAAAGGCATGAGTTAGACATGCCTTTCTAGATAGTATAGGTCATGTAAGGGAGGCCTACATGACAAGGACAGGAGAAGGCAGTAACAGAGGAGAGGGTCAACACAAATTTGTGAAAAGCCTACACACTTCTTACGTTACCTACTAAAGTAGCATGAACCACAGACACTTTTAGAAATAGTGAGCAAATTTCTGGGTAGCTAGTTTATAATCCACTATCAAGGATTAATAGAGCTGTAGCTTTTGTATTAAATTAAATATGTTATATACAGTTCCTTCCATTGCCTAGAGATTTATTATTTCCTTCTTCAATGAGACAGAGGAAAGGAATTTTAAAGGGTGTCCTACAATAATTTTTAGCGTTGGAGTAGGATCAATAAATTCCTTGCACCATTGCTGTTATTATAATCCTATATTATAACCTTTAATGTTTAACAATAGTAAAACCTTAAGTCTTGTAAGTAAAAATATTAACAGGATTTGTAAGATAAGGGAATCAATGCATTGGTTTAGACAGATTGTCAAAATAATTGGAAACCATTAGGCTAAATCTCAGAAATCAAGGCAATTTAATTACACTCAGCATCATATTTTTTAAGTATTCCATTTTTTTTGAATTCTAATCTAGTCAGTACAGCACTGTGAAATATTGGCTCTTCCTCAACCCACCCTCATGGTTGAGAATATCAACCATGTCAGCTATTTTCAAATTGCTACCCCATGTGGAAATGGACAAGTTCTTTTTTTCATGACCTGAGAGTAGGATAGTATGTTGAAAGAACATTGATTAAATATCATAATGTAAGTATTAGCTGTGTACTCTAGGCCATGATAGCTTCTGGACAGAAAGAACAAAATGCAGTATCCATGGTCATAAAAAACATTAGATAAGCTAATGTATAGAAAGGATTTACAATGGCATATTGTATATGCAGAATAGATAGCAATCCACTCCTATTTTTCTTCCTTTGTCACTGGTCTTAGAATCAAGAAACATGATTTTTTTTATAACGCAAGTTCACAAAGTGATCTTGTCTAAGCACTTAAGCAAGTATGGCCCTTGTCTATATTTCTTGTGTTTCTTCCAGCACTGAAACCCATGAGGTAAACATGTAAAGTTGTAAAGAGCAGTTATGAGATGAAGGGATAAAATCATTTAACACTACTGCCCACATGACTGTGAAATCTGGTCTGCAGGATGCCTAAGACATGGACATCTTAAAGGATGAGGAAAACGCAAACACTATGGAGAGCATTGTGACTGCATATAGATAATCTTATTTTGTCCACTTTACTGTGTGTGATATTCTTCATACATGGCAAATTCAAACCTCCAAATGAAACTCATGTGATCCACAGGCATAAATTTATTAATGTTGATAGCATTAATCACTGGAGCTTCTGGCTCCCAAATGCTGCATTTAGGTTCTTTAAGAATTATTTCGGAAATAACTCATCCAGAAGCAAATTAAGAAATAGCAGAACCTACATTTTCCATTTTCATCTCTTTCCTCCTTCTTTCCTTAAATAGTCTGGAAAGTGGTGAGCCACACTTGAACCAGCAAGTGGCAGGAAGTGAGTTTGAGTGCCATTATTTTCTCAACTGCCTCCCTTTATTTTGGGGGATAATTAATGATATGTTAAAAAAATTTGGGAGAACTTCATTATACACAGGTTTAAAAAATATGAGGTTGTGGTTTACATATGTAAATATTGATTTCAAATTTCAGCAAAGATATATATTGTAGGCCAGTTAAGAAATAATCATACTTGAATGATAATAATAATAGTGTAGAAGACTAAGTTGTACATTGTCTATTTAACTAGGTTTTCTGGCATTCTTTCCAAGTCTGATTCTCATAAAAGATAATTTATTTCTTCTTTGGGTGGCATTGGAATATACTTAGGCAACTGTGATCTGGATTTATAGTTTACAGAACTGTCACTATGATTTAAATGTCTTGGTTTTATATGGAGGCTGCTCAAAATAAAGATTGGATGTGAAATATTCTAGATAGAGACATCACTATATTAAGAGTACTATGAATTGTCTTGCTACATTTTCTCTAAAATTAACCCTTGGCCTAAGGAGTGCAAGAAAACATTCCCCCTTTATTTAGATCCATGTATTCAATAGGGTGACGACAGCAACTTATTTCCAATGTAAAATATCATCTGCAAGATCAACCCTATTTCTTTGCCAAACAGAATTCCATTAACTAACTTAAATTTGAATTAACAATAATCACATAAACCAATTAGTTTCAATTTTTTGTTTTTTATTCATTTCTTTCTCTTGAATAAATATATTTGGTTCATTTTCTTTTGGCTTAATGATTTGAATAGATAACATAGTCAGTGTATGGACAAATATGCAGCAAAAAGTTACCCCAACTGGTTAGCACCTATCCCCTCCTCCCACAGGTAAGTACTTTCTAATAGCCACTGCTACAGTTTCTGATGCATATACTAATTCAGACATATTCTTAGGCCACCATGTTTTTAAAACTAAATATAATATTTTATAATACTATTTTATATCTTGCTTTTAACATTTAATACATCTGGGAGATTTCCCATGAAAGTTCACAGACAGATTTCTGGGGTGTTTTCATACTTGTGGAGTGCTCACAGTGTGGGCACAATCTCCTGCCAGTGGGCAGTTGGGTTTGATCTACTTTTAATTTATTTTTTATTGAATTTATTGGGGTTACATTGGTTAATAAAATTATATAGGTATCAAGTGTTCAATTCTATAATACATCATTTGTATACTGTATTGTGTGTTCACCACCCCAATTCAAGTCTCTTCCCATCACCATTCACCACCCTCCTTTTACCATCTTCTACCTTCCCTCAACCCCCTCCTTTCCATCTAATAAATCACCGTACCATTTATTGCCTGTGTCTATGAGGTTTTGTTGTTTTTTTTTGCTTAATCCCTTTACATTTTTCACCCAGCCCCCAAACTGCCCTTCCTCTGATAGTTGTCAGTCTGTTCTCTGGATCTATGAATCTGCTTCTATTTTGTTTGTTAGTCTCTTTTGTTCATTAGATTTCACATAAAAGTGAAATCATATGGTATTTGTCTTTCTCTGACTAGTTTATTTTACTTAGTATAATACTCTTCAGGTCCATCCATGCTGATAAGATTTTCTTTACGGGTAAGATTTCCTTTTTTTTAATGACCAAGTAGTATTCCACTGTGTAAATGTACCAATTATTTTTACTCATGCATCTACTGATGGGCACTTGTTTCAATATTTAACTCTACTAGGAGCATTATTTATCATGGCATTGCCAAATCGAGCTGTGTTTCTTCAGACTTTCAATAGATTAGATAAATATAACCTGGGGTGCTAACTATACAATGATGGTGCAGACACTTCAAGATCAATTTCCTTTATATAGATAGAATTTATGAAAAATATTTTTTTTCAGAAAATGTCATTAGCCCAAACTGCATTTTCTCATTTTAAGTTTTAAATTGAGTGTGAATCTGTCACAGATACAGAGTAGTCACCCTTTATCCATGATTTCAGCTAACCGATGGTCAAATTGTGGCCTCAAAATATTAAAGGGAAAATTTCAGAAATAAACAATGCATATGTTTTAAATTGCATGCCACTCTGAGTAGCGTGATGAAGTCCCAAGCTATCCTACCCCGTCTTGTCTGGGATGTGAATCATCCCTTTGTCCCACTTCTCCACGCTCTACTGCTCTCCACCCATTAGTCCCTTAGTAGCTATCTTGGTTATCAGATCAACTGTCATCCATGTTGTGTCTAAGTAACCCATATTTTACTTAATAATGGCCCCAAGGCACAAGAGCAGTGATGTTGGCATTCCAGATATGCCAAAGAGAAGCTGTAAAGTGCTGTGAAAAGGTGAAACTTCTCAACTTAATAGGGGAAAAAATGGTGGTATGCTGATGTTGCTAATATCTACAGTAAGAATGAATCTTCTGTCCATGATATCATATAGAAGGAAAGGAAATGTGTGCTAGTTTTGCTATTGCACTGGAAACTGCAAACATTATGACCACAGTGAGTGATTAATGCTTAGTTAAGTTGGAACCCGCATGAAATTCCTGGGTGGAAGACATAAGGAGAAAACATGTTCATATGACAACAACATGTTGCACCACAAAGCACTGAGCCTACACGAAGACTTCAGCAAGAGACCCCTGAAACAAATGACCACATGCACATAACTTTTATTGCAGTGTATTGTTATAGTTGTTCTATTTTATTATTGTTGTTATTAATCTCTTACTGTAGTCTAATTTATAAATTAAACTTCATCATAGGTATGTCTGTAAAGGAAAACACAATACAGTTGACCCTTCATGTACAGGTGAAAATCCACACATTATGGTCCATCCTCCACATACGAGTATTCCCAACTGTAGAGTTGATCCTTAAATAAAACAGGTTTGACCTGCACAGGTCAATTGAACTGTGTGGGTCAATTGCAGTGTCGCCAATTGAAAAAAAAAATCTGCATGTAAGTGGACTCATGCAGTCCAAGCCCTTATTGTTCAAGAGTCAACTGTACATACAGGATTTGGTACTACGTATGGTTTCAGGCAGCCACTGAAGTATATTGGAACGTATTCCCTGTGGATAAGGGGGACTACGTAATTTTATCTATAGTAACCTGTGGGTTTTGGTGATAATCATTCCCTTCCATGACAAACCAGTGACTCCATGGTGTATGCCCTGGTCCTAGAACTCTACCAGTGTCAGTGTCCAGGGCTTGGTGCTAAACCCTTTGTTTTCTGTCTACAGTATTTCCTGTGTGATCTCATGTTCACAGTACTATCTATGTGCTTATGCCTTTCAACTCCGTAACAGCAGCCAGAACCTTTTCCAGAAACTCTAGATATGTGTACCTAATAGCTGACTAGCTTCTCCAGTTGGACACGGTTAAATGAAACTCTAGATTCTGCTCACCAAGGGGCAGAGGCAATAGATACAGATGATCTGAGTCAATAGCCCAAATCAGAAGAGTGTCTAGCATCTAATAAATTCTCAATACATGCTAATTATTAGTATTTGTTATAGTTCTGAGTAGTTGGAAATCTAATTCTCTTCCCTAAGAAACTGAGGAAAATCTACAGCCACACATAATTAAGAAGAGCTCCCTACTGCCATCTAAATATCGCTTGTTATTTTGCAGATATTCTTCAGGGTTTTTTTTAAGTCGCTCCCTCTTTTTACTTTCACATCATTTAGTTTGGATGCTTCTTGCTTGTTGTGTAAGACATTTATTACTGCTATCAGACTTCTTACTCACTGCCTGCTACTACCAGAGTAAGCACGGATACTAGGGTATTCCTAGGGAACATTCGCTCTTATTTAACAGAGTTCTATACTCTGACATTTGAGAAACGCTGCACCGGATGATTATGCAGATTCTGGCTGTCATGGTTGTAAACTGGCACTGGGTTTCATGAGCCTGCTCTGGGCTTCATATCTACTCTACCATTATCGCAGCTACTCCAACTATTTATGATGAAGGGCAGGCTTTTATTTTCTCCTATTCCGTCACAAACTGACACTTTAAAACACCAGTAAAATAATTACTATGAAAATGGTCACACATGTCACAATGTCAAATTGCTATAGCGCTTTCTAAATGTGTACTCTGTACTCACACCATCAAAGACCAGTAAAAAAATAATAGGTGGGTGGTGAGCTCTTGCTCTTTCTCTTTCTCTCTCTCTCTCTCTCTCTCTCTCTCTCTCTCTCTCTCTCTCTCTCTCTCTCTCTCTCTCTCCTCTAGCAGTCACTTAGTCCCTGGTGCTTCTATGGCAAGAGATGTGTTCCCCTGCATCCACGTGGCTTATGGCCACGTAAGACTCCACACAAGGGCTAACGGACTTGAATTAGCTTGGATGCTGAACTATATATACCCTGCTGCAACATGGAATGGAAGCTCTCGACATTGCTTGCCGTTGGAACCCCAGCTGCACCTCTCACAGCACTGGCTCAAGGGGAAGGGGACTTTGGAACCTGAGACAAAGAAGCTTCACCAGTAATCGCTTTGGGCCCCCTCCCTGCTGCCCTGTGTGGCAGGAAGTCCATCTATCCCGCAATAAACTTCGCCTCTGCTAAAAACAAAACAAAACAAAACAAAAACAAAAAAACAGGTGGATGAGCACCAGTTGAAGGACCATAGCGGCATTGCCTTACAGATTACATACAGGGCATGAAGTCACTGAAAAGAGAAGAGATTGTCCCTGAATTTAAAGAACATTTGGATTTCTAGGGAGACATGAGGAATGAATAAATCCCTCCCTGTGCCTTTGGAACCCCTACATCTATGTTTCACAGAGTCTAGATTTAGATACTAAGGGGCATACCTCTTAGAAATGTTTTTCAAAGTATATACACTGACCAGCACACTAACATATTCATTCTCTCATTGAACAAATAGTTTTCTAACAGATAAGATGTTCCAGGAACTCTTTTAGCTACTGGGGATACACCATTGTCCTTAAATATTTACATCCTAGTAAGATAAATTAGAAAATATGCACACAAGTAAATAAGCAAGAAATAATTTGAACAGTGATTAGTGTTATGAAAGAAACATATGTTTGGGTAGTCAAGAAAACCCTAAAATGTGAATAATAAGGAAGAATGAGCCATGATCAGGAAAAAGCATTTCAGGGAGAAGTAGAAAAAGCAAGAAGTGTAAAGTTCTCAACGTAGCAATGACCTTAGGCATTTATAAGAGCAGAAAGAATGCCTTTGTGGCTCAACTGTTATAGGTAATAAGAAGAATTATTAAAACAATAAAATCAGCATGGCTCAGTGGTTGAGGGTCAACCTACGAACAGGAGGTCACGGTTCAATTCCCATTCAGGGCACGTGCCCGGGTTGCGGTCTCAATTCCCAGTGTGCAAGAAGCAGTGAATCAATGATTATCTCTATCTCTCTCCCTCTTTCTTCCTCTCTGAAATCAATAAAAGTATATTTAAAAAAACACACACACAATAAAATTGTAGAGGTAATCAAGGGACAAATAACACAGGGTTCTTTATGCCAGTAAAAGGAAATTGGATATTACTTAATGTTCAATGGAAATACTTCGGAAGGTTTGAATGATCTCACATGTTCTTAAGATGTCACCACAATGTCTTTGAAGAGAAAGGAGGGCAGGTTAGCCAGAGTGGAAGCAGCGCATACCAAAGAAACCTTGGTCTTATGTGGGGACATTGACAATGGGACACAGTGAAGGTATTTGGGATATGATTTAGAGGTGGAGCTACATATTAATCTTGTGGGAACAAATGTAAGGAAGGTTAAATCAAATAGCCTAAATGCCTGCTCCAAGAAAAATGAAACCACCAGCATTTCCAAAGAGAAATGGGTTGTAAGTTTGCCAAAATAGTGCTTTTCAATTCATACTACTAACATAGAGGTCACTGAAACAACTAAATTCTCAACAACTATGTACAGTGGTAACTCATTTACACTGTCAATTTAGGAAGATAAAAATATACCCACAACAGAGGCAGATTGTCCCAGTTAAAAACTACAGGCTCTGCTTAACACTTTCCCCAAAGGTATTCCTTGACAAGCACCTTGATTGTTGTTATTTGCCTCCATTCTTCTAACTCTTAATTTATGAGTTGTGTTCCCAAGATCTGACTACTGGAAATTAGTTCATGCCCTTTCATTTTACCATTAAAATCATAACTAACCACCACAAAACTTTTTCCAGGTAACTCAGGTACTCATGTCACATCTCCTAGGACCTGCCTCTGATTCCAGCTACAGCAAAACCAGCCATTGTTCTCCAGGAACTCAGACTCTTGAGGCCCTGACAGCATTTAGCCTGGACCCTAAACCCAGTACCTTTTCCTTCTGCCTTGGAAGTTCTACTTAAAAAGAACCTGCTCTGTCAGCTTAGCTCACTGAGCCATGACCACAAGTACAGCCAAAATGTTTGAGGGGCTTTATCATCGAGGGCAATGCCAACCAGTGGAGGATGACTGGATGGATGGGCCAGCCTCTGCCCTTTAAGTCCCCCATTCTGAAAAACATACTGATTGTTCCCCAAGCAGTCCCAGCTAATCCAAGTCCCTCACGTTCACATGGTAAACATCACAAAGCCTCCTTGTATTAGATTTCCTCTCTACCATCTCATACTCTTCATTCTCCCTGCTTTCTCCATTTACCCTCCCAATTGATCTCCCAAATGAGCTACCTGCATACAAGTCTATCTGGAGGCCCTATTTTGGGGAAATCCTAAAATAAGACAAATAACTACATTTGATAAATAATCTTTAAAATAGTTTACATATATTTTCTCTAATTCTCACCACATTCTAAAAGTCATGTCTTATTTTTCCCATTATATGCTAAGAAAATTAGGATTCCAAGAAGTTAAGCAACTTGTCCAAAGCCCACAGCTAAGAGACAATGAGGCCAGCTTCCTGAATGCACATGCTTGACTGTAATAGAGCATGGTTATTGCCCTACCTTCTAGTATTGCTATAAGATAAATTTTAGTCACTCCTGGCTTGGTATTTTGGCAAAAGCTTTCCTACTCTGGTCTTGCTCTCAGCTTTACCTCTGGTGTTCACTTCTTATTTATTCTTTCCTAGGTTGTCTCGGGTCCCTGGTTAGGATGGCTCATATCCCCAGAGAAGTCTCCACCCACACTCCTACATGACTTGGTTTAGATTCCGTGGCAACCAGTGCTTGGGGATTAAAAAGAGCTTGGGCCAGCCTGCATGGCTCAGTAGTTGAGTGTGGACCTATTAGCCAGGAGGTCATGATTTAATTCCCGGTCAAGGCACATGCCTGGGTTGCAGGCTCGATCCTCTGTGTGGGGTTTATAGGAGGTGGCCGATTGGTGATTCTCTTTCATCACTGGTGCTTCTGTCTCTCTCACTCTCCCTTCCTCTCCAAAATTAATACAATTATTTTTTTAAAAAAAGAGCTTGCCTTGACAGGTGGGTCATCTTGAATAAAGACTGACTATGTCTGGTGTGCATTTTTGGCTCTGGTGAGCATCAGATTAGTTCCCATAAAGACCATAAGCAGTTTTTTCTACCTCTCCTTAGATTTTTTGAAATTTAAGAAATGATTTTATTTATTATACTGGTTTTCATACTGTTGAGATATTATCATTTTATAAACCTTCAATGAGTAGAACATTATCAGTTCTATTTATTTATCTGAATATAATAAAAAATAGGCACTGTGGAATTTAAAATTCATTAAGTGCTACATGATGGTTAACTTATGTATATTTTTTTTATCAATTTGAGGTTATGAAATCATATTTTGTTAATGTCCATGAACTAAATACATTTATCCCCTGAAACTTATAGCTAAGGCAGCTATAATTTATTGAGTTATTATTATGAACTAACTACTCTCTTTGCATGTCCAAGGAATTGTATTTTGGCCACACCAGTGCCCAACATCCACTCCCAAACACATTTTTCCACCTCTGCTATAGAAACTAGAAAGCTAAGCACATTCCTATCTTCCTTTGCAGGAAAGCTATGTGACATAATTCTGACCAGGTTACATATATGGGCAGTAATTGGTGAGGAAATTTAGAGAGACTTTTGCTATTCCTGATGAAAAGGATGAGGAAGACTGGCATGACCAACCATCACCCCTTTTTCCTGTTTTGAATATGAATTTCATGCCTAGAGCTACAACAGCTAACTTGTGCCATGAAGAAAAGACCAAGAGGATCACATTTACTTTGATCAACAGAATAGTTGTAAATTCTTCTTGTACATTTAAGATAGTATGAGGCACTATAGGGAGCATAAAATCAGTGTTAGCATGACAGCTGCCCTAAAAACACGTGCACTGTATTTGTAGAGGTATGAAAAATAAGATAGGAAGAAGAGTATGGTTGAAATTTTACAACAATTGGGTACATTAGTAGCTTCCAAAGGTAGTCATATTCCCCAAGGAGACGATTCAAAGATCTTGCCAGTAAAAGCAAGGAGAGCTGGTATTATGATGGTGTTGGCACTGGGTCCCACTGATAGTTGTGCATCTTTCTCATCATTACTCTCTCCTCCTCTTTAGTCCATATCCCACCATCCAAGGAACAGCCCAAACATACAGACTGTGCATTTCAGATCAATATCATGGAGCCATGAAAAAAATAAAGAAAGAAAGAAAAACACTGTTATTCTCTCCAATCGCTAAAAGCTCAGAGAGGAACAATATTTTCATCCAAATTGTCTGGCTTCCATTGTACATGTTTGAGCCAGACATGGAGAAACCAGATGCAATTTGAGACTTCTGGAATTTATTTCTCAGCCAAGCAAGAAGTCGAATTAATAGACTTTTACTTTTGTTGAAATGAGAAAGCTGAAGATTTTCCAGCATATTCCTACCAGATGGCATGCTCTATTGCCTACACATTTGCTCCCTGCTGTGGATCACCTCCAACTTGGTCTCCTCAAAGGTGAAGAGAAAAAAAACAAAACATATCTGCCTATTTATATGGTAATCAAAGCAGGAGAGAGAGGAAATATCAGTCTGCCTACCTCTAGCTATCGCTCAACTTGACCTAACTGTGCAATTCTTTCAGACTCTGGTAAGATATGATTTCTTGAAATATAAATGCAGAGAGTATTATATTGAAAAGACAAAATGAATGGATATTTGATGGCTAATGACCTAAATATAAGAGATTGTGGGAATTTTATAAGACCCATGAAGGATGATAACAGAAAAGTACTTAGTATGTTGATCAAAACCAAGTGAACAAATTTTCCACTTTAAAGACAGTATTTCCATGGGAGAAATCAATTTGTTGCTCTTCTTTTTATATGGGATCTCTTGGAATTTTCTTGGAGTATCACAAAACAAGGATATATTAGATCATATTTAGTTGTTAAAATAGTTTAATTAGAAGAGAGTAGTATTAAAAGTTACATTTGGGCCAGTCTAGATTAAAATTTTCACGTTTTACAGTGGCCCAGATATGTGAGAAATTTAATAGTAACTTGGAAAATAGAATGTTTATTCAATGAATTCAAAATGCATTCCAATCTCCTTCAGATAACTGATCATTACAAGTAGCATATTTCTGGTAACCTCAACAAAAATACCAGTAAGTACTATAGGGATAATTTTCAAAATAGATGGTGATTTTTCAGGATGGCGTGGCTCTGTTAACTCCAGCTTTGACCCACTTTTCATATCTATTTTCTGGAAAAGCAAATGATCATTTCGTGGTAACCCCTTTATAATTTCCTACCTGTTCTCACATTGATTTAAATGGCTAGAGACCCTCTGTGATTTATTTCACATGACTTGTGCACAGACATCAGCCTTCCAAGAGAAGTGACTGGGGACAATAATTATTGGAACATAATAAATACTTAGTCCAGTATTTTACAAGTCACACCCAGGTATATCCTCTCTTGTGAGGGTCTGTGATGACTTTCTCAGGTGCCAAAGTCCATAGAGGGTGCTCCTTGCTGGTCCTTGGCTTATACAACTGCCTCTGGCTGTGATAGGGCAGGTGTTCTGATTCCTTCACAGCCCAGGCAAAGGATATCCACTTATAAGCATCTTTCCCCATTAATACATATAAGAGAAGGCAATGCTTCCACAGAAAGATATTCAGAGATAAGTCAAGGTAAAGGGATAAATTTTGGAAATCACAAAAAGAAACAGAATTGAACGTATCCACCACAAGGTAAAATTAGAACTCAAACCCCAGTCTTCTCATCATTGTTCTTTGGCTATTTCAATTCCTTCATATTTTTTCCCATTTTTCTAACATAGAATATTTTCAGCTACAAGTGATGGCTTTGGGACTTCCACCCTTACATGATATCTCTTTCTCTTTTTTAAAAAAATTTTTATAAAACATTCAAAGCTCATTCCAGTGTCTGCTTTGCTGTTAGAACTATCACATTTATCAAGTGAGTGGTCTCTTATTGTTCTATAAAATGTGCTTGAATGTAATTTTTCTTATTAGGTTCTCCTTTTCAAAGCGACTTATCACACCTACTAATTTTTTAGAGAATTCATTCTGCAGCAATGCCATATTATTAATATTTAAATTGTACATGTTAAGCCTTTTTATTTGGAAAGTGATTCAAGGCTTACTTTTTATTACAGTAGTGATTCACTTCTTACAATAACTTCTCAATATGGACATTATATTACAGTTAATTTCTATTTCTTTCCTGCTGTGGGAGTCCCGGTAATTTACAGCCATATTTACTGGGCAAAAAGAAATGCAAGGTGCTAAACTGCATAAGAAATTGAAACATAGTGAATTTTAGCTTGAGGGGAAGCCATTGATATCATCAGACACAACTCTCTTATCTATAATAATAAAAGCGTAATATGTAAATCGGCTGAACAGCAGAACGACTGTCTGGGAGACTTTCTGGATGAAGCCTGGGCTGCGAGGGCCTACTCTTGCATGAATTTTGTGCATTGGGCCTCTAGTTTATAAATAAAAAGCTAAAGCCATTCCATTCTACACCAGCTCTGTAACCATTTTACCTTTTGGTCTCTTTAAATAAACTACTTAGATGTGAAATTTTAAAACTCTTCTTTCCTTTTTGTCATTAATCTTAACTTTTCTGACCAGCTGACTGAAGACGGAAGTTATCACTGTACTCCTCAGTCAAGGTCAAGGCATCCAGCCACTTCCTTTCCCCAAATCCTCTCACTCCCAGATCCCCACACCCAGTGTATCTTATATCCAGGCCAATGCACGTCATGGACTCTTCATTGGCTATTTACTTCTCTGACCACCAAAAAGAATAACAATTAACCTCATTTGAACAAAACTGCAACAAAAGAGAATATTTTAAAAGGAAAAAAAATAAAGGAACTGTTAGTGTTCTGTAGCTATGAATGCGCCCACTCTTCTGTGTATCAACTCTGATGAAAGCCGCCTTGTAAAATATTCTGAGTCATCCACACTGGTCTAGAATTGTGCAATAGCGTTTCCTCCCTTTGGCTTTTCCAATCAACAGAAGGAAACTCTCTCACTCTCCTGCATGCTTGGCTATTAAACTTGAGGTACACTGCCAAAAAAATCTTGTCAAACAAATAACCAGACAAACCACAGAAAGCGAATTCTAGAATGATGAAGTAAAATCAGACCATGCTAATAGGTATGGTGTTGGAAGGGTAATATTGAAAGGTGTGTGTTTTTTTTATGTGTGAAATATTGCATGCCTAGCAAGCCTTAAGTAGTTTAAGAGTTATTTAAATATTTTCCTGAATCTGAATCACACCTTATAAAATTCCAGGGGCTTACATTCATTTCCCCGCATGTACACCCTCAGGAACCACTGCATGCTGGTTGTGGGATAAATTGCTTCAATTTGATTTTCTTTCATCTCTGGTCAAGAAAGGAGAAGATTTCTATTTTTGTTTGGTTTTTGTCAAATACACATAATTCATCAAAAAAGCAGAAAAGGAGGGTCGAGGGCAAGGAGGAAGGAAAGAAGGAAGAAGAGGAGGAGGAGAAAAGATAGTGGAGGAGGGAGAGGTAGTAGGTGGATGAAGTGGAAAGAGGAGGAGAAGAAACTTACTACATACATAAAAATATTTTACTTTATAATAATCACAGAAATTCACATACACCAAATGAAAGTAAAAATACCATTTATAATCCATCAAACTGATGAAGTTCCTCATTGACTATTTTAAATTTCAGCTTTACTGAGGCATAATTGACATGATATTGTAGGATATTTAAGGTGTAAATCATGGTGATTTGATATAGATACATAGTGTGAAAGCATTTTGCTCATGTAGTTAATTAACACATCCATTTCCTCACACATTAATTTCTTCATTTAGTTAATTAATTTTTGGTGAGAACACTTGCATTCTATCTGCCAGTTAATTTCAATTATACAATACAGTGCTACCAACTATAATCACCATGTTTTACAGTACATCTTCAGACATTATTTGTCTTATAGCTGAAAGTTTGTAACCTTCTACCAATCTCTTCTATTCCCCTGTACCCTGCCTCTTGCATATACCTTGGAACTCCGTTTCTATGATTTTGATTGTTTTGGGTTTTTTTTAGATTTCACATATAAGTGATACCATGCAGTGTTTGTCTTTATCTGTCCTGTCTTATTTTATTAGAATAATGCCCTCAGGATCCATCATGTTATAAATGGCAGGATTTCTGTCTTTCTCATGGTTGAATAGCATTTCATCTTCCCTGACCATTCATTCATTGATAGACACTTAGGAAGTTTCCATGCCTTGGCTCTTGTGAATAATGCCGCAATGAACGTGAGAGTGCAGATACCTCTGCTACACCCTGGATTCATTTCCTCTTGATCTGTACTGAGAGGTGGCATTGCTGGAGCATAGAGCCATTCTTAGCAGTTCTGCTGTATGAATTTTACTTCTGTGAAGTTTCAGCTCATTTTCTGTTGCATTGTCTGCCTTTCATGCATTTATATACAACTGTTCTCTCTACATCACAGATATCAATTCTATTATACAAAATGCTTTTGCAAAAAAACCTTAATGTTTTAATATCTTTGTATCACAACTTTATAACAAGTTTCTCAGATTTTAACAAAGTTTCTCACTCTAACATTGAAGATCCTCTTTGCTACTACAGTAATCTATTTTCCAGCCTGAAATTATTTTCCATGATGTTCCTGTAAACATCTCTATTTTTTAAAATTAATTTTAGAGAGAGAAGGACAGACACAGGGAGAGAAACATCTATGCGAGAGAGAAACATTGATTAGTTGCCTCCCATAAGCACCCCGATGGAGGATGGAACTCACAACCTAGTTTGTGCCTGGACAGAGAATTGAACCCACAACTTTTCAGTGCACAGGACAATGTTCCAACCCACTGAACCACACCAGCCAGGGCAATCTTCTATTTTTTTTTTAATATGCTCTTTCATCCTTTCTAGAGATCACTTAACTTGTCCTCATCAAATGATCCATCTACACATACCTGGACTAGGGGCTCCTCCAAATTCTATTCTTGAGTCTCATCTGGAGATGAATTCTTCTTTATTTTTCTCATTTTTTGTAAATAAGCAGTAAATAAACACTAATAATATGTATCTACCTATCACATGTCAGCCCTGATGATTGATATACATATATTTTTTAAAATATATTTTATTTATTTTTTACAGAGAGGAAGGGAGAGGGATAGAGAGTTAGAAACATCAATGAGAGAGAAACATTAATCAGCTGCCTCCTGCACACTCCCTACTGGGGATGTGCCTGCAACCAAGGTACATGCCCTTGACTGGAATCGAACCTGGGACCCTTTAGTCCACAGGCCGACGCTCTATCCACTGAGCCAAACCGGTTAGGGTTGATATACATATTTTAATATTCATGAAACAATGTAGTAGAACATATAATAAAACATACTTCATAGATGACAAACTGAAACTTGGGATCTAACAGGGATGCTGCCCTAGGAGAAGCAGACTGTAATTACGGTAAAGCCAAGTCCAATCTCCTTTGTGCCTAAGGCCAGGACTTGTGCTTTTTCTGCTGCTCCATCCCACTGACGGGTATTGTCCTGAGCCCTTCAATCTGTTCGTTTACACACACAGAGTCACGGCAAGGGTACAGCTGCAAGAATGTTTGGTGAAGTGGGTTGAGTGGTGGCCTGTTCTAACTCTGAGAGTCTATGAATGGGACCCTCTTTGGGAAAAGAAAGTATTTGCAGATATAGTGAAAGTAAGGACGTTAAGATGACATCATCCTATATTATCTGGTGGCCCTTAGTCCAAGGATAAGTATCCTTATAAGAGACAGAATACAATTCACACCCAGGAGAGAAGAAGGCCATGTGAAGACAAAAGGCAGAGATGGAAGTGATGAAGACACAAGGTATGCTGACAGCCACCCAAAGGCACCAACAGCTGGAGGAGGCCTAAAAACAACCCTACCGAGGGCCTCCAGAGGGTGCACAGCGGGGCTGACACCTGGATTTCAGACCTCTGCCTTCCTGAGCTGTCGGAAGTACTTTCCTTTTTGTCTTTAAGTAGCCGGTTTGTAGTAATTTGTTACCGCAGCCTTAGGAAACTAGTATCCCTGGATTTGCAATATAGTTCACATTTTTTGCCATATAACCTAGAGCAAAATATTAAAGCTCTCTGGGAGAGCATCAGTTTCATATCTATAAATTGAGGATGAAAGAGGCAATCTGGTTGTTTTTATAATTAAGTGACTAAATTAATGCTAAGTGCTTAATCATTGTATGGTGCAAAGTAAGCCCTCAATAAATCCTAACTAATTTTATTATTAATTTATTATCCTGCCACCTAAATTTTAAACACCTAAAACAGGAGCTAAAAGGTATTTATTTATCTTTATATTCTGACAGGAGAGTCTATTCTTATTAAAAATATTTACCAACTTAAAACAGAAAATAGCTACAATTTACCAACCAATTAAACTGTTGCAGAGCAATGCTAAGGATATAGGCTATTAATAAAATACCCATTATCTGAAATTAAACCATACTTTAGTCATTACTACACTTTTAAGAAAACATCTCCCTGGAAATTCAATAATGCAGTGCTTATAGAACACATAGGAAGTTAAATGTAAAGGAGGTTTTATCATTTCACTGAATGGAAAGCCTTTTTAACAGTATATTTTGGGAAAATAACTGAAAATTCAATATGGTTGCCCCCCTCTAATTGTTTTAATTATCCCAAGATGATCAGTTTTGACAAACCACATGCAATATTTTTCATCAACATTACTTCTCAGGTACTCACAAAAATAATTTGGGTGTGGCTGTCCTTCATTGTGAGTGAACTTGAGATCAAGACTTTCTCATAGCCCTGGCCGGTTTAGCTCACTGGATAGAGGGACTGGGGACTGAAGGGTCCCGGGTTCAATTCCGGTCAAGGGCATGTGCCTTGGTTGCGGGCACATCCCCGGTGGAGGGTGTGCAGGAGGCAGCTGATCGGTGCTTCTCTCTCGTCGATGTTTCTAGCTCTCTGTCCCTCTCCCTTCCTCTCTGTAAAAAATCAATAAAATATATTTTTTTAAAAAAGACTTTCTCACAAACCAGTCCAAAGCGGCCCCTGCTTGGAGGGCTGGTTATCACAGCGCACATGACATCATCTGTTCATCTTGGCGGGCCCTTCCACAGTCTAGAAGCCTTGGCTGTGCTGCTCTGGCTAGAGTTTCTTGTTTCACCTATTAAGGAACTTCATTGCCTGCAAGTCTGCCACTGGATTTCTGGCTCCCTACCCAAGGAACTTGTATGCAAAGCCTGCTTGGCCCGTCCACAGAAGCCGGGGAAAGAACTGCACCTGACAGGAGTCTGCCAGCCTGGACAAGGGGAGCCATAGAACTGGATTAATAACCTCTCTTCTGGTAAGTTTTTCAGGGAAACAAAATTACGACGGATAACTTTTCAAAAATTCATCATTGGCCATATTTTACATTAACATCACTAGAAATAGTATAGTGTGTATCAGGAAAGTATCAAGGACACTTACCTAGAATGAGATTAAGTGAACGTGTCTGGAGACAAGAGCTCTGAGCTCAACTATAGGTTCTATCATTAGTTGTGAGAACGTGGGCGAGTTACTTGATCTCTTTGTTATTCTTTTGCTTTGCATGAAAAGTGGGTTAGTAAAAAAGACACAAAACCTAGGTTTCCTTACAAATTCAATGACTTAGGAAACATATGATCCATAAGTGGGTAGTCAGTAAATGTCAGCTATCACTTCGATAAATGTTCATCTTGAAGGAAAGCTCAGAAGATGTGGAGTCTATGTTCTTAGGCTCCAGAACAGGTAGAGCTGCCCTTTTCAGGAATGACTGACTATACTTTTTAAAAATGGTTTGTTTTAACATAGGTGTAGTCAGAGCACATGGGTGGGAGTCTCTAAGAAGGAAAATGAGTCATGTGCCTTTTCCTTATGAATGTGATATAATACAAACCAGTTGGCCTTCTCATCAAGTCAAGAGTGGTGGGCACATTCCAGGCCCTCCATTACCTAGATGTCAGTTTGGAATACACTCCCAAGTGAAAGACTGAGTCTGCAGAACAGGCCCAAAGCCAGGTTGGTGCCTTGTACTGGCCTTGATGAGGAGCGCCTTAGTTCCTTCTGGCTGCTATAACAAAAATACCATAAACTGGGTGGCTCAGAATGCAAACCTCCATTTTCCACAGTTCTGGAGGCTGAGAAGTCCAAGATCAAGGTGCTGGCCTCTGATGAGGGTTCTCGTTCTCATTCACAGACGGCCATCTTCCTGCTGTGTCCTCACAAGGTGGAAGGGGCAAGGGAACTCCCTAGGGTCTCTTTTATAAAGATACTAGAGGCCCAGTGCATGAAATTTGTGCACTCACGGGGGGTTCCCCATCTTGGCCTGTGCCCTGTCACAGTGTCACGATCAATTACCCCAAAGAGGTAGGCCCCATCCACCCATCCAGGGCTCCTTGATAGATTGCCCCAAAGAGGTAGGCCGGAGTCAGGGGTCCCGCCTCCACGCCATGTGGAGCTGGAGCCAGGAGGCGGGACCCCCAGAACCCCTCAGGCAGGCCTCGCCATGTGGAGCCAGGAGGAGGCAGGACCCCCAGGCAGGCTCTGTGTGGTGCACCCAGTGTCAAGCCCAGCCCCGCCCACCTGTACATGTCCCCTGGGTGCAGGAGCCATCTTGTGATGGCGTGATGGCCACTTAGGCTTTTATTAGTAAGGATTAATCTCATTCATGAGGGCTCCACCTACATGATCTCATTATCCTACAGAAGGCTCCACTTCCCAAGACCATCACATTGAGAATCAGTGTCAGCATATGAATTTTAGGACACAATCACTCAGTCTATACTCCATACTCAGAATCTTTCCTAGACTTACTCACCACAATTTAGAAATGTGAACCAATGGCTGACTCACCAATTAGGGTACTATGAGCACCTCAGGAAAGACCTGGTGTTCAGTGGATTAAATAATGAATAAGGAGCATTATGAGTAAGAGCATTGGACAAGGGCTTCCTAGAGTCACATTGGGGTGGTCATAATGACAGCTTCACAAATGTTTGAGAGAGAGGAGAAAATTATTGCAATTAAAAATCATTAAAATGAGTAGCTTATCTCACTAATGGGCTAAAATGGATTTCCAAAATCCTAAACCATGAGTTCCTAGATGTAAGCCTCTGTTCACTGATGAAGAAGAAACTCTAGAGTTAGGATTCTGGCTTTGCTCATCATGAGCTGTGTGACCTATACAAACTATAGTGACCTTGCTTAGCCTCTCTGAATGTCAGCTTTCACATATAAAGGATGATATGAGATTTAAATGAATGAACACATTACTTGGAAGACTATGTATGTGGCACATACTTAAGTGCTCAGTGTTGATTAATAATATTATTGTTCTTAAAATTGCCTTTCCCCCCCTTTGTAGCCTCCACAGTGAATTGTACATAGCAGATGTTCAAGAAATTGTTTGAGGGGAATATGAACCCAAATACTTTACCAAATACTCTAGTATTATATGTCAAGGGCTTATTATTATAGAAATATAATAGAAGAAATCTATAACTGAGTAAACCTCCATAAATGTAGGCAACCAGCGACTCAAATTTTATTTATAGGTAGAAAGGAAATTGCTAAACAAAAATGTTTAAAAAAACAACAACAACCTTGCAGTGAGCTGTTTGAAAGTTTAGAATTGATGGATTAAACACTTACTGAGAAGCATTTAGTCAGGCCAATGTACCAAGAGGTGTAGCCATGCTAGTCATCTCAGATTCAGGAAGAGCCATCTCTTTACAGAGGCCTGGATTTCATTTTGGGGGACAATGCCAAAGGAATGACCATTTTATACTGTAAAACCGATATATAAATGTAAGTCACTGGGAAGAAATTAACATGGACTGCCTGCCAACCTCATGCTGGGAACTGCATAAGCACTTCAGATATTCAATCTTATTTAATCCTCAACACCACCCTGGAAGGCACGTGTACTTATCCTTTTATTTCCTTTCTTTCTCTTTCTCTTTTCTTTTACAGATGAAAAAAAATAGATGATCAAGTAATTATGCACCTTTTCAAGACCAGGAAACTGGAAAGTGAAGGATCTGGAAAGCGCACTCTTGCTTATTTAAGTACAAATATATTGCTGTTTGCAATATTGAAAGAAAGATATGAGAAGAGATAGATAGGGAGGATAGAATTTTACTACAACTCAAAATGGCTTTTCTGCTTCAGTAAAACTGTGCCTACGCATGTAATGATATTTTACTAAACATGAAAATGCCGTATTTAATAGGAGAATAAAGGAATATAAATGAGAATTCATGTCCATGTGTTATTTTATGATTTTCATATTACTGTATAAGAAATTCCATCAGCTGGAATTTCAAATATGAAGGCAGTTGAGAACTCCCATAAAGGCACAATAACTTGAATTCCTCTCAATGACAGGTACTCCTTTGAACCGATCCTGCTAGAACTGAAGATGAACTCAGCATCTGGTTGCTACCTGGCACACCACAGGGCTGGCCTGCTCTGGAGCTGCTGGGCAGGTGAGCTTATGTTGCCAAAAATGCTTTTAAAAGATGGGGTAAAAATAAAATGTGGCCAATAGATTACACCAGATACATCATTTCTAGATGCAGTTATGTAAGCTGCATACATATTTTAATAGCAGGCCCTTGTGCTGGGGAGGGGTCTGGAGTGAAAGTATCGAACTTCTGCAGAGCAAACTTAGCCTCACAAACAGCTCCCAAGCCTCAACTCAAACGGGGTGACACTCTAACCACTGAGC
The DNA here is from genome assembly GCF_000147115.1 of Myotis lucifugus. NCBI lineage: Eukaryota > Metazoa > Chordata > Mammalia > Chiroptera > Vespertilionidae > Myotis > Myotis lucifugus. The sequence continues at coordinate 1,299,277 of NW_005871195.1, forward strand.
AACATCAGCCAGGGCAGTTGTTTTTGATCTTTTACTGACCTATCTTCCAGTTCACTAATCTTTTAGTCTTTTCTTCAGCCGAAGAAAAGCTGCTCGATGGTGAATTTAATTGTAGTTATTTTATTTTTCGCATCTAGAATTTGGTTTTATCTTGTATAGATTTGTTGCCTGATTAAATTTTTAATTTCTTTCTATTATCACAAGCTTATTTTTAATTTCTTTCTATTATCAGCTCTAGGTCTGTTATCTGCCATAAATTTTTTTCCATTTTCTGTTTATTTTTAACACATAAATTTTCTAGAAAAGGTTTGTAATTTCGGATAAGCACGGAAACTTTTACAAAGCTCTCCAAAGGAGCTACCGAACCATCACTTCAGACATTTTCATGCCAGGCAGTATCTGTCTTCTAAATTCTCTCTGACAAGAGTTTAAAACTTCCCCTTACTCACATTATCAATGTGAGCTTTCTGATAAACACTGCATTATCAACCTAACTTCCTTGTAGAAAACTTGCTGGGATACTGTAGGAAGGAAAACTCTGAGGTGATCCTTCTGATCCCCACCTTCTGGTAGTCATATCCCTGCCTGCGCCCCTTCCCTTGGATACCTAGCCTCTGACTTGCTTCTAACCCAGTGATGGCGAACCTATGACACGCGTGTCAGAGGTGACATGCGAACTCATTTTTTTTGGTTAATTTTTCTTTGTTAAATGGCATTTAAATATATAAAATAAATATCAAAAATATAAATCTTTGTTTTACTATGGTTGCAAATATCAAAAAATTTCTATATGTGACACGGCACCAGAGTTAAGTTAGGGTTTTCAAAATGCTGACACGCCGAGCTCAAAAGGTTCGCCATCACTGTTCTAACCAATAGAATACAGCAACGGTGAAGAGGTGGGATTTCTCGTAGGTGATTACATCATGCAAGTTGTAACCCTGATCTTCCTGATTCTCTTTTTCTGGCTTTGAAGAAGCAAATAACCATTGTTGGAAGACTCCCATGGCAAGAAATGGATGGAGTGCTCTGGTGGGCAGAGAGGAAGAGACTGAGGCCTTCAGTCCAACAACCTGCTGGGAACTCCATGTTGCCAACAACCACGTGAGCTCATGAGCCTGGAGAAGTCAGTCGCTCCCCAGTCAAGCTGGGATGAGACCGCAGGCCTGGCTCACATCCGGTTTGCAGCTTCGTGAGAACTAAAGTCAGGGCTCTGCTGAGGCAGCCAAGGTCCCTAACTCAATGACACTGTAAGATAATAAATATTCTGCTTTAAGCCACTGATATTGTAGTAAAATTGTTCTGCAGCAATAGACACCTAATGCTTGCATATGTATATGCCCTTGGTTTTAGAGTTTTGATCAACAGTTATTTATTAAGCACCAACCATATGCCAAGATTCATCCCAGGGTAAACATATGGTCACTGGCCTGAAGGATGTTTATTCTTTTAGAAAAGACCAGATGTGTATACCTCTAGGAGCAACGCACAATACCTATCTCACGAGATTATAGCAGCAAACAAATAAGACAATATGTACCAAAACACGTAGCAATATGTCTGATGCATAATTCATGTCTGATTCATGAATTTAAAGGACTTTTTTTTCTCTTAAAATTAAGTGCTGGAGCTACTAGGTAAGAGGCCAAGGGAGGACGGGGGTGCTGAACGTTGGGGAGATATGAAAGCCTGAGTTAGCAAGGAAAAGAAAAATTGTGGTGCATTAGTAGGTAAACCTGTGAATTAGGGAGTCATAGAAATGCTACATTTAAATAGCAGCGGGAGGAAGAGATGGAGTAACAATAACTGTAGGAATGTAGTTTTCATATGGTGCAGGACAAAGGATAGATAATTGAGTTTTCATTGCCTGAAGTACTAGATCTGAAGCCAGAAGTAACCCTGCCAATTAAAAATCCTACTTCTTGAATCATTGAAATTGGAAGATTTTTTATTATCTCTAAAATTTTGCCAAAAAGCATTCACCCAAATTAGAAAATATGCAGTTAAGAGATATATCATCTGACTAAAACATCAGAGTTATGAATTGTGTTTGAAATTTCAGCTGTGACATTCATTGGTAGCTGCTACCAGATACATTAGTGCTTAGGAAATCCATGCCAACTCGTTAGTTATTAGTTATTCTCAATTATGCTTGGGGAATAGATTTCCAATTCATAGTTATTGCTGGTTATGCCCAGTTTTGCCTGGGAAGTTTATTGCCAGTTCATTGGTTATCATGAATTGTGTTTGAAATCTCAGCTGTAGCATTCAGCTGTAGTTGCTACCAGATACAATTCTGCTTGGGCGAGTTTGTTGCCAAGTAAATCTTAACGTACTGCTCCTTGCTATATTCTAATGCATTTTACTTGGCTTCTTAATTAGAATAGGCCATTTAACCAATTAACAAGTGCTTAAAAGTAACACAGTATTTTATAAAAGCAAGTCAGAGGGGAGGATTTACAACAATGGATTTATCATTTTAGAAGCCATTCAAATTATCATAGACCTACAAGATTCATTGAAATTAGATCTGTCCAAAAGAAATCAGGAAGAATTCAAGACATTATCATTCCACAGTAAGACAAAAAACTCATGCCACTAAAGTGGTCATGTAATTTATTATCCAAACTGGGATATTTGTGAGAGTGCACGTGTCAATATCCACATAAAATCCGGAGTGAATTGGCAGGAGTCGGGACAGTCACAGGCACATGGGAGGGACAGTCACCTTCCCTACTGCTCACTGCTAATGGTTATTGTTGTCAGTCACAGTGCGGGCCCTCAGTGACTTCTGTGTTCAGGATAAATTGCCTCTTAGATGTATGAATGGTGGTCTGAAGGGTGGTATGGATATGTGAAAGTTAGAGATTCTCTAGTTTATTGATATTAACAATAATAACACTATAGGTCTGTTTAGTGCTTTATAGAGTCACCTTCCTATGAACTCATTACATATGATAATAGTTCTATGATCTAAGCATTCATGCATTCAGTAAGTACTCATTATCTTACATGTGCCAGGCACTGTTGTAGTTGCTAGGTATACATCAAACAACAAGAGAGTGGAGGTTCCTAGACCCCAAAGTTTGTAATCCAATGAAAAAGCAGAAAACTATTTCACAAGTACAAATTTAACCAAATTAACACCAATATTGAAACATGTAGCCAAAGCCTATTAATGTCCTATGCTGACCAACTGTGGGAAACACATGGTCCATCTGCCAGTTATCACCCCCACTTTAGAGATAAACCAATCCTCAGATACACCAAGCAGGGCGGTGACAACTGTGTAAAATAATTGATAAATGAGCATGTGGTAATATTAGAATTGAAAAGGTATTTTAGTTATTGTGGAAGAGACAGCTGATCACCAAATTCATATCTTTGTTTTCTTTCTAAGCACAGATAAACTACAAAACCAGCCTCCTTTTCAGTTAGAAGTGGCTAGGTTAAATGAAACCTAGACAGAAGAAGGCGCGTAGGAGCAATGGATGTCATTTTCAGACCAGATCATAAAACCTTCCCCTTTTCTCCATCCACTTCCTCTAACTGAAATCAAGGTCACCAGGCTGTGTCCCTGAGCGACTGCATGGGAGGGCCTGACTCACCAGCGGGTTCCCTTGCCTCACACTGTCATGAGACTAAGAAACTTCTACTGCGTTTCAACCAGAACACATTTTGGAGTCTGTTATAGCAATTCACCTACCTGAAATAAAACAGAAATCTTCCACAAATGACTTGCTCTTATACAGCCACTCTTCTCTACTGCGTCTTACTATTAATCATGTCAGAATTTTTTTTCTTCTGAATATAGACAAAGCTCAAAATCTTTCAAAACCCAATGGTACAGAGAGCCAATATCAAATGAATAGAATCAGGATACAAAGTGAAACATGGCAGTCATTATATTAACTTTCACTAATTTATAGTTGCCTAGAGGCCTGATGCACAAAATTCGTGCAAGAGTAGGCCTTCCTTCCCCTGGCTGCCGGCACCACCTTTGCTCTAGCACCCAGGACCTGGGCTTCCCTCTGGCCACCAGCAGGCACCCGGGACCCGGGCTTCCCTTGCAGCCCTGGCTTTGTCCTAAAGGACATCTGGTCTAATTAGCATATTAAGCTTTTATTATTATAGATAGAATTGACACCTAGAGAGGTTATGAAATTTGACCTACATCACCTGGGACATGAAGCTGTACTTAGGTGTTGGAACCATCTGTCTGCTAAAGCAGGCTGAAGACTATCATTCCAAAGGGTAAATGAAACTTATTGTTTAAAAATTGGATATAAACTTTTCAATTAAAATCTGTTGAAATATTGTCTAATCTCAATTCTGGAATCTTACTAAAGCCAATTTTCTTTTGGGGGGGAGGGGCATCAGGGATAAGAAGTAAGTCATTCTACTAAAATTAAGGTGTCTTTTCAATAAGAACAATAGGACTTAAATATATTCCATATAGCTTGAAATAATGGAGGAGTAACAAGATCTAAGGAAAATTTTGTTATGAGACGTTTCTTTAAAATGATAGGTAGTGCCAGGCCAGCATGGCTCAGTGGTTGAGCAGTTGACCTATGAACCAGGAAGTTATGGTTCAAATCCCAGTCAGGGCACATGCCCAGGTTGTGGGCTCGATCCACAATTCAATTAATGGTAGCTTTCATGAACATAATGGACATGCAAAGGATTCATTTCTTAAAAGTTATCTGGAGTAGTGGAAAATCAACTACAATTTTGTCATATATCTTTCATCCCAGAAAAACAACCAACCAAACAGGCATGAGCAGCTCTAGGAGAAACAGTATCATTGTGGGCTGGAGGGCACCCCATAAATATTTATTACAGAATTACTTTATTTATTGAGGGGAAAAAAGACAGGTGAGGGTTAGAAAGTTTGAATAACTTGTTAAAAATTACACAATGAGTGAAAAACCGGAATCAAAATGCTCCCTTTCTGACTCTGTGAGGTACTTGCACTTGTCTCAGAGATTGCCTCTCATTAAGTAATGCTGGGACCTCCTGTCTCTTAACTTGTCTGCGTTAATCTCTATAGTATCTTTCATAGTTTGGCTCTTAAAGCCTGATTCTGGTGTCTATGAAGCTATTAACATTCTGAAATCTCAATGCCCATGGTCCTGCCCTTTACAGCCCTTCTTCTTCCCCTCTTACCCGAAGAGCTGAAGCAGCCCACCTTGTACAATATAAGCCTCACGAGGAAAGCAGTTTTAAGAACATTAAGCAGCAAAACTCTTGCAAACTTTGAAGTTTATTTTGAGCACAGCTGCCTCTGGAACTGAATGCATAACATTTTGGTATTTTCTCTCCATTTCTAAGGATATTAATGTTTTTTCAAGTGGTATGGATTCCCAAGACCCTTCTCTGATCATTAAAAACCACTTAATTAAAAAATAATTTTTGTCAAGTAGAAAGTAATATCCAAGTGAATATTTAAATTACTTAGTAATGAGTTGATATGAACATTCTGTCCTACTAGCATTGACTTGGAGTTTGCATTTTCAACTGGGCTTCCTTAGGATGACTGCAGTATTACAGTTTTTGTAAAGAAACTGATATCCTCAGATAACATATCACAGAGGTCAGTTCAAAGGCTACCATTAAAAGGAGAAATTGAAATTCAAATTTATCTTACTTTTCCTTGTGTCTTTTTATTAGGTGACTGCATGCAATTGGAAAGGAAGATATTAATCAAAAAAATAATTACCATCATTTTTCAAAGATGTTGAGAAGAAGAAAAAAAGTTAAAGGTTGACAACCCAGCATTTTGGAAACTTTGCTAAGTCTTTGAAATGTGAAAGTGAACTGTAGGAAGCATGCAGGAAAAGAGCGGAATAAGCAGGTTTCGTTGTATTTAATTTGGCCTCTTAAATATAACATGATGGAACTTGTAACCCAGAAATATTTTCTTAGGTATATTCACCAGGGAAGGTAAGCATAATTACAGCTGCTCAGACTTCATGCAAACTAAATTGGCGTTATGGACAATTAATCTTTTGCAACATTAAGATACCTCTGTAATTTCTCACTTTTGTCAAAAGTAAAAGAAAAGCAACATAAATCAAACTTTAGTTAGGAGGTCAGAATTTTACTTAATTGACAATGTAAGACAAAGCGTCACTAAATTTTTATAACTTTGGGACAACCCATAATTCACAATAGTCTATATAGTCCTGAGCTTGCATAATTATGTCCTAATTCTTACCTACCTAAGAGAGTGAAAAAAAAGTGGGAATTGGGCTTTTTTGTTTTGGTTTGTTTTTCTGTTTTATTTTGTTTTGATATCTTCCCCCAATAAGTTTGATTGAGATAAAGTGATGTTTTAACTTATTCTCTACCACCCATTCATGTAGAATGTGCAAAAAAAAAGAAGAGAGAGAGAGAGAGAGAGAGAGAGAGAGAGAGAAGAGAAGAGAAGAGAAGAGAAGAGAAGAGAAGAGAAGAGAAAAGAAAAGAAAAGAAAAGAAAAGAAAAGAAAAGAAAAGAAAAGAAAAGAAAAGAAAAGAAAAGAAAAGAAAGATGGTTTTAGTGGTCTTTAGGAACTGAAAATAAGGAGGTTAGCTTCTATGGACCTAGCACTATGTTATAATAAGAAATATTTGATCCTGGCACAAAGCTCCTCAAACCTTTGGAATTTCCAAAGTGATAGGAGTGCTCTTTGCCATTCATTAGGCGTGCCTTTTGAGCTTATGCTAATGAGGTAATTTATGGTGGGGTTCCTAGACAGTCTCTGGATCGGGTGGTCACCAGAAAGACTAGTGATTAGAAGGTTTGGACTTTCATGTCCTGGATGGGTTGGTTGTTAAAATGGCATCCAAATACAATAATGTTTCCAGTTTGGTCCCTGGTCAGGGCATCTACAAAGAATCAACCAATGAAGGCATAAATAAGTGGAACAACAAATTGAGGCGATGTTTCTCTTTCTCTCTCTTCCTCTCTCTCTCCCTTCCTTTCTCTCTCTCTCTCTCTCTCTCTCTCTCTCTCTCTCTCTCTCTCATCAATAAGTTAAAATAAAATGTTGGTACTTTCAGCACCACTCACCAAGCTCTGGGAAGGAGAATGAGGAGACCGTGGCATTAAGCTCTATAAAAACTCTTAAATATCAGTATTTGATAAGCTTCCAGGTTGGTAAACCAGATGCATCCACATGTCAAGAGGGTGGCACACCCAAACTCACCAGGACAGAAGCTCTGGTGATTGGAACCCTTCCAACCTCATCTATGTATCTCTTCATCTGGCTTTTCATTTGTATCACTTAATATCCTTTGTAACAAAGCAGTAATCTGGTTTCAGAGTACTGTAACCAACTCTAGGAAATTAATGGAATCCAAGGAGGGTGTCATGTGAACCTTCAATTTATAGCCAATCATGAGGACAGATAACAATCTGGACTTGCAATTTGCATCTAAGTAGGGGAAGCCTTGTGGGGCTGAGACCTTAAGTTATAGGATCTGACTATCTCCAGGTAGACAGGGTTTGAAGTAAGTTAAATTTGTGGGATGCCTTGTCAGTATCTACCAAAAACTGGAGAATTGCTTGGCTTGATATAAAGCAAAGCTGAATAAATTGTCCAAGTTAAAGTAGGGCAGTAACAATGACCTATAATCTTTCTGACACTTTTATTGAAAGTCATGGCTAGCTATTAGGTGAGTTTCTTATGAAAGTCTGAAATATACAGATTAGTATATGCAACTGTCAATTATGTGCCTGCACTTTAACAGAGAGAAGCTAATTACCTTGACCAGATGCTTCCTCCCTTTTTCATTGAGAGTCTCTCATGTTTTGCCTTTGCCCTCTTCTTGTACACTGCATTGCACTTTATTTTAATTGCCACCTTACTATCAAATGAAAGGGAAATATTGGTATAGGGATGGGTGGAAATTATAGGGTTTTCAACATTCCCCAGATGCGCTGGCTCCCAGACTTCGTGGCCTTGTTTTCCAGAATGTAAGTTTGAAGGTCATGGCCCAATTCCTAACCTGGGATCTATGTGCAACAGCACAGTGTGTGGCTTGGAAAACAAGATTTTATGCAAAAGATCTGCAGCTGAAGGAGTTCTGGTTTCCTAGGCCTTCAGCTCTGTGGCCATGTCATACAGCCTCTCTTAGCCTCAACTCATCAAAATAAGTTTTGTGGGCTAGTTAACTTCTAATGCCTCTTTAGTCATGATATGTTTTTCATCTGAAATTTAGATGAGGTTCCACCTCCTTTTTAAGACTTCCTCATAGATTTCTTCAACCACTCCCAAGACCAAGGTAGGTGTGTTTTTTCATCAAAATGCATGATTGTAATTCATGTTCCCCTATGGATCTTTCCCTAGGTCATAGACCTGCTTTCTACTAACAGAGACACTGCTTTATTTATATTTAGGTCATTAGTTCTTTGCATAATGTCCAGCCTATGGTAGGCACTCAATAATCACTGGTTGAATCAATGAATGGCTGAATTAATGAATAAATAAAAAATAGAAATGAATGATTTAATGACATCAATCACTCAAATAATTTCAAATGGTAAACCCAATTTTATTTTCCTGACCTCTTGAGTCCAATATTGACATTGTAGGAGCCTGGGAGGTAAGAGAAGACACCCTTCTCATGTCACACTCAATAATATGAACAATGTTAACTAAAATGACTGAGTACTTAGTGTAGACCATGGATAAAATTAACTTATTGATTAGACACAGAAAACCTCTGAGATAGGTACAATGAATAACACTACTCTAATGGCAAGAAAATGGAGATTTCATTATGTAATGTGTTCAAGGTTTCACAGCTAGTAAGCAAGAAAGCCGGAATTTGTGGTAAGTCTGACACCAAAACCATTGGTTAACCACTGTGGAATTATGCCTCAGGCCCCAAGCTTTGTAGCCAACCAGTGGCTGAGCTAAGACTCTAATCCTAATCCTCCATTCCCGGCATTTTCTGTCAGTCTTCATGGAAGCAGTCTGTGAACATAAGTATTATTAGAATTCCCTGCCTATAGGTTTTTGCTAGTGGACTAAACTTAATTCAGTAAAAGTTGCCCTTGGAACTTAATGAACAGGAGAGGCCTTCATTCCACACATTTCATCTTAGGTCTATAGTTACAAATAACAGCAGACCATCGATGACTATAAACAACAAAACAAAACAAAACAAAACATTCAGAAACTAGGTAGCTGATATAATCATGATATTCCCATTTTATAAGAAAACAATCCTATATAATAAAGAGGTAATATGCAAATTGAGCACTATACCCTCGCACGAGATGGCCACCCCCATGTGGTCACAAGATGGCCACCACAAGATGCCAGCAGGCAAGGGCAGTTAGGGGCAACCGGGCCAGCAGGAGAGGGCAGTTGGGGACAACCAGGCCTGCAGGGGAGGGCTGTTGGGGGGGACCAGGCCTGCAGGGGAGGGCAGTTGGGGGCAACCAGGCCTGTAGGACAGGGCAGTGGGGGGGACAAGGCCTGTAGAGGAGAGCAGTTAGGGGTGACCGGGCCAGCAGGGGAGGGCAGTTAGGGGTGATCAGGCCGGCAGGGGAGGGCAGTTAGTGGGGACCAGGGCTGCAGAGGAGGGCAGTTGTAGGTGACCAGGCTGGCTGGGGAGGGTAGTTGGGAGCGACCAGGCCTGGAGGGGAGGGTAGTTGGGGGCGATCAGGCCAGGACAGGGGAGGGCAGTTGGGGGCGATCAGGCCAGCAGTGGAGTAGTTAGGCTTCGATCAGGCTGGCAGGGGAGTGGTTAGGGGGTGATTAGGGTGGCAGGCAGAAGCAATTAGGGGCAATTAGACAGGCAGGCAGGTGAGCGGTTGAGAGCCAGAAGTCCCAGATTGTGAGATCGGGCCTGTGGGATTGATCCTAAACTGGCAGTTGGGCATCCTTCAAGGGGTCCCAGATTGGAGGAAGTTCAGGCTGGGCTGAGGGACACTCTCCTGCCCCAGTGCACGAATTTCATGCACTGGGGCATCTAGTATATATATAATTAGGAAATAAGATTTGGTGAGATGTTTCTAGAGAAGTAATATACTTGGATAATACAATAGCAAAGCTCATATCTTAAAAGGATAAATGGGATGTCTGTCAATTGAGAGACATAAGTATTCATGTGTATGTGCTGTGTGTGTATGTTTGTATTGTATGGAAACTGATAAACAGCATATATATTCCGTATGTGTTGGTAGGTCTAGCAGGTGCTTACAATTAGGTAATTGCTTATTCTTTCCCTTTATGTAAATACCACTATGAATATTTGTTCTTAAGTCTTGTATGCCAGATGCCTTTGATAATGTCATGATATGACTTTGGCTTTTTTTTTTTTTTTTTGCCTGTTTATGTGGCAAGTTAGTTCCCTTTCCCCACTGCTGATCACTCTCCATGAAGAAGTTTTCATCACCTGGAGGCAGGGATGAGTGTTCTTTTATGGTGGCCTGGCATGGCTTCTTAACAACCCTTTGCCCTGAGCTTGAACACAGGAGCCTTTAAGCCCTGCTGTGAACCTAACTTTCCTGCCCCATAAGGCCTATGGTGTTAGAAATTGTAACATTCTGCTGAGATGTTTTCATTACGTGTCTTTTGTTCAACCAGGATAGAAAAATAGAAACAGAAGGGGGAAAAAAGCACAAATCTCCTTTCCATTTAGACTTATTAAATATTCAAGTGATCCCTCAAATATACTCAGCCTTGCTGTGGCTTCATTAAAGTGCAGTTGCATTGTGTTTTACGATGGAACAAGGGTGCAATATGCTTCCTGCAGTGGCTACCCACAAGCAAATAGATTGCTGCATTCCTCACCAGCCAAAGCTCAAAAGTAGCCCAAAGTCAAGAGTATTATAGTAATCAAGACCTCAGGTTAGGGGCCTGGATAATGATGGTAAAATCCACATCAGTGAAAAAGGAGGCCACAACTTCCTGTTCAAGTGCAGATGGAAAGAACACATAGCTATTTCTAGTCAAGGGTTAGTGCCCCTTATTGAAGAAGTCATTTCTAAAGACCTGCTTCAGAAAGTCTGCATGTCCATCAAGGGGTCATGGTTGCTAGAGATAGTATTGGAAATGAGTAAGTATGATCAGTTGTAAGACTATGTCAAAAGGATAAATGATTTACTATCTACTGTGAAATGATAAATGAAAAATAACAAATAAAGACATCAAGGGCACATATAAGCCATGATTACAATGACTAAATGTATGTGAGCATGGGAAAAGATAAGAAAAAAAAAGAGCAAACTGTAAAACATATAACAATGAGCTTCACTGACTAATTACTGTATGTCTGGTCTTTTCCAAAGCTTTAATTTATATTATTTTATATCATTCTTCCAAAAAAATCCAGAAGTTTAGATATTTGTACACATAGATTAGAAAATTTTAAGCAAATACTAAAAAGTGTGAGTTATGTACCCCGAACAGCAGAACTACCAGTGGAAGGACCAGTTGCTATGCTACTCACTGACCAACTGACCATCAGGGGGCAGACACTCAATGCAGGAGCTGCCCCCAGCCCGCAGGCCCTAGGCCGGCCAAGGCGGGTGCCAGCAGGGGGGAGGAGGGGGATTGCCCCGCTGGTTGCCCCAAAGATCAGCCCTGATTTCCAGCCAGGCCTAGGGACCCTACATGCACACGTATTTCATGCATCAGGCCTCTAGTAGCTCCATAAGAATATAAAACTAACTTCTGTTAAACTCTAGGTACTCTAAAAATTTAATAAATTAGAAAAGTAGGACAAAATAGGTACTTCGTACATTGCTTTCTCATGGTAAATGATGTTTGGTTGAATGATGAAAATATACACATTATTATCTCCTTTATATTCCTACTCTTCTTATACTGACATTAAATTTTTAAAACCTGCTTTGGACTATATTCCATGTTCCTCACTACATGCAAGATTTTAGCCTTAGTTTGCAGAGCTTTCTCTTATTGAAATGCACATTCTGAGTCATGCTGGAGTTTGTTTTTATCTGCCTTAGCTCAGTTTTGAAGGGGAATGTGCACTATACTTCTTGAGATGGGACTTTGAATCCACACAGGGGCATGCAATATTCTTTTTCACAAAGCCTTTTATAAAAACTGACGATATATGAGGATCATAGCTCCTTAAGGTTTCAGAAGTCAACTTAACTATGTGGGCAGGATTTATTTGTACAGAGAATCCAATAAAAACAATCATTAAAGGCATTAGTAATAAACTCATCTAAATTAAACTTAGCTTCTACATTGCCCCCATACACACACAAATACCAAATTCTCTAGAAGGAATAAAGAGAAATACATTTTTTAAGAGAGAGGGAGGGAAGTAGAGAGAGAAAAAAATCAATTGGCTGACTCCCCCATGCACCCTGACCAGGAATCAGACCCACAACCTATCAGTGTGTGGGATGACTCTCTAACCAACAGAGCCACACTGGGGAGTATTAAAGGAACTACCTTTAATTTTAGAGTGTAGTAAGTCTTTCCTTCATTCGCATATTCCAGAAATATTTCTTGTGTGCCTATGTATTGTTGGGCACATAAGACCCTAGGGAAGGAAGTGATGATCATCAATATACTGATAGAATCAGGTCAAGCAAACAGGAGATAACAATTATAGACATGTGACCCTCAAAAGAGTAGTCTGTTGGCAAATATTAATAGTATGAACGCAAAAAAAACTGAGAAGTAAACTTAGAAAGGATAGTACTGGGCTTTCCAGACCACTGTCTAATACCACAAGGGTACTTAGAAGTGTTTTACTTCTCATGCTCCCCTGAAAATTCAGGAAATTGGTGTTAGTGTAGTCCATAAAGCAAGCAACTCAACACATGAGTGCTCCCAATTTATTTATTGATTGATTGATTGATTTGCAAAATGCCACTAATTATCTTGGCCATAAGTTAACTTACCTCACCACCTATTTTACATAGGGTTGCCCTAAATACACTAATGGCCAAGTAGAGAAAGCTAGTGGGAAGTACAAAAGATCTAAACTGATTAAGAATCTAAGAGAGCTGGAATTCAAAGGGAACTTCTAGATTATTTTGTCTAATCTTTTTATTCATTTGTTCAAGCATTCACTCCCATCGTCAAGGACAGAAAACAGGCTGTGCCTGGACTTATGGGTGAGTATGCTGGTGTGCCAGTACTATGCTAGGCACTCTGTGAGTTCAGGAGTTGAGGAAGTCAGTGGGGCAGTCTTGGCTAATGAAGAGAAGGGTAGATGCACAGATGCTCAGATATGGCCTCTATCCCCAAGGAGCTTACAGTTGAGTGCACACATTAGAAATGAATGGTTATACCATAAGGAAGGACACCATAAGCTAAATAGATTGTTTGATAGAAGTTTCAAACAGGAGAAAGAATGCCCGTCTAACGTCATCCAGTTAAAAGTTTTATGGGTGCTATGGAATAAAAACACTAAATTCCAAAAATATAACCCCCAACACCACAGTTTGCCAGAGGAGAAAGCCAAAGAGGAAAGGCCTTTGTTCTACCTGTTAATCCAGTGATTTGCCTCAAAGCTATATGTGCGCCAGGATAAAAGCAATAATGCAAATCCTTTCTTTCTTGCCAAATACCATACTCTATAGTTAAATTTTTGCTTTTTTTTTTAAATTGGGAACTAAATGCTACTAAAGATGACTATCAAGTTAACAATTAGTCGATCGTAGAGAAAATTAGCACATTTACTGGTAAGATGTCTTTGTCCTTCCAAGCTATCTTTTTCTTTGACAAATATAAAAGTAAATTCATGTTATTTCTTCTTTTATAGCATTATACATAGAATAACTAATAAAGGCTTTGAATAACATAAACTTCATGGTTTTGAGAAACTTTTTGTTTGTTTAAAGTCATTTGGAGGAAATATATTTTTCCCATTTTAGTAGTGTTTTTTTTAAATTCAGAATCTTACCCTGAGGTGTAGAATAAAAATAGATAATAATTGAAAATGCCAGGTAGTATAGCTAGATGATATGAGTAGGTATAGTTGTGGTACAGCTGTGTCTAATACAGATAGAGACAGAACAGGAGATCCCACAGACCTTTGCTTTGTGCTTACTAAGTGCAGAGCCTTATTCTGCATGCATTATATGAGTTAACTCCTCGTTCTCTTAACAAGTCTACAAAATAAATGTTATTTACAGCTAAAAGAAGTCAAAGTGAAAACAGGTATGTTCATTTTCTTTGGCTGCAACAACAACCAGCCACAAACTAAGCGATTTAAAACAATTGAATTTTATTCTCTCATCATTCTGCCTCCATCTTCACAAGGCCTTCTTTATTAGGTGCGTGTGCTGTATATGTGTCCTCTCTGGGTATCAAATCTCCCTCTGCCTCTCTCGTCACTGCCTACAGGTAACATGCAGGACAGCCCCCATCTCTCCAGATTCTTACCTTAATCACATCTGTAAAGACCCCTTTTTTTCCTTATTACGTAATAACTACAGTTTCCAAGAATTAGGACCTGGTATATGGAGGTGCCATTTATTCAGCCAAATACAAAAGATTAGGTTTATGAAAAGACCACACAGTCTGTAATTTATGGGACCTCTCAGATGCTCAGTGTATAAATTCCATAGATCAATGAATGTTTTGCGGACCATTGTCAACCTCTGATTTTTAGGATGTTGCTGATCGTAAACTCATTCTAAGGGAATGGAAGGTTTTAGTTTTAGAACACAATGGATTTCAACTTGATCCACTTCATTCAAGTTTGGGATTTTTGAAGACCCACTTTACCTCAGTGTAGTTTTTTTTATTATATATTTTTAAACCTTCTTTCAAGGTTTACAACTGGTATGAAAAGTGTGCTAACAGTGACTGTGAAAAACAGGTCCCACTGCCTGTCTGCCCAGCTTGAAAATCAGTGTGTGAGTCCCACTATGGCACTACAACAGAAGTCCTACCACGGTACCACCACAGAGTAATAAAAAAACAGGGTTTGTTTTAATTTTAAAAACTTTTTCTCAAAGGCACATTTTGATTCTAATAGCAAGACCTTTTTTGGCTTGCTTTCTGAACAATTACTTCATGTAGTTTAAGAATATTTTTATAAATCTTTACCCATCTTGTAATAAAGTGAGAAAAGCTTACAAAATAATGTGTTTGTTAAAACCATTCAGTGAATTCCACAAAAATCATATTATTGTCATTAGTAGCACTTAAAATATTATGCTGTGATATTTTAATATTGATCTTCCCCAAGTCCAGTGAACCCCCCTGAAAGACCAGATGCTTCCATCAACCCCATGCCATAGAGAATGTGACAGAACCTACTGTTGACATGATTTAACTTCCTTAGTGATAGCACCGCAAGGAAAATTAGAGGACAAACTTAATTTTATTCTGTGTAGGCAGACTGATATTAATGATAAAGATGGTATAACTACCACTTTCTGGATAGATCCCATAATCAACTGAATAATAATTTGCATATGTTTAAGAATCTAGCTATCTGCTAAGTTCTGTGAATACTGATTACATATATATATATATATATATATATGAATATATGTATTATGTACACATGATTACATATAATATGCATATGTAATCTTATACTTTCTTATAAACATCAGTGAAGATTTGACTACTTAGAGAAAACCTGTGAACATGGTATGAGCTGAGGGACAGCATGAAGTCACGGAAACAGGATGAACTGAGTTCTAAGGGAAGGACTTATTTTCTGGCGCTCCATCAATTACTGGCTACGGAATCTTGGCAACTTGGGTAATTGCTCTGAGATTCCATTTCTTCATCTATAAAATAGTGAGAACATTGACACCTACTTCATAGTATTGTTAATAAAACTATACTGTATAAAAATGGTATAGTCTCCCTAATTGATAAAGGAGACATTTGAGGTTAAGTAAGTTGCCCAGATATATTTAAGCCAAAAATTGTGACACCATCCACTTGTCTTAGACTAAGGTCTTCCTTTTGGCTCAGCTTAGAGTTGCCTGAGGCAAAGAAGAAAGAATTCATTGCACACAGAATTGAGATTCCCAGTAATTCTTTAAATAATTATAGCAGAGGCATCTCCTGAATTCACAGTGCCAAAAACTTTGTATAATAAAGAATATTTTTGGAGAAAATTTAAGGTCATGTTTATGTTTTAACCACATGATTCTATAGAGTGACATTTATCATAAAGGGTTTGATCCTGCTGCCTTTCGTTTCTTTTTCTTTTCACTAATTCCTAATACGACATGCTCCTTGCTGACAATGTGAAGGCTTCCCAGAATGCCTCCTGTACACACCTCCAACTGGAGCCAGGGATAGAACCCATAACCAAGATACGGGACCTTGACCAGGAATCAAACCCACAACTCTTTGGTCCATGGGGTGACACTCTAACCACTGAGAAACACTGGCCAGGGCTGTTGTTTTTATTTATTTTTTTTTTAATTTTTTACTGACCTATCACTAATCTTTAGCCTTTTCTTCAGCTGAAAAAAAAAGCTGCTCAATCATGAATTTAATTGTAGTTACTTTATTTTTCACATCTAGAATTCAGCTTTATTTTTTATAGACTACAGTTTTCTAATTAATTTTTTAAATTTTTTTCTATTGTCACAAGCTTATTAGTCACAATTATTATCAGCTCTAGGTCTATTATTTGCCATAAATCTTTTCCCATTTTCTGTTTATTTTTTAACACATAAATTTTCTAGAAAAGGTTTGTAATTTCAGATAAGCACAGAAACTTTTACAAAGCTCTCCAAAGGAGCTACCGAACCATCACTTCAGACATTTTCATGCCAGGCAGTATCTGTCTTCTAAATTCTCTCAAGTGAAAAATAATTTTCATGTTTTAGTTAAAGAATGACAGATGTTAAAGTTTAGGCTTTCAAGGATTATACACTAAGGCTAGTTTAGTCCGAATACTTTATGATGTTAGTAGCTCACATTTGAGGATCTCTATATATTTTTCATGAGATAAACTTTTGGATGCCAATTTCTTTTACTGATGGTCTATACCCCTCTAGTAACAGGAAAGAACCACAGAGACATGTAAATGCATTGATGATAAATCCAGGGATTGTTTTTCCTAGTGGAGATTCAGGAGGAAAGTATTTTCCTGGGTTCTGACAGATAACCTCAAAAAAAAATGAAATAATAAATTTAAAAAAACCTGAGACACACACAAGGAAATGAGGCATATTTTCCTGCTACTTAAAATTTTAGTTTGGTCATGAGTCAGATGTCAAGAAGTAACCTTAGAGGAAAATTCCTTTAATTGGCAAGGATAATATTCTAAAAGTAACGATCATGTGGCTGCGTATAGACACTATATTTGAAAATAAAGATTCAATTGCAGTAGTTTTGTTTTGGTACTCAGCCTATTAAGAAAATGGCTTAACTCACTGCTTAGTGAGTCATGGACATGGGTTAAAAGAATGTAAGCTTGTGGTTGGAAACCAACAGTTTTTATAGTGATGAAACTGATATTTCCTGAGACCCAGTTGGTAATTGGTGGTGGCACAATCATAATAGAAGAACATACTGTGTCTATGATACCTTGGCTTGTGAAGTGCATGTACATCGTTATCTGAATAGTATTTTGTTTTTCATACCTGACCTCTCATAGCAGGTAGGACAAACCTGGAAACAAAGACACAAGGACTTGTCTGAGATCCCAAAATTAAAATATGAAATAGAAATCATCCAATTTGAAATTTAAAACAAGCCTTCTATTTGTCTTCAAGAAATTTGCAATTTGTGGTCATTGAGCATTTACTACAGATAAAATAGTGAAGTTGGTACGTGGGAAACAATAATAGCCAAGATGCGAAATCTCAGCGTTTCAGGGCTTCAAAGTCTAGTGAAAGAGAGGCCAAAATAAAAACATTAAACATATATTATGCTACAGTTTGATGAGATCTTTCACAGTGGAATGTACAGCATTTCACAAATGCTACGTGAAAGATACCAAAACTAATGGGTGTCTTTCCTAGGATTGTTGCAGGATTATCTACAGATAGTTTTGTAGAGGAAAAGAGAAAATGACATCTCAGATGGAAAAGAGCATACTCAAAGGCACAAACAGAAAGCAGGGCCTGCCTAGTCAGGAGTAAAGGGAAATTGACATGACCAGATGACTAGTACAAAATGTGCATTTTGAGATGACATGTTGGTGAGAGGAGGTCAACATGGCTAAAATCATATAGGGACCTTCCATTTTCATGTCTATAAAATGGAGATCTTAGTAGCTACACCGATAGATACTACTACACTGCTCCGATATTCTGTCTTCAGGGTTACAGTAATGATTTGCCCAATTGCTGGAGATTCGGTGGCTTACAGCTCTCAATGGACTTTTGCTGGGGAACTGTACTGTGCTGCATGAAGCCTCTTCACCCATGACCAAGCCTCTGACAAATCTTGTCACCATGGGAGAATTCAGCCAGGCCCCCTTGCCTCTGGGACAACTCTAAGTGGCCATCGCTGCTCAAAAACTCCCTGTAGAATTTGCTGCCATACTCTCCTTCCCGATCCTGCTTCCTTATTCCCACATGGTGCTGATCCCTAGTGCTCTCCAACAAACTTCCGAAATAGAAATCTGACCCAGGGTCTATTTTCCAAGTGCTTGAACCAAATTTCCCAATGTCGTTAAAAATATATAGAAATTATAAATGTGAAAAAACATGTTACCTATATGAAACACTACATAAACACTAAGTGTAAAGTCAGCTATTGGGTAAAACAAGTAGTAATTGTGAATAGCTGTAGAGGCTATTTAACATGGTTGGCATATCCAAGACAGCTGATACAATATTATGTCCAAAGTTTTTTTTTTATCTTTTCAGCTAAATTTATAAAATTTCCATTAATTCTTTAATGAAAATGAGCAAAATAACACTTGCAAATGCTAAAAAAAAAGAAGTTGTATGGAAGGGCCTCGGATAAAAAGCAATAACCTCCTATCTAACCCCCTATCACCATCACAACACCATACACCCACTATCCAACATCCCATTTCTTACCTATAATCATTCTCAACAATTTTTTGTTTGTTCTTCTAAAGTTTCCTTCATAATGCTAAATTATATCCTTACTGACCTTTTTTGATTAACAACAATATGTTGCCTCAACTTCCAGTTCCAAAAAGTGTAGAATTAACTCCATCTTCTATCTCCCCATTCTCTCCAAACTTCTCATAGTTAAAATGCTATCTGACAGTTAAAATGATTACCTTTAAATGACAGTCTCAAACCTCTATCAATTGTTTTATAAATATAGGTAATATCTCTTTATTTGATGTGCTAGATAAGGATATTAGCAAGTTTCTCCTCTTTCCTCTTGCTTCCTTCTATGTTCATCTCCATCTGTACCAGTACATCTCCTAGTTGACAAGGACTGATATGCTCAGTGACCAAAATTCAGTGCTTTTATCATCCCTGGTATCAGGTCAAATCAAATAGCTGCCTATTTTCTTACCTTCCACTGATTCTCAAAATCTTGCCATATTTGGGGTTGCTTATTACTTAGAAGATACATACCTCTACTTCTCATCACAAAATTTTACTTTTATCTCTTTGTCTCTATTTTCCGGCATGTGTCCACCCCTTAACAGCTATTTCAACCCCAAATTTAAATAAGCTTTTCTTTCCAGACACTACTCTTATGTTTTTCTATTCTATGTTTTCTCCACTATTCACATTTTGCGCTAAATAATACTTTGTCTTGGGGGCCGTCCTCTGCATTACAGGATGTCCATCAGCATCCCTGGCCTCTGCTCCCTAGATGCCAGGAACATTCTCCCTCCCTCTTTTGTGAACAACCACAAATGTCTCCAGATGTTGCCAAATGTCATCTGGGATTTAAAATCATTCCAAATTGAGTACCAATGATCAATAAAAATTACTGTCAGTAATATTGTAATAACTGTTTGGTGTCAGATGGGTACTAGACTTATTGGGGTGATCACTTCATAGTGATATAATGTCCAATCACTTTGTTGTACACCTGAAACTAGCTGTGGTTGCATGATTTCATCTTTGGGATCTTCTCAATATGAATCCTAATGCTGATTAGAAGCATTAACTAACAATCAAAGAAGAAGGGTGTGAAAGGTCCCCGTGGTGCTAAAAGCCCCAGCTCCTCACCCTGCCCATCCCCCAAACAGCTTTTCAGGAATTATAAAGGCAAATCTGGATTTCATTTAAGAATAGGAAATCCAACTTAATATCCTTAAATTCAAACCAGTAGTCGCAGTGAGCACATTTTCACAACCTTTAATACTTCAATGGAGAGAAAACAGCATACTGGAAATCTGTAGAAGGCAAGTGACACTTTTTTTTTAGTCCCTCTCAGTCTAGATACTCAGAGAGGAACTTTAACCTATTTAATTTTAATACTTACAGTGTTTATTGTTTCCCTTCCCCAACACACACACTTCCTCAGGGAAGTTAGATAATTAACTCAAGGTCTTATAGACTAGGGGCAATAGCTTTTTGGTTCAAGTCCATGTCTTCAGTTATTAGAATTCACTCTGCTATTCTGAATTTTAGTGAGGATGGATGATGACCTTCTTTAGGAAAGAGATGACCTTTTATATGCATGTGGGTGTAGCCCAGAATATCCCATGTGGGGTAAGTAGCTGTTTCTCTTTGCTTATCTACAGAGAGTTGTACTTTATGTACTTCTGCAGAGAGGACTAGGACAAAAAGATCTCTAACACTAATAAACTGCTACTGGCTTGATTACTGAGTCTTAACAAGTCCATTTAAGAACATTATCTCTGATAAGGGTTTAATCTCCAAAACTTATAGGGAACTCATACAACTTAACATAAGGAAGACAAACAATCCAATAAAAAATGGGCAAAGGACCTAAATAGACATTTCTCAAAAGAGGACATACAGAAGGCCAAGAGACATATGAAAACATGCTCAAATCCAATAATAATCCAAGAGATGCAAATCAAAACAACAATGAGGTACCATCTCACACCTGTCAGAATGGCAATCAACAAATCAACAAACAATAAGTGCTGGTGAGGATGTGGAGAAAAAGGAACCCTGGTGCACTGCTGGTGGGAATGCAGACTGGTGCAGCCACTGTGGAAAACAGTATGGAGTTTCCTCAAAAAATTAAAAATGGAACTTCTATTTGACCCAGTGATCCCACTTCTAGGAATATATCCCAAGAAACCAGAAACACCAATCAGAAAGGATATATGCACCCCTATGTTCATAGCAACACAATTTACAATAGCTAAGAATCAGAAACAGCCTAAGTGTCCATCAGCAGGTTAGTGGATTAAAAAACTGTGGTACATCTACACAATGGAATATTACGCTGCGGTAAAAAAGAAGGAATTCTTACCATTTGCAACAGCATGGATGGAACTGGAGAGCATTATGCTAAGCAAAGTAAGCCAGTTGGAGAAAGATAAATATCACATGATCTCACTCAGTTGTAGAATATAATGAACAACATAAACTGATGAACAAAAATAGAACCAGAGTCACAGAAGCATTGAATAGACTGTCCAACCTATGAGTGAAAATGGTGGGGAGGGGGAGTGAAAAAAAAGAGATCAACCAAAGGACTTGTATGCATGCATGTAAGCATAACCCATGGACACAAACAGTAGGGGGGTGAGGGCACATGCTGGGGGGTGGGGGCAATAGGGAAGAGGTCAATGGGGGGAAAAGGAGACTTATGTAATACTTTAAACAATAAAGAATTTAAATAAAGAAAATAACCTTATTTCTGAGAAATGGATTCTCATTTCACTACAGTGCAGAAGTGTGAAAGGAAACTCTTAAAGAGTGACAGCATATACTTTTGATTTCAAAGAATTAACATATATGTCCTACCTGCCACCTACAAGCCAGACTTTGTGTCAGGTTTATATAAGCATAGTCTCTGTATTAGTTTCCTGGACCAAATCACCAAAAAGAAGGTGACTTAAAATATCAGGCATTTTCTTTCACAGTTTGCAAAACTGGTGCCAGCAGCATTCTCTCTGAAGGGTACAGAGAAGGATCCGCCTTGCGCCTTCCACCTTCTGGTGGCTCCAAGCTTTCCTTGGCTTGTGGCTGCATCTCTCTAATCTCTGATTCTGTCTTCACATGACCTTCCCCTCTGTCTGCTTCCTTTCCTCTCTGTCCCTTAATAGGGCATGTGGCATTGAATTTAGGGTACACCTAGATAATCCAGGAGGATCTCAGCTGGAGATCCTTCATTAAGTACATCTACAAAGACCCTTTTTCCAAATAAGGTCACATAGGATCTAGGGTTTAGGGCATGGACATAATTTTTTTTGGGGGGGGCACTATTCAACCCACTACAGTAGATTGCCTAGCGTAGCTTACAGCTTAATAGGAAAATTAAATAAGTAAAAAAAAGATGTATAGATGATATGGCAGAATTCTATTTAGAACAGCAGTTCTCAACCTGTGGGTCACAACCCCTTTGGGGGTCGAACAACCCTTTCACAGGTGTCGCCTAAGACCATCGGAAAACACATATATAATTACATATTGTTTTTGTGATTAATCACTATGCTTTAATTATGTTCAATTTGTAACAGTGAAATTGGGGGTCACCACAACATGAGGAACTGTATTAAAGGGTCGCGGCATTAGGAAGGTTGAGAACCACTGATTTAGAAGATAATGAAGATACAAAGGAGTGAAAGACATCTCTTGCAGGGATTCAAGAAAAGCTTCACAAAGAAGGTATTCCTTCAGCCTCGTCTGGAACTACCAGAAGAATGAAAATATAGAAGCATAAAAGTAGTGTGGGCTTCTGAAGCAGAAGTAGTACACTATATTCCATCAGCTACAGATGTGTTTTGTTTGGCTCACACAATATTTGCCTACACAATATTTAATGAGCACTTGAATGAATTGCCAACATTTAAATCCCGGCACATCTGACACAATAATCATGGTGTCCTGTTTCTTTTGAGAAAGTGAAGTATCTGGCAATGTTGGACCTGTATTAGTGCAGGACACAAACCATCTGAAGCCGAGAGCAAGTACTGCCTTTGGATGGGACTTGTATGTTTCGGTTTCAAAATATCCCCACAATTGCCTCTCATTTACATTATAATTATGTCAAGTGTCATTTGTTGCTGTTAATGAACTTGTGCTATTTTCTAATGATAATTAGGAATAAAGACATTTAATTTTATCTGTCTTTGTTAAAAGTAGGAACATAAATGGTAGAGAGAGATTTGTGATAAAAAAAAGTGAGAAACCATTCTTGTATATGGAAGGGAAGATTTTCTTTTTCTTCAAAATGCGAAGTGTGTCTGAAGTGAAAGAAGAAGTTTCTTACTCTTGAACACTTTATTCATTTATATTTCCGGTGCATTTTGCTTCTGGGACATTTAAGCTTTCAACTCTTGCCTTTACATCTTAGATCTGGGAGGGTATGTTGATAAGTAGAGGGGTTTCTACTATAGACAATATGATCAACTACAGTCTTTGTTGCTCTGAGGATCTGTCAGCAATCTGCAGGCAATTAAGTATCATAATTTGTACCCATCCATTTTTCCCCAACCAACTCTTCCTATTGACATATTTAATACTGGGCAATTTGATCCTATTTATCCCCATTAAATTTTCTCTTGTCCTTTCCAGTTCAAGAATCCAACCTGTTGAGATCTTTATGAATCTTCCAAGACATAACCTGACTTTCTCGGAGTTATGTAGCAGCAAATTTATCTTCATACAAAGCATTGATAAAGATGTTGCAGAATGATATCCACTACAGCACACTGTAGACCCAAGTCCCCTTTTTTAGATAAATGTGGATAAACATTTAGCATTCTTCTCTAGCATTGTCATATAACTCTATCCTTCCTGTTTTCAAGGTTAACGTGATAAACTTTGTTGAATTCTAGGCTGAAAAAAAAGTGAGATTAAAACTGAAGAGAGAGAGAGAGAGAGAGAGAGAGAGAGAGAGAGAGAGAGAGAGGAAACAGAAATTGGGAGAGATCGAGAAAGATTAAGAATTACCAACATCAATGAGGATCATTTGATATTGTTTGTTTGTTTGTTTGTTTGTTTATTGTTAATCCTCACCCTCAACCTAGGATATTTTTCCATTGAATTTTAGAGTGAAAGGGAGGGAAGGGGAGAGAGAGAGAGAGAAACATCCATGTGAGAAAGACACATGTATTGGTTGCCTACTACAACAGCCTTGACTGGGGTCAGGAATAGAACCTGCAATCCAGGTACATGCCCTTGACTAGGAATTGAACATATGACCCTTCTCTGCACCGCCTGATGCTCTAACCACTAAGAACAATGGCCAGGGTGTGATCTTGTTTATTTTTAATAAAGGCATTTGACTTCCAGTGATCTCTCTTTTATTAAGGAGTCCTCACAAACAATACACTTAATATTTTTTTCTAGAAATGTGTTGAAATCATCAATCCTTTGCCTGGTTTACAGTTTCTGAAATGGATACTTTCTTTTTCAAAAAGAAAATTTAGAAAATATTTATATAACAGCAACTTTAAGTTTGTAAAATGCTGCTTTATGAATTACAATACCCTTTGTAGTAAAAGAATAAATCTAGTTTATAACTAATATTTATTAGATGTTCATTTTATCAAAGTATTAGAAAGTTAATCCTGACCTAATATATATTATATTTAACAGCTGCACTTATTTATTAAAAAATAATTTTAGAAGTCTACCTATTGTAGGATATGATAGCACCTACACTTAATTCATTTAAATAACTCACTTTTTCCCCAAAAAATATTATTGTATTGGCAAAATAGTCAATTTACAGAAGATTGGTGGGTGGAACAGAGTTCCACAAGTGAAAATACTGATATTGGCTATATAATACTTATAGAAAAGATTATTAAAAACATCAGAAACATTTTTCATCAATTCTAATAGCTGAGACTTTGGACTCTTTAACTTCAATTCTACTCATAAAACTGACACTTACTAGGTATGTATACTTTGGCACATTTCTGTAAACCTTTTTGGGCCTTACCCCTCACTTTCATTAATGAGATAACACTTTATATAACACATTCCTATAAGATTAAAGGGAAAGTGGTAGATTTAAGGCACCTTTCATAGTGCTTACCATACAAAAATAGCTCAATAAATGTTTCCTCTCCATAATAGCTAACCTAATGAATGAATAAGACTTCAATTACTCACTATTTTGCATTTGAGTAATTCCTGTTACTTGTAAATGAGGTAGAATGTAATGTAAAATCATAACATGTATTTTTCTGTGTGCATATCTGTAATCCTCCTTAGACAATTTTGGATCCCCCAGTCTAATTCAATCCAGATTTGACAGAGGCAGAGACCAATTAGATTAGGTGGGGCCTTATAAATTTCACAACAGTGGAGGGGCTGTTTCCAGAGTAAGATTTCTTTTAGCCAAAAAAAAAACCAGTTTGAAGGAACAATGGGATATGTGCTAAGACTTGGCCCCCAAAACACCAAGCTTCATTAATTCAGTCCCTTGACCAAAAACTCATTGAACTATGTTTTTGTTACCTCTTTTCCACAGAACTCAGAATAGTCTGGAACTGTGCTTATGGGGAATGAAAAGGAGACTAAGGTTCAAATGAGAAAATACCAGAAGTAAAACACCTGAACCAGTTGTGGTTTACCTACATTTTATAATAAAGAGGTTCAAATCATTGAGATTTCTGGCTGTTAGACTTCTGGCTATTAGGCCTAGCTAACTGGAAGAAACATTTTCATTAAAAATTAAACATATGGTGACCACATTAGAAATGAGAAAGTCTAGTGTCCCCATTCCTTAGGAAAGTGTGTCATGAGGCTGGATTTTGCCTCTCAATTCTAGATTATGGAATAGAAAAAACAAACATTCATGAAAAAAACTATACTTAGGTTTATTTTGTTTTGAATTTATCTTTCCTTTTTTTTTTTTTTTTGGCGGGGGGGTGGTGAGTCAAGAAAAATACCACATTGTTTTAAAATTAGAAATCCCTCAAGAATTTCCTGAGAAACTTCTATAATTCTAGTCATGCTCTGAAGAATACTTATAAACTTTCTCATTTAGATGACAGTTTAGCCTGGCTATGATCAGAATAAGTGGGTTTGAATCCCAGCTATAGGACCTTATAACTATGTGATTGTGGATTCATTTCTTAATATCTCTAGGGCTTAATGCTTTTATCTGTAGAAAGGTGATAAAAATTGTTATTGTGAACATTAAACATGATAAAGAATGTGAAGTACTTAGTACATGCTTGGTACACATCCTGTCATATTGATATTGTTATGTATTATATACATATACATATATATGCATGAAATACATATCAGACCATTAGGGTATTAAGAAATGGACATATTTTGATATGTAAGAATATACAATATTCAAGCTATCGCAGATGAAGGATTTGGCCAGTCTGCCAATTTCTTTGCTTTTATCCAAACACTGCAGTGTTAAGCCCTCCATGAAGTCAAAAGCAGCATTCATCTCAGACATCAGAAGCAAGACAACCCAAACTATTTACAGAACTCAGATTCAGTTCCTTTCAATGATATAGGAGCAGAGGAGTGGGGACATATTTTTCAGGGGCATGAACAGGATCAGCCATGAGAGCAGATATTTAGGGTTTTGGGGTTGTGCTGCAGTAGTGCTGAGCCCTGGACCCTGAATCTCAGAGGCATCCAGGAAAAAGACCCTTCTTGCCTACATCTAAGGATATTTTTCATGATTTTTAATCAAGCAATTAGCACAATGCCTGGTACAAGATCTCACTTATTGAAAAATTTTAAACAAATGTACGAATGAATAGATTAATGCCATTGTGGTAAGTTACTTCCAACTTCTACAGAGATTTAAAAAAGATGGGCTGGGCTAGCTTTCTTCTGGGACATTAGAAGTATAATACAGCCTTCCTCACCTCTTTATTTCCCATCCAGAATATTATAATTGACTTCACCAACATTCAAGAGTAAAATTTTGATTTTTCTATGCGTCTTTTACTCATTACAGACAGGAAAACAATTTTTCTCTCTCTCTGGGGTTTGGACTACTACATCGTTCACATTCTATTTTCATCTCAAAACACTAAAAATGCACCTTAATCTATACATATTATAGTACATGAAAGTCTGTGTATTATTTTATAGAGAACATTCTTGTATTTTTTCATGTTTACTTCTCAAACATACACAACGTTACTAGATGGCTTGTAATTTTAAACTCTTTTAAGGAAGGAACTACTGCATAATCTGACAAAACCATATGTCAGACTTATTTTCTGAAATACCAGTAACTTTCTGTGCATAAATATGTGAAACACACACACACACACACACACACACACACACACACACACACACACATACACACATAATCCCCTAGGATGTAGACATATCAGTGATGTTCATTATGAAAAGCTTTTGTATGTGTTTGTGTATGACCTGTATTATTAACACAGCTTCCCCAAGAAAAATTAAGCAAAACCAGACAACTGTTTTTTTCTTCTTTTTTTAGAACAGTTTTCCTCTTATAAGATATTCAAAGAGAATAGCTGTCAAAGGTTCTTTTGCAAGTTCACCTAATGAATTGTTTCCACATGTGTTGAACTTCCAGCTCACTGATGACTTGAAGCAAGAGGGTATCCAGTTGCCAAAGCTTTCACTGAAAGGCAGTTTTATTCCGTCTCACTGTAGAACTACATGGGGACATTCTTATTGAAGAAATTATAAAAGGCTCCTTCATATAAACTGTAGTTTAACATTAGGAAATCTTCCCGCTAAAAAAATCTCCATGTTTCATGTATGTGTCTGTTCTGGGACTTTAGAGCATATTCCTTCCTTATCTGCATTCTGTAGTAAAATGCATAGACTCCTGTGATCACAGCAATAAAACTAAGCCAACATGCAGCATGGAAGTCCATTAAATGTGCTGCCTACTCAGGGAAAACATTTTAATTTTTAGATCATCACCCCTAATATTTTTAGTTTTTAATCCTCATCCAACGATATGTTTTTATTGGTTTTTGAGAGAGAGAGAGAGAGAGATCAACGTAAGACAGAAACAGCAACAGATTGCCTTACCCATGTGTGCCCTGACTAGGTGCAATCTGTGCCCTGACTAGGTGCAATCTTTTGGTGTACAGGACAATGCTTCAACCAAGTGAGCCACCCAGCCAGCACCACCCCTAATAGTTTATATCTGATGATCCAAACATAATTAATATATTTTAAATAATAAAAATAACAATTGAGGTATATTACACTCTTGTGAATATGGTACTCTGCCTGACATTTTTGAAAAATTGGTCTATAGTTATTATAGACAACATTTGTTATGCGCATTCTTAAGTTTCTCTCATTTATCTCTTCTTCAACTCAATAAGTAATTGAATGCTAAATATGTGTTAGGCACTATGTTAGATTTTAGATGGCAGAGTTAGAATAACACATAAGACATAGTCCCTGATACTTGAAAGACAGGACAGTGGGGTAGTAAAAAGTAAGAAAATGAACAGACAGGATACATGTAGAGAATGATAGCGTTAAGAAGAAAATAAAAGACACAAGAGGGACAGAGAGTTACTTGGGGATTCAGTGTTGCCGGGTGAGACAGAGAGGAAGGCATCTCTCTAAAGTGACAATGTGCTTCCTCCTGTCTAAAGCTGAGTGAGGTCTTCCCCTACTTATTAGTATCTCCTGACCTGTGTCTTTGACTCCTCCTCTGCACTGGACATATATTATTTTTATTGCCAAGCCTCTCTTTTTCCCTCCTTCTGGGAACACTAGCCATTCTACTGAGTACAATTCCTTCACTGACTCTAATTGTTTCCATAGGGTTCTAAGTCATAGTCCCAACCTCTGGCCCCAGGCTGGTAAATAATGCAGTCGTGGTCAGTTACATTTCACAAGCCTCCTCCAGCCAGAGCTGGTGGCTCAGTGATGGACAGGTGAGCCCAGTCTTGTCAAAGTCCTCCTCTAAGATGATACATGCTGGTGCTGTGAGAATAGTTCTAGTATCCTATCTAATAAAAGAGTAATATTCAAATTAACCATCACTCCATCACAAAGATGGCGGCGGCCACGGAGCTGGAGCGAGCAGGAGGCTTGAGTTGCTCCGGCGATGGAGGAAGCCAAGCTTCCCGCCTGCCCTGCCAGTCCTGAGCTCTGCTCAAGGCTACAAAGTTTCAATTATAGAAGCTAAATAAATCCCAGATACCTGCTTCCAGCCACTGTGGCCTCCGCTCAAGGAGGGTCTGGGAGCCTGGGTTTCCAGGGGCAACTAAGGATTCCAGCTGACCTGGGCTCCAATCAAGGCTACAAAGTTTCAATTATAGAAGATAAATAAATCCCAGATACCTGCTTCCAGCCTGCAGTGTGGCCAGCCTGAAAACAGCTCTCAGCCCATCACCCAGGCTGGCCAGGCACTCCAGTAGGGACCCCCACCCTGAAGGGGATGTGGCCAGCCTGAAAACAGCTCTCAGCCCATCACCCAGGCTGGCTACACCCATATGGGGTGAGGGTCCCCACTGGGGGGCTTGACCAGCCTGCAAACAGCCATCAGCCCCTCACCCAGGCTGGCCAGGAACCCCAGTGGGACCCCCACCCTGATCCGGGACACCCTTCAGGGCAAACCAGCTGGCCCCCACCCATGCAACAGGCCTTCATCCTATATAATGAACGGGTAATATGCAAATTGACCCTAACAGCAGAAAGACTTGGAATGACTGGTCACTATGACACACACTGACCACCAGGGGGCAGACGCTCAGTGCAGGAGATGCCCCCTGGTGGTCAGTGTGCTCCCACAGGGGAGCTCTGCTCAGCCACAAGCCAGGCTGATGGCTGCCAGCACAGCGGTGGTGGCGGGAGCCTCTCCCGCTTCCTCAGCAGTGCTAAGGATGTCCAACTGCAGCTTAGGCCTGCTCCCCGCTGGCAAGTGGACATCCCCTGAGGGCTCCCGGGCTGACAGAGGGATGTATGATTGCCAGCTTAGGCCCAATCCCCCGGGGAAGCGGGCCTAAGCCAGCAGGTGGACATCCCCCAAGGGGTCCCAGACTGCGAGAGGGCACAGGCCAGGCTGAACCCCCCCGCCCCCGAGTGCACAAATTTTTGTGCACCGGGCCTATAGTTTCTTTATAATGTAATACAATATCAGTTGGATCCCCACACTCTCCTAGTCAGCCTTACTACACAGTTTGTGTTGATATTTATTTTTAAACTGTTTTTCTTAAATAATTTGATATGGATTGCTGCCACACCCAGAATAATCCTGGATATATTTGTCCACACTGCTGGCTCCTGCTTTCCATTTTGAAATGTGTTCAAGCCTTTCCTGTTAAACACAAAATAAATTACCCATTCCAATAGCACATCATATCCAGGTACCTGTATTCTCTTTCTTATTCCCTTCTCCAACCTTCTGTCTTCTTTTTCAATAATTTTTAACAAAATTGCACATCCTCAATGTCTCTATTTTCTTACTCTACAATTGCTAGCTATATTTCAATCTGCCTTCTGTTCTCATTACACATTTTTAAACAAAGTTATTACAAATGACATTGTTGAAAAATCTAATAGGCTTTGCTCAGATGCTGCTGTTTTTGAATGAAAATACAAAACTGTTCTGCCATTGCAGGCCAAACCACCACTCTGACTTGGTTGTCCACCTACCTATCTCAAGACTCTCCCTCTCTTTATTTTTGTTCACGTTTAATACCTGTATCTTTCATAAACATTATTGTTCCCCTTTGGTGTTATCTTTGGTTCTCTTGACGTTCGTTCACTCTAGACCACCCCAGGCATACCCAAGGCTTCAATTGCCACATCTTCCAAATCAATATTTCCTGCCCACATTTGACTTCAAAGATACACACACACACACACACACACACACACACACACACACGTAAACTATAGCCTTTTTAGACACGGATGAACATAATCTCAATTTTAACAGTTGCCAAATGTCATTCATTATAGTCTTCATGAAGCTCACCCCACCCCATGTTCTTCATCTCAGTAAAGAGAGCCATAAGCCACACTGTCTTCCAATGCAGATAAGGCATTTATTAGGTTATTAGACTTATAGGACTATTCTGAGAAGGAAATAACAAGGAAATTACTTAACATACTCTCTGGCCCACAATGCTCAGAAAAAAGCAGGCATAAAAAATGTGGTCTGAAGGAGTAAATAGAATTAAACCCATTTTAAGAAATCATGATATACATAACATACATATTCAACTTGCAAGCCAGGTGTATAGGCTAAAACCATACTAACTCATTTATTTAGTCTTTCACTGAAAAAAAATAAAACAACCAAAAAACTAAGGATAATATAAAAAAAAACACTAAAGATAATAGTCTCTTCTTCAACACAAAACCTTTTACCTCCTCACACAGGCTGCAGGAGTGGCTGAAACCCTTTCTCATCCTTCAGCTGGCACATCAAGCACTTTGCTCTTATGGAAGCCTCTGGGCATTGATTCCTGGCTCCAGAGGGCTCCCCAGCTTCCTGAGTGTTCCTCTCAGTAAGAACAGTTATCACCTTGCATCATTAGTATTTGTTTACGAGCCTGCCTCTGTTATAGACTTTCAAATCTTGAGTTTGAGGTCTCTGCCTAACCACCATACATCTCCTAATTTTGATCTGATGTGAACTCTGTGAAACATACACATTTTAAATGGACAATGTCATCCTCCCCACCTAATGACAAAGTTGTGAGCTGTGAGGCATTCCCAGAAAAGCAAAACGACTATAGCATTCCTGGTGTCTCCCTTGTATTTCAGAGCTATGTAATAAAGCAACAGTCTCCAGCTTATCTTCCCCATAACAATAAGTATACTTAGTATGGAAATGTGGTGCATTAAATAATTAGGTCTTCATATTGAACACCTGCAGACATGAACTGGGGATTGACCCCCACCATCAGTGCCAACTGAGAACGTTTATTGTGAAGAACAGTGGCTTGACTCAGCTGTCTTTGATTTACTCTGTAGCTTGGCTCCCCAGTAGAACCCTATGAGTTGACTTCATTTCATGACTAATGCTCCAAGATGCTGATTGTTTGAATTAAAGTCTCTCTACTCTTCATGCCATTCACATGCAATCACTAATGTCAGCTTTCCAGGATTTAAAGGACTCTGTGCGGAAATCCCTGGTAGGCTCAATAAGAAATGACAGAGTGGCAGTAGGAAGGTGACTAAGTCCAGTGAGCTTCCAGAAAGTGTGTTTTCTAGGTCTTGGTTCAGATTTTTTACCCTCTTTTATAAAATTATCACAATACAAGAATCAAGGGACCCAGCCTACCTTTTAGCTCAATGACCACTAATGTCTTCATGAAAACATTCACATTACTTTACCATAGATGCCATTAAAAAATTTTAAAAAAACACACACCCTAGCCAGTTTTCTCAGCGGTTAGAGCATCGGCCTGCAAATTGAAGGGTTACAGGTTTGATTCCGGTCAAGGGCACGTATTTCGGTTGCAAGCTGGATCCCTGTCCCTGGTCAGGGTGTGTGCAGGAGGCAACCAGTTAATGTGTCTCTTACAGCGATGTTTCTCTCTCTCTGTCTCTCCCCCTCCCTTCCATCCTCTCTAAAAAATAAATGAGGAAAAATATCCTCAGGTGAGGATTAACAACAAAAAATAATAAAAACTTAAAAGCCACAAGTTTGGTTTCTTAAAAGCAATACACATTTGTTATCTTATCGTTCTGGAGGTCAGAAGTCCAACAATGGTCACACCGGGCTAAAATCAGCTGAAGGAAATTTCTTACCAGAGTCTCTGAGGGAGAATGCATTTTCTTGCCTTTTCCAGCTTCTAGAGGCCGCCCACTCCCTTTGGCTCAAGGCTCCTTTCTTCATCTTCATCTGCAAGCCAGCAATGCTGGGCTGAGTATTTCTCAGACTTGCATTTCTGTGGTTCTCTCTTCTGCTTCCACTTCTAAGGACTCCTGTGATTACCTGTGCCCCCCAGTTCATCCCGGATAATCTCCTCCTATTGACATCAGCTGATTAGCATATAGCCTCAGGTTCTGGGAATCAGCACACGGACACTGTCCGGCCATGACTCTGCCTATTGCAATATGTGAGAAACATCTCTGTTGAAAGTTGCCAGGGAAAACACAGGATGCACCAATGTATTCGAATTTCAGATAAACAGTACATGTTTGGGGGATATAAGTATTTTCTATGCATTATTAGTATACCTAAAACATTCCATGGGACATATATTTTTAAAATCCATTATTTATGTAAAATTCAAATTTAAATGGTGTCTTGTATTTTTAAGTGACTTTATTTTATTTACATTTTATTTTATTTTTCCCATCACCATTTATCCCCTCTATGCATTCTACCATCTCCATCCACCTCCCTCCCCTTCCCATAAATAATAGAAAGAGAGAACTCCTGGACATGCCTTGTATTTTTATTTGACAAATCTGGCAACTCTACCAGGAATAGAAGTAATTAATCCTGGTTTGAGATCCAGAGACAAAAGTACCAAAAGACCTAAGACAGTCACTTCTCTGATTTTGATACTTATTACAGTGTTGTATATTAAAGTGAAATTCATGGCCCCAGCCTTATGGCAATTGTTAAACAAAATGTAAAATATCTTTTCTATGAAATAATATATATATATATATATATATATATATATATATATATTAAAATGTTATTTTATTAATTCTCTCATTTAACAGAGAAATTTCATGTGATAATGTTAGGAGAAAGCAGGAAATAAAATTACACACAAAGTATACTTATAATATAAACAAAATAGTTTAGGCCCATAAAGATACTGGCAGCAAAGATTCTAAAACGTCAAGAGAGGTTTCACTTTCTTGGTAAGGTGATTGCTTTAAACTTCCACTGTGTGTTTAGTCCTTCCTTAAGTTCTTTCATGTATTGTTTTCATTATATACAAATATAGTATGTGATATGAGCAGATAATGGCAAAGTTTTTCCTGATTCTCAAAACGATGTTATTTTGATGATAGAGCTAGTTAGGCTCTATTGGAGCAATATAGGGATAATTTGCATATATGATATTTATTTACCATTATTAACAAATAACATTATCCAGTGTGTATCATGGTCATTTTACATTTTTTAATATTTCATTCAGTTCAAAAGTAAACAGTGAAAATATGGAGTCTGTGTCTTTTCAATTAAATTCATTCAAATGCCTATTGGTTTAATAACACTTGAGAGAACACATCACGTAGTGAGTATATAAAGCTGCGATACAATCACTCAGATAACAGCATCAGGAATCACTGTCACACAACTTCAATGGCTTCGCTAATTATCAACATTTGTGAGAACCTGGTCATTTCCAGCAACTTGCTCTTTTGATTAATGTCTTGAAAGTAAAGCCAGCTGTTAATTATGTTAACAACCAATTCCTTGGGAATCATCATAATCCATTTTAATGGGCTGACAATTATTATTAATCAAACCCAGAGAACTGAAGAAGTGTTACAGATTTGAAAATTCAGCTTTCTGGAGCATCAGAGGATAAGATATGTATGATAGCAAAGAATGACAGCAAGTCATCTTTTTAATGGAGAAAGTAGAGTTTTTTTCCTAATTATGTGTAGGCCTTTGATTGTACTATTCAGCTGAGCCTACTCCCATGATGCAAAGCAGCCAGCCACAGAGTAGAAAATGTAATTTAGAATTAGTTGTTTGGTGTATTGTAGGAAAGAGAAAGTATGCTAGATAGAATTCAGTAAGAAACATAAAAACAAATAAAACCTGACACCGTGGGCATAGATTTAAGAAAAAGGTCATTGGAAGAAGAAAGACACTGAAAAGAAGATCCAAAAGAACGTTGAGTTTTTCCTCTTGCACTCACCCTCTATCATTTACTACTTCTAGTGATTTGTCTTTTGTAAGTGGGACAAATGACATTCAAAACCATTCATATCATAGAGAATGTCACATGGATTAATTCCTAGCCCTGGAGCTACAGGCTTTAATGATGATAAATATTTGGTACATTTGATAAAGACTCAAGTGAAAGACTATGAATACATTCCATTTTGCATTTCCAGTTAACAGGTCTATGTCAATACCCTTCTTTCCTTCCTTCCTTCCTTCCTTCCTTCCTTCCTTCCTTCCTTCCTTCCTTCCTTCCTTCCTTCCTTCTTTCCTTCCTCCAACACTAGTTATCCAGTTCCTACTTTGTAGAAGGCTCTGTTGTAAGTGCTGTAGGTACTAGATGGGCAAGAAAGATATGGCCTTGCCCTGCAAATGCTTATGGTGTGTTGAGAGAGTAGGGGTAGCAAGAGAATAAGTGAGTACATAGTTCAAGTAACTCTAAGTGGATAATAAGAATCATAGAGAAAATTAAAAAGGATGATGTGATAGAGACTCTAGAGTGGACAAGAAGGTACTGTTACTTTAGGACAAGGGAAGAGTCCCTAAGAATGTGACATCTGCACACAAGCCTGAATGTTTAGAAGGCAAAGACCTGGGGAAACAGCCTTCTGGGCAGAGGGAGCTACTACAAGGTTTCTAATGTGGAAGGGGGTGTGGGGGGTTTGAGGACTAAGAGAGAACTGTGGGCTTGGAACATAGCGCACAGTAAGGGGGAGAGTATGAAATTAGCGCTATAGACAGGCAAAGCCCAGATTTCAGAGGGCCTCCCTGGCCATAGGAAGGGTTTGTTGGATTGCACTGGGAAGCAATTGGCAGTGTTTAGTAGACAGTGACATGATCTTAGCATATTCCTAAGAACAAAGGTTTTTCAGTGGATAATGGCTGAGAGAATGGATGGTAGAGATATAGGGTAGATTCTAAAATCAAATCATATGTTTTCATCATATTCCTTTTTCAACAAAATGCATTTAACTTTTAATAAGAAAAGAGCTTGGCTTCGAATTGATGCAATTTATTTATCTAATACTATTTTTTCTGTGAAACTGATCATATAAAATTTTATCCTCAATTAGAAAACACCCAGCTATAATCATCTACCCTAACCTGCTTGTCTCTGAAGCAAAAAGAAAG
Organism: Myotis lucifugus; assembly: GCF_000147115.1. Lineage (NCBI taxonomy): Eukaryota > Metazoa > Chordata > Mammalia > Chiroptera > Vespertilionidae > Myotis > Myotis lucifugus. Next base: position 1,335,236 of record NW_005871195.1, read on the forward strand.
TTTTCTGGTTGCATATGCAGGGCTCTCAGCAAAGACAGGGTATTAGGATATAAGCAAAGATCAGGCACCACCAGATATTAGGCAGGAACTTGCCCACTACCAGGTGATAATTCATCTATATTGCCTCCTTAATGCCTTTGAACTTCAGCCTTACTATCTTTGCATCACTTGCTACATCCAAAAGATTTTGATAAGCATCTGACTGCCTAAAAGAGGTCTCCTATGGAAGGTTTGGGGAATATTACCAGGGACTTAAAAAATGATCAATTCCCATGAATTATTTTATTGAATTATGAAGAGATCCACATCGGGAATCTTGGAAGGAATTATTCTAGATATTTAAGTTAATTTGAGGGAGGAATGTAACTAGAACTCAGGTCCTTGATTTTTTTATACCCTGTTATTTTTATGACATCACAGACCCAATCCTGATTTAGTTTTTATGGAAATTCAGGCTCATCCACCTGTCAGAGCTTCTTCCAGCTACATTTTTCCTCCTTGTTAATGTGAAGAATAAGTCAAGTGGTCACTTTAGCCTATGTTTATCAATCAAGACTTAAAACAGACAGAAATACCTTTTGTAGATGTAAAGATCTTAGGAAAATATCTTCTGTAAGATATACACATACATATATATGCTATATATGAATTAGAAGCTATACATTTTCCATGGGCTTTGTCATAGATCATTGTTTCATAGGAAAATAAATTATATGAACCAGAATTTCAGAGAAACTCTGAAAAAAGATACTGACCATTTTGCTTGATATATAATTGTTCTTCCCTGGTTAGGACAATATTAGACTTCGATGCTCAAATAATATGTAAGTACTGGGTCAAGCTCTTCTTCAACATTTCTACTAATAACAGTGGTATTGGTAAGAAGCTAGCCTAACTCCTTGCTCTTACAGAAGAGAACACAATGACCAAGATACCAGAGACCAGGTTGCTAAATCTAACCATATTCTAGAAAGTTATGTCATCTGGGGGAAAATACTGGTATTGATCACTGTAAGTCCTCAGTTTTCCATCTATAAAATGAGATGGTTGTAGGAAAAACTTCCTAAAGTCCCTCTTTATTTCTATGATGTTACATAAGTACAAAGAGTCATGGACTGTCAAGTTAGTGCTGACCATGCCACTAAACAGCTGTGTAACTTTGCATCCATCTCCTTCCCTCTCTGAGAGCCAGCCTGTTTATCTATATATATAATGAGCTAAGGCTTGCTCTGTCCCAAATAGATTTAAAATTTAATTTAATAACTACAAAGAAGAGCAAGGACAAAGGTTTACTCTGTCCCTTATAGATTTCAAATTCAATTTAATAACTACCAGCACACGTCCAGACCTCCTGCCTATTAAATATATGTTTATATATTTAGCAGCTGGGCATGCATCACACATTGTGATATGAGAAGATACCATAGCCAGGATAATATATAGCCAGTATTAAAGAGATATATGTATTTTTCTAGGTTTGAAAAATAATAACCTGATAAGATATTGAACCTCTAATTATTTATGATGTTTTAACCAATTGGAAATCCCTGGATATAGTATTTTATAAGGTACTCATATATTTCTAATTGTTGAACACGGCCTCAGGATAAAAAGGTACATGAGTCGTCTCTACTCTGAATAATAATAAATGCTTTTGGTACAGATTTTGGAACTACAGAAAATATAAAATGTAATTCACCTCTAATTCTATCACTGTAGACCAGGGGTCCTCAAACTTTTTAAACAGGGGGCCAGTTCACTGTCCCTCAGACTGTTGGAGGGCTGGACTATAGTTTAAAAAAAAACTAAAAACAAATTCCTATGCACACTGCACATATCTTATTTTGAAGTAAAAAAACAAAACGGGAACAAATACAATATTTGTATTTGCATGTGGCCCGTGGGCCGTAGTTTGAGGACCCCTGCAGGCCAACTGTATTATCATATTGGGGTACTTTTCTTTTGTATTTTCATATTTGTGTATAATTTGGATTATTATATAAATGCTTAGTGTCATCATAAGTAAAAAAATACGTAATTGTTTTAAGTGTGTCCACATGATTTTTAATACCTTGTCTTAGAGAGCTTTCTTGGCATTAATAAAAAAGGTAACTCTATGTCATTGAGTTTTTTCTTTTTGAAAAAAAATGTTTTATTGACTTTAGAGAAGGAGAGAAAGGGAGAAGGAGAGAGAGAAAGAGAAACATCAATAAGAGAGAAACATTAATTGGCTGCTTCCTCCATGCAACCTGGGATGGAGCCTGCAACCAGGCATATGCCCTGATCAGGAATCTAACTAGTGACCTCTTGGTGCAGTGGACAATACCCAACCAACTGAGCCACACTGGCAAGGGCTCATTGAAATTTTTTTCTATTTTCTATTCTTTGGTTCTAAATATTCATTTGATTTTCTATTTTTCTAATATTTTATGTTAATTTTTTGAGCATTGCTATATCTTATTATATACAATTCATTCATGTATCAAACAGACTGTTTCCATGTGCCTAGCAATGTGCTAGGTTCCGGGAGACCCAATGATAAATAAATGATACTTAGTCCCTCCATTCAAAGAATTTACATTTGAAAAAGGAGTAAAGAATGTAACAGGTATCATTGTGCAAATGATGATTGATGATGATGATGATGATGATGATGATAATGATGATGATGATGATGATGATGATGATGATGAATTAGGAGAACAAAAAAACAGAAAGAACTTTAATCTATGAAGTAGTGTTTGAGGAAAGGAAGAAAGAAGTAAAGTTAGAACTGCATCTGAAATAAGCTGTGGGCATTTATCAGACCAAATATGTGGGGAAAGCATGTATATGCAAACACATAATGAAAAATCCACTGTGATCAGGGAAATGTCTAGAATTTCCCAGACTACCTCAAGCAAGGGTCAGAGTGAGTGACTGGGAATGAGCTAATAAAATAAACTAGAGCCAACCGGAAAGCCATATGGAAATGGATTTTGAAAAACAGTCTAATAACAAAACTAACAACGAAGATAACACTTACTGAATATTTGCTCTAGGCTAAGGACAGTGCTTACCACTGACTACTTTGGGATTCCTACTACTACTATGCTCATCTTAGAGACGAAAAAGCCTGAGTAACAGAGACAATAAGTAACTCAATGGCACAGGGCTAATGGCAAAGCTGGCGCTTGCCTCCCCAGGCAGTGTTCTCACCAATCTCTTAGCCAGAGCTCCACAAGGCCTGTCTGTCACCACAGTGTGCCTCTCCATAGGCATCAAAGAAATGTAAGAATAGAAGTGAGAAACCCATGCATCACAAAGACCTCTCTATTGGGAAGAAATATTTGTTTCTTCCTGCGGCAAGCTCCCTTGCCTCCTATACTGTGGCATTCTTGAATTACAATCAGGAAAACTCCTTTGATTTATATTTAGCTGAATTTGCTTCCCAGCACACATCTAGAGTAAGTTCCCTTCAATTGTTTAAAGCTTTGTTTCTTGACCACCAGCCAAGAAAAAATGCTTTTCTCACCAACTTCCCTCATTTATCATTTTTGTTCTGGGTCCTCAAGCAAATTCCCATATTTCTTCTGTGATATTAACTTATTTATAGTAATGACAATATTTGCATAGCGGCTTCACCCACGGATGCCATAGAATGTTCAAATAATATTAATCAAGTGTTGAATGTCACATTCTCAGGACGGAGCCTATGGCTTACATGTGGACCTTGACTAGTAAATAAAAGAGCCATTGGCAAGCTCATTAGCATGTCAGTGGTGTGTCTTCAGTGGTGCACTTGCAGGGAAAGGGTTCTGGGTTGTGGGCTGCAACCTTTGACTATGATCTACTTATGAGACTAGGATATGTGGCTAAAGCTTTGTCCCCAAAGCTAACCTCAACCCAGAGTCTTCTTACTCTTTCTCTAGCTGCTTAAACCAACTGGATTTTTCAAACGCACTTGGAGTATTTATTCCACTTTGTGTTTCTATACCTTATTGCAGATATAGAAATATGAATCACTTGGAAAATGCCTAAGAGAAGGTAATGAAGTGATTATAAGGTTGAGAAGTAGGTCATAAAAAAACCCCAAAACAAACAACCAAGGGGAGCCAGAGACAAGCAAAAAGGAAAAGGTACTTAGTAAATGTTTATGTTCTGGAAGAGATGGTATAAAGATGGAGGCAGTGAATATGTGTCCTCTCTTCTCATTTAGACAAGGGAAAAGAAGTTGTTCTAATGGTGAAGTCTGAGGCATTAAGGTCAGACTTAAATGTAAATACTAATATGAAAATATTATAGTATCTTCTCTCAGAAATATTCTTTTAACATGACAATTTATTTGATTTAATACAGCATACATGAATGCCTCAAGAACACAAATACTATGGAAATAGAGATAAATAAGCCAACAAGCAGTTTATGGGTAAAAAAGGACAATATGGAATTATTGTTCCCTGGATAAGTGCTAATATAGAGATGACTAGAAGGAGGGATGTTAGCACTGATAAATCTAAAATATCATTACAAACTGGAGGCTAGAGTCAGAAGGTAGAGGTAAGTGTGTAGGAGCCATCAGGTTATAGGTTTCATCTGTTTGTTTGTTTGTTTGTTTGTTTTTTTCCTAGCTCACTATCTTTTCTTTTTTTAAAATTTATTTTATCTTTAATTTCCCCCATCACCATTTATTCCTCCTATGCCTTCTTCCATCTCCACCCCCTACCCCCCACAATCACCAGAGTGTTGTCTGTGTTCATGAGTTCTTTGATGTTTTGAGGAAATAAGAATGAGTGAAATCTCCAAAGAATATTCAACAAATACTGAGTCTTTGTTTTGCTGAAGTTAATCATATCAGACCCCACATGTTCTGTTTTGTGGTTATAGAAAGACATTCTCGCCCAGAAAACTCTTATATATAACTATTGTAGATATGTGTTTTATTTTTAATGTATGCTTTCTTAGTTTTTCTGTGCAATAATAGGTATTATGAGGGAAATCATAGTGTTGGTAATTCTAAGTAGGGTTGATACAAGTGTATTCATTGGAGAGCCAGGAAGCTTATGCAGAGTTGAGCCCATGTAGGCTTTATTTCTTCCTTCCAAGAGCTAATAATCTACCTGGGAGAAAAAACAAACCTGTAATGTGCAAAGCGGTGAAAAATAGAGTATTTTAACACATGGCACCAGAATTCATATAGTAGAAGGGGTCTCTTATTTATATGGTTTAAAACATGAGACAACTACCTTTCAAATACAAGGGAAAGACTTTGTAGCAATATAATGTTTGACATCTTCTGCAAGAGAAGATGAGGAGAGCTTTGCTTTTACTTCTGGGGGCAGAGGGTGACTGAAAATAGAGGTCCAAAAAATAGGATAGAAAAGTGGAAATCTTAACTATCTATCTATTATCTGTTATGTTAATAAAAAGAAAAACCAAGAAATTTGATGGTCTCTGTTAATATTGGAATGCTTAGGTCAATTTAAAATTGTTTCTGCTGATACATCCTTTCTTTTTTCCAACTAGACAGCATAAATTACAGGGTGTGTACAGGAGGCAGTCGATATACTAGTATGTTTCTCTCTAACATTGATATTTTTCTGTCTGTGTCCCTCTACCTTCCTCTCTCTTTCTCAAAATCAATTAAACATCTTTAAAAAATTGCTCCAGCAGGGAATTGCAAATACTCTTGGAAAAAAGAAATGAAGAAACCCTCAGTAAAGAAGCAGACAACATAAAATAGAATCAAATGAAAACTTTGAACTAAAAAAAGTATAGTAACAACATCAACAACAAGAAGATCACTAGATGGACTCAAATACAGAATGGAGATGACAGAAGAAAAATCAGTAAACTGGAAAACCTATCCAATGGAACCATCTAATCCAGCGGTTCTCAACCTGTGGGTCGCTACCCCTTTGGCGGTCGAACAACCCTTTCACAGGGGTCGCCTAAGACCAGTAGCAACATTACAGTTATGAAGTAGCAATGAATATAATTTTATGGTTGGGTCACAACATGAGGAACTGTATTTAAAGGGCCAGAAGGTTGAGAACCACTGAACTCTGTAAAACAGAAAGAAAACAGATAGAGAAAATATTGGAGTACCTCAAAGACCACAGACATCTCAGGAACTACAACAAACCTAACATTCATGTGATCAGAGCCTCAGAAGAAAAGGAGAAAATTAAGTCTGAAGAGAATATCTGTGTGATATAGGCATAAGGATAGAAATACACAATAAGAGAACAGTGTATGTTCCAGAAATAGAACACTGGATTTTTGTTGAAAGTACTGAAGTAATTTAATTCAAAAAAAGAAAACTGTTTTCAATATATAGTGCTGGAACTAGATATCCATACTTTTAAAAAAATAATAACCTTATCTCTTATCATACATATATACATAAATTGATTTTGAAATGAAACATGACCTAAACATAATATCTAAAAGTTCTAGAAGAAAACATAAAAAGAAACCCTGTGATGTGGAAAGCAAGGTGTTTTTAGACCTAGACCCAAAAGAAATAAATTACATTTATAAAAAATTTTAAATTCTGTTTTTTTGAAAGACACTATGCAGAGGATGAAAAGACAAGTTGACAAACCATATACTGGGAGAAAATATTTGGAAAGCATATGTATAATAAGAGACTTTATATAGATTATATAAACAGTTCATAATAAGAAAACAATCTGATTTTAAAAATGGGCAAAAATTTGAACAACACTCTACCAAATAAAATACTCAAACAGCTAATAAGCACATAAAAAAGTACTCAGCAATATTAGTTTTGGGGAAATTAAAATTAAAGCCACAGGAGACAACAATATTCTCACTAAAATGGCTTAAAATAAAAAGACTGGAAATAGCAAGTTGTGGTAAAGAAGTGGAGCAACTGCAATTATTACGCATTTCAAGGGGCGTAAAATGTGCAAACCGCTTTGGAGTATCTGAGGACTGCTTTGGGAGGGACTTTAAAATTTAAATAAACACTTCTGAATGAAAGAATTTCCACTCCTAGGTATGTACCAATAGAAATGAAAACATATGTCCACACAAATTCATTTACTAGAATGTTCACATTAGATTTATTAATTATCTCACTTCCAAATTAGAAACAACCTAGTTATCTATCAATAGGTGAATAGATAAATTGTGCTATTCATTCAATCAACTACCATTGAACCACAACAACAACAAAAATGTATGAATCTCAAAAACTTCATGATGGGTGAATGAAGAAATAGCCAAATAGTACATACTTACAAAATCCTAGAACAGGTAAAACAAGTCAATAGTGACAGAAAGTAGATCTGTGTTTACTTCATCTGGAATGTGATTTGGCAATTGATATTAAGGAGAACAAGGGTATTTTTAGTTTGTTGGAATGTTGTATATCTCAACTATTGTGAGGGATACAACATTCTATACATTTTTCAAAATTTACTAACTTGTATAACTACATGAATGTATTTTGTTGAATATAAATTTTACCTCAATCAAATTATATATATTTACACATACACATGTACACACCCATACAACTTGATATAAATGTGTGTATACATGTGTGTACATAGAAAAAAGAGAGTGAAAACTTTATGTTTGCCCTAAAGAAATATATTCATAGCAACATAATTCTAGAAAATCCACTAATATAATGCAATACGCAAAATAAGAAAACTAATGGCCACATAATTAGATACTTTGAAAACCATAAAAATAATAATTGCATTTCATTATCATCAGTTTTACATTCAGTGGCCTCTATTATTTTTTTATTTCAAAATCAACTATTAAATGCAGTAAGGAATATATTGTTTAGAGATGCTTACCATAGCAACCGATAGAGTGAATACTGCTTTTCTAAGGCAAACAATCTTCTCCTGATGTGACAATTTTAGAAAGCTGAATTACTATTTTAAGATGCCCTTAAATTAAAATATTTTAGGTGCTAGAGACACATATGGAAATAATATATTTCATTTTCTTCTGCAGGCAGAAAGATGGTTATCAATGCTAATTTCCTTTGTAAGCAAATTTGGAATGATCTCCTAGATTAGCCTTTTATAAAGTCCTTGCTTCACTATTAACATGGTTGTGATATTCCTTAACAGGCACATTTTTACATCTTAATTGACTATTAAATATAGAAAAAAACACATTTGATGTAAATGATATTTGATAAGGGTGTCCTTTAGTGACAATTAATTATTTCAATCCTTGATAATATCCCTGGGTCTCTAGAGATAGATGGGTAAAAGGCAATTTTCTTTCTTTTTTTTTTTAAACATCTGTGTTTGGGTTAATGTTGCTTTTAAAGTAAAATTGTGTTGCTTATATCCCAATCCCTAGTTTTAAGTTTTTTAAAAAAGTAACTTGCATTTCAAAGATAATTTGATATTTCCAAGTCATATAATTTCCTCTTTTCTTTTTGTATAAAGGTATAAAACACCCTGAAAAAAATAACAAACCCAAAATATGTAGACAAAATTGGGCACCATTTTTATTTTGTAGCTAGTAATGATATATACTCTTCAACTCACATTTTTACTTCAAATAGATTTATTAACAAAATTTGAAGGACTTAATAATTTTCAAAGACAAATGTTGCCTCCAAGAGTCAAGGGCATTTGTGTTATGAGCCAAACCTGTCTCTTGTGTTCTAGATACTTCTGGTGGGAATTCTGCTACATGCCATTTTCATTAAGGTTAAGAATTATTGGATCAAATGTGGATGTAAACTCTAATTAAAAAAAAATAACAAAACATACTTGAAAAACCTTTATTTTATTTCCCTGGTACCATTTGTTCTTCATTTGAACCAGGGGAAGGCAATGTCTGGCCCGGGGGCCATATAAGGCCCACGAAATCATTTGGTCTGGTCCTGCCAAGGCATTAAGAGTGAGTTTGACCAAATGTAGCAGGCTATAGTTTAAGCTGATACTTTTGTATGGCCTGTGGATGATATTATAAATATCCAAATAGCTCTTGGCAGAAAAAAGGTTCCCCACCCCTGATACAATTGTAGATTTCATGTTGCTCCACAGAGTACTTTCCATGCTGGCCAGCTATCACGCCAACACACCACTGATCTACCCAGGGTCCTCTGTTTGGTGAAGACAAGTCACAATGCCTGGTTTTTACTTTTTCCTACAGACTTGTAAAATATCATAAGAAAGGTAAAAAAATGAGTGTTTTCATCCTTCTCCAACCTGCATTTTCTCCTCACCTGACCTGGCCCTATCACAAATATCACAGATGTTAGTGTATATTGAATATCTTGACCTTTTTCTAATTAAAGGAGGCTGACCAATTCCCCAGGCAGTGCAAAAACCCTTCAGGTCCTAAAAAGAAATGACTTTCAAATAAAAAACCCAGTAAATAAGTTAGTTTGAGGCCCAAAAGCAATTATCATTACAGGGAAGTGTCTTGTTGAAAGTCTATTGTGAATTGGCTAGTTTTGGTCTCCCAGTAACTGGAAGGCACACAGCAATTTTGATCCCAAACATTCACACAAAAATAATTTATCCACCTGGTAATGACATTTAGGTAGATATATTTATAATAGAGGTGCCTAAACAGCAAGAGTTATTTGTCACTTGTCAAAAATCTGTGGGAAATGAGATGATTTTATTTTATACTACGTTTATATAATTCAAATTATACTGACAATTACCAAGAATTTTAACCAAGTAATACAATTCAATTCAGGATCTGAGTCTTCATTTGAAGTTAAGCACTGTGCTTAACGTCAGAAGGGAGATTATTATTGAGGTGGTTAAAATACAAGGAATTTAAAATTTACTAGGGAAGGAGACAAAATCCCACTACCTAAAGCATAAGATAAATTTTGTAAACAAAGTGCAAAGGGCTATGATGATACAACGGAGGAGAAATTACAGAATCTGGATGTGAGAAAGAGCAAGAAAGGGAAAGCATTTATGGAGAAAGTGACATTTGAGCTGGTCTTTAGGAGACATTATTTCCACAGGCAGAGTTGGGACATGAGGACTTTGTAGAAAAAGAGAATGGTTAAATGCTTAGAAACAGAAAAGTGTGGGAGGATGTTATAGAAGCATGCACCGTATGGTTTCAATAGAGGAGACTGAATGAATAGGTAAAAATAGGCTATGTGTCTTCACTATGATCCTGAACAAATCTGTGAAATTTCCCATTTTTAAGACATGGGCAGCCAAGAAATTATTTTTAGCAGGAGTAATATGATAAGAGCTATTTGGGGAGAAATAAATATATCTGCACTGTGCATAGTAGATTGGAGTTGGAGAAACCAAAGGAAGAAGTTGTGAATTACCAGAGGTGGCTGAGCAGGAGAATTAGAGGAAATGAGTGCTGGGTTAAGTCTGATGCCCTTGGAATGAACAGAAGGGAGTAAATGTGAAAGGCACAGTATGAATAATTTACAAAGTGCGTACAGGGATGGAAGAAAGAGAGCAGGGGAGTCATTAGGGCTCAAGGTTTAAGATGTAAAAAATTTGGCAAGATTGGGTAGAAGCAAATGTCAGGAATTCAGGTGGGGATATATTTTAAAATGAGTAGCAATAAGAATAAATGAAAAAAATTCCTCTCCTACAGCATGACTGCTACAAAGACAAAACCACCAAAATTACATCAGTTCATTCAAAAAGCACCTATTCTAACACAGAAAGTAATTTAAAGTTTTGCATACCTTGAGATATGTACTTAACACAATAAATATACTAGCTAATATTTATTAAGGACTTTTTATATGTCAGGTGTCATACTGAACTATATAGTCATTTAAACCTCACACTTGTATTATCTCTATTTGATAGAAATTTACCCAAGGACACACAGCTATTATATATATAATATGGGGCAAAAGTAGGTTTACTGTTGTGAATATGCAGAACACAGAGTTTCTTTTATATTATTATTTATTAATATTGCATCATTTTCCATATGAATAACTGTAAATCTACTTTTGCCCCATCCTGTATATCACAATATTTTCCCCCAAAAAACATACACTTTCAGTCTGCATTATGCTATTTAGGTTGCTATTGGAATCCAAGAAATAATTGTGGGTAAAATGATAATAAGAGGCATCTTAGAACATACTGACTATGTAGCTAAGTCTTGAAGGATGGAAGGGAGGCAGCTGGATTTATTTATTCATTCATTCATTTATGTATTTATTTATTTATTAAAAAAATTTTGTTAATCCTCACCTGAGGATATTTTTCCATTGATTTTTAAGGAGTGGGAGAGGGAAAGACAGAGAGAAAGATTGATGTGAGAGAAACACATTGACTGGTTGCTTCCTGTACGAGCCCTGACCGGGGCCCTGGCTGGGGAGGAACGTGCAACTGAGGTACATGCCCTTGGCCAGAATCAAACCCAGGACTTTTAGGCCGATGCTCTATCCACTGAGCCAAACCAGCTAGGGTGGGCAGCTGGATTTAAATAGATACAGAGAGTTCCAGGATGGAGGGCTTTGTAAGCACTGAGAGCAGCCTGTGCAAAGGCCTGGAGGTGAGAAGCAAGAAATGTTCAGGGAATTGTAATCCATCACTGAGCTTATTATATTGTCATAAGAAGTATCTCTAGGGAAGAGGACACTACTATGTCACCCCCGCATTACTCCATGAAAATGATATCAGAAAATTATTAAATTAGATCTCAATTAAGCAGAGCCTCAATTAGTGAGATTGTATCTCACCGAATAGTATTTTTAATAAGAAAATATGAATGACAAGCATTCAACCCTATTTTAGGCAGTCTCTTAGGCACAATGATGCTTCAATCCTTCATCTATTAAGTGAAATTTGATAAGAACATCTCTGAAGTCTGTTGAAAAGAAGAAAGTCAATTTAATTTCTTTGATTTACTGTTGTTGTTATGCTTTTTTTTTTCAGAAAAGATCCATGAAAAGCCTGATTTGAAGGGAATTATAGAGTCCGTGACCTCTTATTTTGTCAGAGTTAGTTTGGGGCGGGACGGTAATGGCAGGCTTGTCATTAAGAGCAGCAACAGGAGGTGCGGTTACAAACACTGACTCTGGAGAACACTGTCTGGGTTGGGATCCTGGTTCTGATTTTTATGAAATGTGTGACCTTTGACAAATGTATTTGTTACCTCTTTCTGTGTAACAAACTCTCCCAAATTTAGAAGCTTACTGCAACAAACATTTATTAGGCATAGTTAATGAAGGTCAGGAATTCAGGAGAGGCTTAGCTGGCTGGGTGTGGTTCGGGATCTCTCATAAGACTGGACTAATCTGAAGAAGCTGGAAAAGTGCCTGTGAATGTTGGCAAATTTCAATTCCTCACTATATGGGCTACTTCAAAAAGCTGCTCACAGGCATAATAACGAGAGAGAGAGAGAGAGAGAGAGAGAGAGAGAGAGAGCCCATGGCAGAGGTTTTGATAACTTAGTCTTGAGAGGATAGCCCATCACATCCACAATATACTATTCATTAGAAATTAATCACTGAAATTAATCACTGAGTTCAGCCCAACTCAAGGGTCGAGGGATTAAGCTTCACCTCTTAAAGGGGGGATATTTAAAAACTTGTAAATGTTTCTTTAAACCATCACAAAAAATTACCAACTTCTTTGTGTGTGTTTCTCTATCTGTAAAATGGAAATATAAATAGTACCTACAATACAGCATTTCTATTAGCCAGAGTTCTACAGAGAAACAGAATACTAATAAGTAGGGTATGTCTGTTTGGAAGGCATAGATTTATTTTAAGAAAATAACTCACACAATTATGGAGGGTGACAAGTGCTGAGATCTGCAGTGGGCAAGCTAGGAACCTGGGACAGCCAATGTTCATTCCAGTCTAATGACCAGCAGACTCAGAACCAAGAAGGGCCAGTGTTTCATTCTCAGACTGAAGCCCATAATGGACCAATGGCCTAGCTCAAACAGTCAGTCAGAAGGAGTTCCCCCTGACTCAGCCTTTTTTGTTTTATTCAAGTCTTCATCTAATCCAGCGGTTCTCAACCTGTGGGTCGGGACCCCTTTGGCGGTCGAACAACCTTTTCACAGGGGTCGCCTAAGACCATCCTGCATATCAGATATTTACATTACGATTCATAACAGTAGCAACATTATAGTTATGAAGTAGCAACAAATATAATTTTATGGTTGGGTCACAACATGAGGAACTGTATTTAAAGGGCCAGAAGGTTGAGAACCACTGATCTAATCAGACAAGACCCACCCACATTAGGGAAGTCAATCTGCTTACTCAGTCTACCAATTCACGTGTTAATTTCATCCAGAAACACCCTCACAGATATGCCCAGAGTAATGTTTGACCAACTAACTGTCTTAGCAACCAGGGGCCCCAGCAAGTTGGCACATGATTAACCATCACCAGGTTGTAATGTACATTTAATAATTTGATAGTTGAAAAGTGCTTAGAAGAGGCATAATGAGGATTTGTAACTCTCATTTTTAGATGAAACTGATTTCTGTAGAAGTAAAACAACTTCTTGTTTAGTGATAACACTCTAGGTATTAAATCTTCACCTCTCTTCTGTTAGTCTTCTTTTTACTGTGACTTTAGGGACAGTCGAAACCTACAATCCCCTTCTCCTGTAAACAAAATAACTTCTCCATTAATTGATGATGATCTCAATTGTTGACTATCTTGTGCTTTTCTGCAGGTAATTTCCTTATAAAATGAAAAGAGATTCATTAAAGGATATTTATATATGGCCACTACATAAGCCTGACATCCTGGGAGGGAAACCTATTAGACATGTTGTATATCAGCTTCACTGGGCTGTTTTCCTCTTCCTGGAAGAATTGAAAATTTCAGAGAGGGAAAGCAGATGTGTTATCGGGATACATAGAAAGAGGAAACTGGACAAAGGAAGCCTTCAGCTTACTTTCCTCAAATTAATTCTCTATCAGAGTGAGGAGAAATGACAAAGTGCTGGAAACCAAAGGAATGAGCACCGGAAGCTCAGCTCCTGTGTTCTAGCCACTCCTCTGAAGTCTCCCTCTCACAAAGGTTTGTGTGGGGCCAATTAATTAAACATGAAGGATCTGTCCAGGCAGCTTTCCACCACACAGCTGTGTCTGAATGTCTTGCTTCTGGTCTCTGAAGAGGATATAATCAAGGGAATGTTTCTCCGAATATGTAAAATCTCCCCAAGTCCCAAAGAGCTGGTCCCACTTGCTTTTGGCAGGCAGTAAGATGTTTCAACTTCTAAGCTAGAATTCCTTCTTCAAGGTCACCAGGTTATTGTGGAATTGCAGCAAGACAAAGACAAGCTTCCCATGGAGATTTTTCAGTGAAGTCTTCATGAACACGAGGAAAATGCATCAACATATTGGCCCCTACTGTCTTATTTGGCTCTTTATCGAAGGTGAAAGAACAATAAAAAACAGGGGGACAAACAAAATGGATCTTTGAGCAGAAAATAAATAAAGTTGTCTTCCAGTTCTTAAGAACAATGTCAGAATGTCTTTTAACCTTTTTTTTTTTAAAGAGTATCGTGTCATTTGAATAAGGTATGGGAGACAGAAAGCTATAAAAAAAATAATTGAGTGTAACCTCTGGTACATAGTGTGTATTTAGTAGTTACCTGGTGAATTAATCTGATCAATGAAAGATGAAGCAATGGGAAGTTACCTTCTGCATAAATCAGACTTTCCTTAAATATCCATTTATTCTCAATTCTAAACTCTATACCTGAAGAGATCTTTGAAAAATCAATACCCTAAATGGTAGAAAAGGCATGATGGCTTAAGTAGCAAAACACAAGAAGAGCTGATGGGTTGTACCAGAATCACTTGAAGGATGTATTAACACAGATTCCTGAACCTCATCCTCAGAGTTTCTAGTTCATTAGGTTTGGGTAGGGCCCAACAATTTGCATTTCTACTAAGTTCCTAGGTGATACTGATGCTGGTCCCAGGACCACACTTTCAGAACTATTGCTGTAAGAGAAACAAAAACAAAAACAGTGGTCTGAAAGTTCAGCATTTGTTCCTTTTAAACCAAAATATACTAGTTTGGATATTCCAAAGCTTGAAAATTACTTAAACATAATAAACTATTTAAATCTACTAGATGTATTCATACAATCTTTTATAATTAACATTTTCATGTATATTATCAAATTTTTTTCTCAAAATAGCGTAATGAGATAGAAGGAGCAGTATTTATTATAATAATATTTTCAATAGATGAGAAAAAGTTGAACTCAGATGGCATAGAGTAAATATCTTGAACATGGGGATCATATGGGGATCATATCTTATTTATATTAGTATCCTTACAACTTAACAATGTGAACAAAACAGTGTTTGAGAAGTATTTGCTTAGTTTATTACTTTTGCACATAACCTTTAAGCAATGGAACCAGGTATCAGAGTCATATTATTCCAAATTTTGTGCTTTCTAATCTCCCATGCTACTGACATATCAGAGTACCTCTGCCCCTAATTTCCTTTTTTATATGATAGGAGTAGATCAATGAGCACATCAACAACAACAGCAGAAACCACAAAACTGTAAGGCACTAAAGGTGGGCACAATGACATCTTTATCTCCTCCTTCAGAGGAGGATGTCTGAGACATTGTAGACACACACCTATGTCTTTGGGATGGAATAGTATGTCTATCTTCCCCACCAGCTACAAAACCATGACCGCATGTATCAGCCATCATGGAGTTGCTGGCAGGCCTCAACTTTGGAAAATAAGTTTCAGGGAAACCACAAGCCATGGAGGGGAGCCACCTGGGGCTTGGGCCATATGGTTCTGGCCTCTTCCTTGTGGGAGGGAAGCAGCCTCTTTAGACCGAAAGGCTTAGGAGGGGTGCCTGCCAATTGTTCTAACTGGCAGCTTCAGACTGTAACCCTTGAGCTTACTCTGCTCTGTTTCCAAGTCCCCAAATGTGTTTAAATCAAGGGAATGCTGCTGAATTGAAATGGATTTCCCCATCGCTGCGAGGAAACAAGGCAAGCCTTCACTTTGACTTCGAAGCAGAGTCCCAGAGGGAGTCTGCCTAATTAGACCAAGGATCAAACTCCTTCATGCCCTGCCAGAGAGGCCCACAGCGTTTCTGTGGGCCGAGGGCCATAGAATCTGTTTTCTGCTCAAAGTGGCCTGGCTCTCCAGAGAAAAAACATAATGCATGTTATCTTATCCAAATAATTTATAATGTTGGAAGATGTTTCCTAAACCAGTAATGAACTAAACTCTGTATTTCTGGTATTTTTTAACAAAAAGAAAGAGCTCTCACAAATGGCCCATTAATCATATGTATGCACGTCACATGGTTATTTAAATAATTGTATGCAAAACAAAAAGTTAGGCTTTCTTTACAAATTACGAACAAGTTTAAAACAACTTCCATAAAATCCAATATATTTGTCTTTGTTTTCAAAATTAGCTGTAATATCAATATAAGCAATAATCGTCCTATACAACTAAAAGTTTGCTGAAAGCATTTTAAAAATAAGACTCTGTTTATGCTTCTTTAAAGAACTCATACCTTAAATAAACATAAAATTATTTTTGCTAAAAATGTATGTCCCTCTCAGGGATCTCAGTGGTAAAGCCTTGTTTTTACTAATCAAATGAGTGTAGTTGAGTGGTCTATTTGTATTATTAAGCCCCACACTATGGAGCTGTCTGGACATCTTTATGTCCCAACCAACTTAAAAAATCCCAGTTGCCCCAAGAGAAGGGCCTAAATCCTGGAGATTAGAAAGACAAGTCTCTAAGTGCCAGATGTATCGAGCCAAGAGTGCAATAAGCCAAAGTGAATACGAGAAGTGAAGGTTAAGGGTGATTTGTAAAGGGCAGCTGTAGCTGATGAAACATCCCATTATGATGGATAAAAAAAGAAAATTTTAAAAAAAAGTTCATCAAGAAAACAGGGACAGAAAAATGCCAGATGAGAGAACGGCTGTGCTTTACGGAAAGAGATGGGATTGCAGTGAGGGTCCTCAAGTGGGATCTACTGGACGAAGAGTGACAAATTGTAACTGCCATTTTTTGCCTCATTTGTGGTCTCAACTCCTCTGATATAAAAAGAAAGTAACCAGAGGCTGTCGTTGCCTGACATCTGCATAACTTCTGGAAAGTGTCTTGTAAAAGGAGATTTGTTTATGCAACAAATATTTATTAAGCATTAATATATACCAGACACTATACTACATGCTACTTACACATTGTGTTTTCACTGCTAAAACTCATATCCCAATGGGGGAGACAAGCATTTAATATTATTTGATCCAAGCAAATGTGTTCTGAAACCGCTTGAATGTGTCAGTGTGTGTGTACATACATGGACAATCAAAGAAATTTTTAATTGGAATAATTTCACCACCCTGAAAATAATTAACACCAGATTAAATATTCAGGTCAACTACCAAGATATTTCTAAGTTGACCCAACATCACAGGTTAGTTCCTATGAATGACTAAGGCTTTGGAGACAGAAAATTTGTGTTTCAATCTTGTTACTACTATTCCTTGTTGAATCACCTGAACTACTTAGAGTCTCATTGATTTGTAAAAATAAGATTGAATGTGTGGCACATAGAAAGGGTTTATCAAATGTTCTGTCTTTGTATAATAGGAAAGTACCAATGTCACTATATGAGATAGCCAAGCACCTTATCCATCCTCTGAATGGTGAGAATGGAAGGAGATCACCAACAGCTTCCATGGGTTGGAGATGGGGTCAGAGGAAGGGACCCTTCCTGTTTCTTCTCCATCTTATTTACCCTTTCTTATAAGTCCTATCCTATGTGGCTCCTTTCCAGGAGAAAAGTGTCTTTATTGGTATATCCCCCCAACACACACACACACACACACACACACACACACACGTGATATATCTAAGACACTAGTGTATGCACTGCTGGTGTATAAACCTCTGCAATATCATTGTTGCCTCTACAACTGTGATTTCTCTTTATTTTCAGTCCCTCAATATCTGAGAAATAGAGCGCCTTATTACCATGATTCTAGAGCTGGCATTCCAGCTCAAGAGGAGGACCAAAAATCACCTTGGTGTGTTAAATGGAGGACAGTTGTGCGGGTGTCTGCAAAAGCACCCCGGAATGATCTCCTCTGTACCTATCAACACGGAGTTCCCTTTCATCAGCCCCACTGAAGCTTACTAACTACCGGCCTTGACACTCAGGCCAGTTAGCACGTTTCCCTGAGAACAGTGTCCTCTTTAGTCAAATCAAGCTAGTAATACCTGCCTTTCAGGTTTCCTATGAGTGCTTGTAGCACGAGGCATGGGCAGTGCCTGGCACAGTGCCTGTTTGGAGTAGGAACTCAATGCACAGAAACTAGAAGATTGTT
The DNA here is from genome assembly GCF_000147115.1 of Myotis lucifugus. Classification (NCBI taxonomy): domain Eukaryota; kingdom Metazoa; phylum Chordata; class Mammalia; order Chiroptera; family Vespertilionidae; genus Myotis; species Myotis lucifugus. The sequence continues at coordinate 1,353,550 of NW_005871195.1, forward strand.
TACAGCCTGGCTCCAGACTAATAATCAATTCATCTATCCTTTATTATGCTCATACACATATATGCTCTAGTTACACTTTCCAGAATGACTTATATGTTTCTTCACCATGCTTAAGGATATTTCTTTGCATTCTACTCTTCTTAACCTGGTGGGCTCCTATTCATCCTTCATGGTCCAATACAAATGTTAAATCTTCTTAGTTCTTTGTTGGAGTTAGCCACAAAACCACAGGAGCATTAGTTAATCCTGACCTATGCTTCTTGTGTTTACAAATAATTGTCTTTATCCCTCTATTATAACACATATCATAATTTTAGATGGTTAAATATATAGAGAGATCAATAGATGACAGAAAAATAGGTAAAAAAACAGAGAGACATCCTAAGTCCCCAGGAACTCTCCAAAATCAAGGACAATTACCTATTTTTTTTTCCTTTTTAAATTTATAGTGTTTTTTGAGTAGTTTTATGTTCATAGAAAAATTGAGTGGAAAGCACAGAGTTTACATGTACTCCCACCTGCTTCTACACACACAGCCTCCCTTCCCATCAACATTTCCCATTAGTGTGGCACTTCTGTATATATAAAAGCCTAAGTGATCGCTCGACCAGTAGCTATGACATTCACTGACCACCAGGGGTCAGACACTCAATGCACAGGCATGGAAACATGGAACAGACTGATGAATCTCAGAGGGAAGGGGGAGGGAGGAGGGCAGGAAGAGATTAACCAAAGATCTTATATGCATACTAGAGGCCTGGTACACGGATTTGTGCACCGGTGGGGTCCCTCAGCCTGGCCTGCACCCTCTCACAATCTGGGACCCCTTGGGGGATGTTGGAGAGCCAGTTTCAGCCCAATCCCCACAGGCCAGGTCAAGGGACCTCACTGGTGCATGAATCCGTGCACCGGGCCTCCAGTTTGTTATAATTCATGAACCACCATTGACACGTGATTCTCAACCAAAGTCTTTAGTTTACATTAGGCTTTACTCTTTGTGTCATAAGTTCTCTGGGTTTTGATAAATGTATAATAATATATATCTACTATGTTATTATCACAGAAATAAAAATGCCCCCTGCTCTACCTATGCATCCCTCCTCCCTTAGCCCTGAACCTCTTCAGCCAATAATCTTTTTACTGCATTTATTGTTTTGATTTTTCTTTTCTAGACTGTCATATAGTTGTAATCATACTGTATGGAGCTTTTACAGATTGGTTTCTTTTACTTAGCAATAAGCACTTAAGTTTCCTGTGTATGGTTTTGTGGCTTGACAGCTCATTTCTTTTTATTGTTGAATAATATTTCATTGTTGAATATACCACACATTGTTTATCCATTCACATATTGAGGGATTTCTTGGCTGTTTCCATGTTTGGCTAGTCATGAATAAAGCTTCCATAAACATTTTTGTGCAAGCTTTTGTGTGGATGTAAGTTTTCAACTCATTTGGGTAAATGCCAAGGAGTCCAATTGCTGGATCATATGGTAAGAGTATGTTTAGTTTACAAGAAACTACCAAACTGCCTTCCAAAGTAGCTATACCAGTCTGCATTTCTACCAGCAATGAATGAGAGTCCCCATTGTTCCACATCTTTGGCAGTATTTGGTGATATTAATGTTTTAAATTTTTACCATTCTAGGTTTGTAGTGATATCTCATTATTGTTGTATTTTGCAATTATTAATCACATACTAGGTTGAACAACTTTTCATATGCATAATTACCACCTGTATATCTTCTTTGTTGAGGTGTCTGTTCATATCTTTGCCCATTTTTAATTGTCCTGTGTGTGTTCTCTTTGTTGAGTGTCAAGAGTATTTTTGTATATTTTAGATAACAGTCCTTTATCAGATATGTATTTTGCAAAGATTTTGTACTATCTTGTGACTTATCTTTTCAGTTTCTTAAAAGAGTCTTTCACAGAAGTTTTTTAATATGACTAAAGTCCAGCTTAACATTTTTTTCAGGAATTATGCTTTTGGTGTTGTTTAAGTCATCACCAAACACAGGGTCACCTAGATTTTCTCTTATGTAGTCTTCCTGAAGTTTTATAGTTTTTAATTTTATACTTAGATCCACAATCCATTCAAGTTAATTTTTTGAAAGGTATAAAGTCTGTGACTACATTAAATTTTTTTTGTCATGTGGATGTCCAGTTGTCCTAGCACTGTCTTTCCTCCCTTGGTTTGCCTTTGCTTCTTTATCAAAATCAGTAGACTGTGTTTGAGTGAGTCTACTTCTGGGCTCTGTTGCTTTCCATTGATCTCTTTGTCTATTCTTTCACCAGTACCACACTGTCTTGATTACTATAGCTTTATAGTAAGTCTTGAAATTGCATCGTGTCAATCCTCCAACTTTGTTTTTCTCTTTAAATATTTTGTTGGCTATACTTTTTTTGCCTTCAGAATCAGTTTGTAAATATCTACAAAATATATCACTGAAATTTTAATTGGGATTGCATTGATTCTATACATAGCTCGAGTTCATCTTTATACTACCTGGGCCCAGCATAGTACTTAGAAGGCCCCATTAATTTTTGTTGATGTCAGACATCCATTGAAACAAATTAAAGGTAGATGATTTGCTACTACCCCAAAATATTAAGACAATAGGTTTTCAGTGATTGCCATTGCAATATATATAATCACTCCCTCTTCCCTACATGGGAAGAAGAAAGAGGGGACCAATGGGGATGGATTGTGTAATATGCTCCACAAGGACAAAAAAACATTCCCTGGTTTGCTGATGGTCATACTCTAAACACCTGGGCCACTTTCTGCTATAGTGTAAAAACAAAACAAAACAAAAAGGTAATTTTGAATGTTGAATGAATATGTTTTTTGGCTAGAGACCAACATGCTGAAGCAATTTCAGTTCTCAAACACACCATGATTTCTTTGCATTTAAGTCCTTGCCTGAGCTATTTCCTCTGCCTGGGACCCTCTCTCCTTACTTTCCCCCACTTTCCACGTCACTCACTCATAATCAGCTTTCCAGGATCTGCTTACACATTGCTTTGTCCTTGTCTGTATCTCCCAAGTGTGTTGTTCTCTATGCTACTTCCAAGGATCAGAACATGTTGACATAACTCAACACATAATTGCTGCTTAAAATAATATATCTCACCATGATCAAAGACTCACTCAATATCATGAAAACACATATTTGTAAATAATTCCTGAAAGAGTTATTTACATAGAGAGGCCAAAATCTACACTCTAGAGTCTATAATATGTCTTCATAAGAGTATTTGGCATTTTCATCTCCCTGATCTATGGTGCAAACAGAATGGACACTCCAGATTCAAGTTCTCTGTCTTCTTGGAAAAATTGCCTCTGATAGAAGAAGGCATCTTGCATCTCATCACATTCAAGGCAGCTGTTATCCATTTCCTAAGTGTTCCAGTTGCAGCTTCTGGTCTTCTGTTGAAAGATTTCATTCCATTATTTATAACTCGACCTATTAAATGTCAATGGGAAGAGTCCCTGGAAAGGTGTGTTACTGTGGTTACCAAGAGCTTCTATCATCCCAGGAAGAGTCTGCTTTCTGGGGTGCAGCACAGGCTTTAAAATCAGCAGGAACCACACATGCTTAAGCAAAGATGTGTGAAGGGCACGAAGAACCTGCTATCATTTTCAAAGCATCCTGGGAAATGCCAGGAAGGATTCTGGGGTTTTCTTTCAGAACAATAAATTATGGACAGTTTGAGGAAAAGCTGTAGAAATTATAAGATTTGATTCTCTTGCCATAGATAGAACAGTGACTTTTTATTCTACTGCTATCTTCCCCAACCTCAAAAAAATGCATTTTTTATGAGAAAGTCAAATCGGCCTTGTCTTGCAGGCAAACACTCCTCATAGAACAAATGAGTCTTTTTTTTTGTTTTGTTAAATTACAGAAACAGTGAAAGATTTATGATTTTGCTGGACAAAATCCTTTTGTTTTAAATAGTTGCCATTTTTCCATGAAGAAATCAGACACCTTGTTGGTGTTTTCTTATAGTAAACATAAGGTCACTGAAAGGAAACAGGCTAGATGAAAGATCACCATGGTATTAAATTACTTCCATCTGCAAACACTGTAAATCCCGTAGACATAAAAAGAAAAGTTATGGTTTGGGCTCTGAAGTGTCATGTTTTTGGACTTGAAAAAAGTCCTTCTGCTGAGGACTTTATTCTATTGCCAAGATTAAGAAACATGAAGTCGTGACGCGGTAACTGGACCATGTCAAAAGCATTCTACAGTAAAAACCTCACTTGCTTGCTTCTTTTCTCAGCCCTTTTTCCTCCATTCACTTCTTGCACTATCTAACTCTCAAGTTTATATTGGAAGAAATTGCTATGAATTAGAATCAAAGTCCCATAGTATTAGTTCTCAACAGATTTTAAAGAACTTATTCAGAGTATATAATTATTCTCTTTACTGATTAAAAATTGTGCTTGGGATAGAATTCAAAATGATATCTTTTGGAAACAAGGTCATTTACATTTGTAATCAATTAATGTTACCCACAGTCACAATTTTACTAAATTGCATGGTAGTTGTTAAGCAGGACTTAGCCTTTTTATCCAAGGTTATTAGAAGTTACTATAAGAGACTGCCGTGCCTGTTGGGCTCTTTTGGCTGCTAAGCCTCTGAACTTCATTCCCAGGTTTGAGAAATTATTGTATTGAGTCCAACCATCAAAGCCTGGATACTTGCTTCTTAATCTCCTAGGAGACGGACATGGATTTAAAGTACCCATGGCCAAGTTTGGAATCTAGAACAAGTGATGCAGAGCAGTAGGCTGGTGCCCAGTGCTTAGTGGCAGTAATGATGATGGTCAGAGAAACACTGTCAGGTGAGTAGTAGAAGCAGGAGTGCTCCCATAGCATAGATTTTACTGATGTTTCAACTCTGCCATTTAATAGATTAATGTCCTTAGACAAAAGCTTTTGCAACTCTGCCTCAATTTCTTCATCTGTAAAGTGGGGATAATAATAGTCATTATCCCATAATACTGACTACAGGGTTGAAATAGTTAATGCACATAGAACAGTATCCACCCGTAGGAAAGGCTTTAGTGACCTTGCCTGCATGACATGAGTCATTATTATTTTCCTGTGGGTGTGCACATAGATTGAACCATGTTCCTCAACCTTTTTCTTCATTATTTCCAGTTTTTCCTTAAATTAACCAGAATAGTTTTCTGTTGAACACAACCAAGAATAGTGACTGGAGTCCATTTCTAAGCTGATTTGTACTTTCAACAAAAAATATACTCTCACAGTTGAGGCTCATTTTAGGTTCAGAAGTGGGGTATTTGGGAGAAAATTATTTTCCTTGATAGTGCTCAATTTTTAGAATGATATCACATACAAATTCTGTGTTTGGTTTTGACAATGACCATCCTGGCAACATTGCCATATTTATTTCTCTCTGTGGCACAAAGAAAAGGGTGATCAAGATTCTTGAACTAACTGCAACGCTTTCTGAAGATATGTTAAAGTAGAATGATTTTTAAAGTTCTGCTGAAAATAGAGAAAGAGAGGTCATTTGTCTACTTGTGTTTACTTGCGAACCCTCAGATATGCCTCAAGGAAAGAGAAAGAGCAAGCAAGGACAACATGGACCTTCAACTCATGAAAATGCAGGGCAGGGGTGAAAGCTCTGTTTGGCTTTTGTCCACACAGCCTGAACACATATGCAGAGAGCACAGGGAGAAAACACCAGTGCAAACTACATCACGACTGTCAGGAATCTGGCTCCATGGTTAAGAATTCCAGAAAATTGTCTGGGAAATAGTAACACCAGAAGCTGCCTTTGATTCCCTCTTTCATATGATCTCTTCGCAGAGGGTCTGAAGCAAAAGAGAGAGAGAGATAAAAGATGATATTGACAAAAGTTCTAGCTGCTTCAAAGGAAACCCATGTGGTTCACATGCCTTATATAGATCTTCCTAAAAAAGGAAGACAGCTGTTTGCTGTAGGAAGGCCCAGACTGGTGTGGCCAGTAGCTTCAGGCCACTAATTACAGTCAGAGGCACCAGAGAGGGCACACTCTTTAAAGTCCATCTCATATCCTTCAACATCCTTTCTTTCTTCTGCGTATAGACTGCTTCTCATGACCTGAAATTATCCTGGAAGAAAAAGGTATTTCCCTACCTTGCTATGGGATAAATATTACCATTTTTACTGAAGGGCAGTAGAATGTAGGGGTCTTGATTGAGTATTTGTTGAGTTTCCACTCTGCATAGAGGACTAAGCAAATTTTGCTAACATGCTTACATTTTGATAAATTACACACATTTTGATAATTAGTTAACTGGAAAAAAACTTTTCTTCATCAAGAATGACATGGTGGCATGGCAGTGGCATAGTGAAGCTGGATAGCACCATAATTAGTCTCAGGCCAACCTGGCTCAGGTATTTATTTCCTGTGTGACTTTAACTGTGACCTCACACCTCTGTTGTCATCAGTGTTCTCACTTAAAAAATGAGAGAGTTGACTGATGTCATCTCCAAGGTAGTCTCTAAGTCTAAATTATATGTCTTTTAATTTCAGAGAGGACTTTTTTTATAGTTCAAAACAACCATGACAACAAAAAAATTTCACAACACTTACCTGAGCCACATGTGTCAGAAAGTAGAATACCTGTACTCATAGTTACAACCATTCACTTTATAATATAGATACATATATATGTCGACCTGTCTTATGACAAATATTTTATATTAAAATGTTGAAAATAGTTTATTACTAATATCTAGTTATTAGAGAGGTATTGAACCATCTATAAAAATCAGACACTAAGGATGACAATAATGAAGATAATAATCAGTAGATAGTATTTACAGAACACTTATGATGTGCCAAGTTCTGGTGTAAATGCTTGGATATATTCAATTATTCAATCCTCAAACCATCCTGGCTAATAGAATTATAACTCACTTTAGAACTTTTCAAATTAAGGCACATTGACACACCCAAAATGTGGAGGAGCTCAGATTAGAACCATGGCAGTCCGGCTCCAGATTCTACACTTTCACATACTCTAGTACAAGCCTTTACAGTCGAAGGTATATTTGGAAAAAAGGTTAATACAACAATTTGTTTTGTTAAAACTATGACAAAAGAATTCAACTTAGAATTAGTTCACATTCTAATGATGTGATTTATTACCTCTGTGATGTGGGAAAAGCATTCCACTTTGTAATAGTCACCATCTTCCTCTGGAGAACGAAGAAATTTATTTATGGATAATAATAGGAATAATATTATAGGGAATCATCAAATGGGTTGGATGAGATTAAGAATATAAAATTATCCAGCTCCAGCATGGATGGAACTGGAGAGCATTATGCTAAGTGAAATAAGCCAGTCAATGAAGGAAAAATACCACATGATCTCACTCATTCATGGATAATAAAGACCATTACAAGCTTTTGAACAATAATAGATACAGAGGCAGAGCTGCCTCAAACTTATTGTCAAACTGCAGTGGGAAGGCCAGGGAGGGTTGGGGGGCAGGAGGGAGGGGGGTAAGAGATCAACCGAAGGACTTGTATGCATGCATATAAGCATAACTAATGGGCATAAGACACTGGGGGGTAAGGGAGGCCAGGGGATTGTCAAGGGCGGGGGGGGGGGAGGGGTGTGGAAAGGACACATATGTAATACCCTTTGAAATACTTTTAGCAATAAAAAAATGTATATATAAAAAAATAAAAAAAAATTATCCAGCTCAATTAATAAAGTAATTAATGCATTTAGCAAACATTTATAGAACATCTACTGAGTGTCGTCACTGGTATGCAATTCAGACAGCCTCAGCTGAGATGCAAGCATGTGACATCTCCAACATGTTAAGATTTAAGCAGAGAATTAAAATAGAATGATATGATATGAATGACTGGGGGATTAATTTGGAAAGTGTTCAAGGAAAGCCTCTCTGAGGAGTTAACTAAATTGAGACTGGAAGATAGAGCAGGATTGAGCAAAGTGAAGGTGAGGGAGGAGAATTCTAGGCAAAGCCAGTACAAAAGCCCTGAGGAGAGAATATGGGGCACAGTAGGATATGGAATGAGATGAGGCCAATGATGTAGACAGCAACCAGGTTGAGGGTGATTTCTAAACCAGGCTGAGGGTTACATAATTGGGAACTTATTATAGATCTATGGAAAATCATTGGGAAGTTTTGAGTAGGCGAGTTTTAGGAAAGTAAAATAAAATAGAAGAAAACAAAGAAACAACAACAAAATAGAATCTTACTTCATTTCCTCTGACTACATCTACTATAACCCTCCTTTAGTATCTTCACAGTAACTCCTTATTATCAACTCTCTATCTCCTCATCTGATCATTAACAAACCAGAGCATTTAAATATTTTTTCTGCTCTAAACATATGTGTAGAAAATATTTATAAAATTAATATTCATCTAAAATGGGGCTGCTTAATCTTATAAAACTACTGATTTCACTCCAAATCCAGACAAGAGCATTTCATTCATTTATCATTAATTTAGGCATCTATTCACTCAGTAAACTTTCCACTTATCACCAGGTATCAATAAGTACCAGTAACATAAAAATGTGTCACAGAGTTTCTGTTTTCATGGCATATCTGTGGCACAGAGTAATTTTTTTTTTATTTTTTTGTAGAGATTGATATTGGAACACAAAGAAAGAAAAAGAGTAGCTGATACTCCAATGCAAAAATACATTGAAGATTGTTTAGCAAATTCTGTTCCCTGGGAAAATACACGTAAACTAAAGTGGAATTTATATCAACTCTTTATCTCTTGACCCAAGCTTTTGTCATACTCCTAGAAAATCCTGCTTTTGGGTGCTTCCCATCAAGTTACTTAAGTAAACTGAAATTGGAAGTCTTACTTATGGCCTTTTCGCACAGTGTTTATCCATTGTCAACAGTCCTCAGGAACTGGATTCCTTCCACATGAAAGGAATTCCAAAACTCAACACATTCCTTAGCTTCCAAAGCAGAACCAAAAACCTAGACAATTGTTCCAGATGAATGGCACACATACACACACCCATGCAATTTGCAGAGAGAGGACTGATGAGAAATGCCTTAGTAATTATTTCTTTGTTTGTTGTTATCTCTTACGCGATACCTCACTTGAAAATTACTACAGTCTTTTCTAGGTAAATATATTTGACCAGACTTAAAAGACAATGATTTTAAGGCTGGCATTCTCCAAAATAAATATTTCAAACCTGAAATTCTAAGTGATTAATTGGTTCTCTATAATCTATGACTGGTTTTCCAAATGGAATGACTTGTCTCTTATTATTACACCCACCCCAACATAAGATACGGTATTATGCTAAGTGAAATAAGCCAGCCAGAGAAAGACAAGTACCATGTGATTTCACTTACATGTGGAATCTAATGAACAAAATAAACTAACAAAGTGGAGGCGCGAATACAGAGAACAGCCTGACAGCTATCAGAGGGGAGGGGTTAGGGGCTAGGTGAGAAGGGTGAATGGGTTATGCAAAGGAAAAAGGAAAGACACAGACAACAGTATGGTGATTGCCAGAGGGAAGCGGGTGTGTGGGGAGATAGAGAAGGTAGAGGGGGAAAGAAGACTTGACTTGGGGTGGTAAATACACAATACAATATACACATGATGTATTGTAGAATTGCATATCTGAATCATGTATAATTTTATTAACCAATGTCACCCCACCCAATAAATTCAATTGAAAAACAAACGGGAAGAAATGAAATAAAATATATGAAGAATTAAGAAAGTTCATGGACCAATCTGAGTATTGGGGGAAAGCAGAAAGACTCTAAATGGAAAGACAAGTTGGGATGGGATTGAATCAGATCTCTAAGATAGAAATGGTGGCCTGATTTTATTAGGAGGGTCAACAACACAAAGCCCGGGCTCTCTTAGCTACATGTCATTATGGCAAAGACTGGCTGAGAACACAAATGTGAACAAGGTACACTGACCTTGCTTAGGAGCACAGAAAACTTCAGCCAGTCCTATTTTCAAACTAGATTTAGTTCACTGTTCGGCCGCCAGTGAAGTATGAGGCAGTACCATACAATGTCTTCCACAGTGATGTTGACCAGGATAGAAACAAGGTGTCTAATAGGGATCCACATGTTTCTGGGGATAGTAACATAATTAGCCATTAATCACAGATCAATACACATGGCACAGATTTTGAGCACAAACTCTCCCTATAAGCTTGTACTGCTCAACAAAGATGTAATAATTATGGATGCATACCCACACATTTGGATGCTGAGAAGTCAGATTCCCAATATTCAACACAATGTTATCTCTGGTATCACAGTTTACCGGCTGAAATTTAAAATTATCATCAGCAAAACATCCTACATCTGGTCCTGCTTCTCAGAGTCTTCTAACTGAAGAATGGGCCAATAGGAAGGTTGCTAGAACATTTGATTTATGTTTCTATCTCTAGTACCCAACACAATATGAATGGACATAAGGTATTCAATGCAGTTTTGTTAAATGAATTAATAAATACACAAAATAATTCCACTTAGAAGATGGAAAATGGAAGAATGAAAGAACAAAGAAGTAAATAAATGAGAAAATGAAAAAAATAGTAGGTTTGTCAAAGATCTCTGATGAAATAATGAATAAATAAATGAGTAAGTTAATTAATCATGCATTATACCCATAATTACTGTTCCTGTTAGCTATTACAATATGGAGAATAAACTCTATGTTTTGTACAGATAAGTCAGGTGCAATCAGCTGACTACGTTTGTTAAGTATGTGTGAGGTTCTGTATATTTTTCTGCCTCATTGAAGAAAGCTTTTTTGTAGAAGTTAGCTTTAAATTGATCCTTGAAGAAGGCCATCCAAAAATAGCCCAGCATGAGAAGTACAGCATGCTTTTTCCTTCACTTCCCTAGGCTACTCCCCTATAAAAATATTTTGATTTAGTTGGTTCATTTCATATAATGGCAGTATGAATGATGTTTTAGAGAGGACATCAGCAAAAGGATAGGAATTTCCACTAAAACAGAGTGAAACTAAAACTATTTTGGCCTCCCTCTGGATTTGTTGAAGATAAATGATTATGATGTCAGTGAAATTTGAAAGAATATTAAATCAGAGGCTGAAAATACCTAGCAGCTCCAACTCCCTCACATCACAAGGTCCAGATTCTCATGAACTATAAAAACGAAGATGATTCTCTCATTCTCAAAATCCAAATAGTTTTCCTGTAACTAGTGTCAGGACACATTGAGTGAACAAATTCCTCTTTGCTAATGATGGTTTTATACTCAAAGTTGACTACATCATTTGGTTTTCATCAAGATGGTTTCTAAACATAACTCAGATACATAAAACATACCAGACCCTAAAACTCACCAAAGGAGGAAACAAATATATAGTTATAAGTATAAGAATTCTGCTTCCTTATAGTTTTTAAGGTTTTTCCATTTTATTTTTACAGAATCTCTTCAGCATTTCTTTTTGGACCTCTGGGAAGAGTGTGCAAGGTGATAAGAATTGGGGAAAAGAGAAATTAGGTTCATCTTGACTCCAATATTGGTAAAACAGGAGACAGGGGATGAAATTGGTTTCATGCCTATTTGTGCTAATACCTGTGCTAAGTACCTGTGGTAGGCTGAATAATGCCCCCTCCCAAAGAGATTCACCTCCTTATGCCCAGAACTTGTGAATATGTTACATTACATGGCAAAATGGACTTCAAAGATATGATTAAGTTATTATTTTGTGATAGATAGATTATCCCAAGGGTCCTATATAATCACAAAGTTTCTCATAGGAAGGTAGGAGGTTAAAGAGAGGAGAAGTCAATATGATGATGAGAGCATAGATTGAAGAGATGGGGCCACAAGCCAAGGAAAGATGGACGACAGCCTCTAAAAGCTGGAAGAGGCAAGAAATAAGCTCTCCTGAAGCCTCCAGATAGAACCATCTCTGCCAACCCCATGATTTTAGCCTTGTAAGATTGATTTTGGACTTTTGATCCCCAAAACTGTAAGATAATAAAGTTGTGTTATTTTACATCACTGAGTTTGTGATCACTTGTTACAGCAGTAATATGAAACTAAATACTCTTTTAGTTTAATTTGTTAATTTGTATTATCTTATAAAGGATTCATAACACTACAAAGAAGTATCATCTCCATTTTATAGTGACACCGAAGGCTTAGAGAAGCGCACACACTTTCTCACTACTAATTGATAGTGGGGTTAGGACTCAAATCCAGACTTGTCAGCCAGTAAAGCCCATAATTTTTCTCTAGGGTTTTGCATCCGATAACTTGTTCCAGATTTCCCTCTTACCCATCAATGTCAACCAAATAAAATGTTCACACTCATGAGTTACCTAGGAGTCCATTTTGCTTCATAGACCATAGTTTCCATTGGACAAACACTATGCTGTGTGAATTATCTTGAAATCTTGCTTTAATTTATACTGCCATTCGTCACCCAACTACAAATTGTGGGATCATTTGCTTTGTAAGGGGAGGCAGGGAAGAATGGAGAAGAAAGTGAAAGTCAAGATGAAACTCACTCTATGAATTGTGACCAAGAATTAGTTTTCCAGACTAGTCAGAGTCTATAGAGGGATGAGTGTAGGGTTTTATTTTCCCTTTTTAACATCAGCAGGAAGTTACTCCAACACCCACCCCCTCATGCAAAAAAAAAAAAATTTGCTTTGAGGGATGCTCCTGGAAATGTTTGAAATGGATCCCTGCTCCCTAAGCTACCAGGGAGCAGTCCCTAACAATGTTAAGGACAGCTTGGCCTTCTTCCAGAAGAGATGCTCTCTGATTTACTGCAATGCCTACTGTGATGCTTGCACAGCTCACTCCCCACCTGAACATGGGAAACATCTGCAGGAGAGTATCTCCCTTGGCAGCCTCATCTAGTGGGAGGAGGAGTCCAGTCCAACAGCTGCCTTTCTTATCTGTTACTGATGTGCGCGGAGTGCATGTTTCTTGGTTGTTGTTTGTCAAAAAGGCTTTCAAGCATGTAAGTTATTCCTGCTCTCCTTCTTGTTTGGATCCTTCTGAAACTCATTGGGGATCTTCAAAAATAAAAAATAAAATAATTCCTCTTCATGGAGCAGATACATATTTTGTGGGATTGTCCCTCCAATCTACTTCTACTGTTTTCATTATAAAAACAAAGCCATGGTGTACAGGACTAAAATGTGGATGTCATGCATTTCAGCCGCCATCAGGGTAATGAGACTTGGGGTCTTGACAAAAGTGAGATCAGGGTTGGAACAAATGCAACAGTTACTAGTTACTAGTGTTTCCTCTGTATTTTCCTTTTATCAGTTTCCCCACTTCCCCTTCCCATGCCATCAAATGTGTTCATTCTGAGAGTGAATAAAGTAGTTTCAGCAACTTTTGTAACATACCTCGCTTGTTTGATTAGTTCCCAACTTGGCTCATTTTATACAATCCTGTGTTTCTGCTGTGTGCATGTGGAAGAGGAAAAGGAAGGTAATGAGGAATAAGAAAAATTTATGATTAAGAAAGAGTGCTTAGTAAATTATAGTAAAACCAATTGTTTAGTATGAGGGTGTTTTGTTTTGTTTTTGGAGCTGCGGGGGGTGGGGGGGGAGCAAAACAAAACTCTAGAATGACTATCTTGAGCCTACTGGCATTTTCTTATTTGTGATATTCTAATTCACTTCCACAGGGAAGTGAAAGGAGAATCTGTGATGTGAAAGGAAAGTTGGATGAAGACTTAAATAAATATTGTACACTTGGGGAAGAAAATGCAGGTGAGAAACCTATAGAGGGTAGATAGTAATTTATTTTTAAATCAACCATTGAGAAAGTGCTAGAAGGCAACATTATTTTGATTTATAATTTTAAAATATGCATAAATAAACTGAGAAGAAAGTGGAAGTTATTAAAACATACATACTTATATGCATTACAATTCAAGTGTTTCTTAATAAATGAACAGAAATGCAAATTGAAAATTGATGCTGGTTTCCAGAGTAGAGGAATCCAGAGAGATGGAATTTGTAGATGATGATTCTGGACCATTTTCTGGCAAAACCTTGACTGTTTTTAATCAAATGGAAGAAGTGGGGAACATGCCATAGATCAGCTTATACTAAGAAGCTTGAAACTGTTCAGACCCTCCCACTGATTTATTAATACAGTATTTTTAAAATTTTGTCTGCCTTGCCATCTTATGGACTCCTCCATTTCAGTCTTGTTGGTCTACATTTAGTTCAGGTAGAATCCACAACACTACCTGGCCCTCCTACTATATTCTGGTGAATCCTGATCCATTTTCTCAGCCCCCATTTCAAACACATCTTCTTCCATATAGAGGTCTCTTCTTCCTTATAAATCAAACAGATGCAGTAATAATGTATTTACATATGTTGCTTAAATAAATATACCTTGAATTATATGTATCTACATTTTTCTATTGGTTGACAAACTCCCTGAGAAGATGAATTGTGCCATTTTTATCTTATGTCATTTCAGGTAAATCTCACAATGCCTAGAACAGAGATGACACAAAATAAATACTTACTGAAAAATGGTAAATCCATAGCTTTTGTTTTTTACTTTCCATTACCTAATTTCATATATATTCAGAAGTATGGGACACATGATAGATAAGGAGCAACTATACATAATGATAGCCAATTTTTGTTGCTTGAGGCTACAAGCCAATCTCTCTCTATTTATATTATCTCAACTAATTCTTATACTAATTGTTGATATTTTCTAGAAAAAATTAAATACCTACTATGAGCAGATCTGAGACTGGTGGTCCCTGGAACACAACTGACTAGCAATATCCTAAGCATTGAATCCAAACCTGGATGTAGAGAGGAAAGTGAAACTCAGCACATTGCCTTCTCAGGTTGTGTCTCTTACGATTGACTGCCTATTAAAAAAAAAATCTGAAAAGTTTAAAAGAAAATCACACTGTCTAGACCCCTCACTAGAGATTTGGAATCCATTCATCTAGAATGGGGTAGGAGCATTGGAAATCGAAAACAACTCCCCCTTGTAAGCCTAACAGCCATGGCTGAGATTCATCGTTTTGTATGAAGGTCCACCTCTGGACTGCTTGGAGTTAAATCCAACCACATGGCCCTCTCCCCTCACTCCCTCAGTCCCTCGCCAGCCCCTGTGTATTTTGCTCATTAGCCTAGCTTCTGCACAGATGGTGTTTGTGTACATGTTGATGACTTCCATCACCATCAGTCTGCTCACTGCCTGAGGGTGAGGCAAATAAATCATCTGTGCAGGTATATCAGGGGAAGGAGGGATGTCTTCTCTTGTGATGTATTGTATCCAACTCAAAATCCCCTTGGCTGACTTGCAAGGAAGTGTACTTTGTCATGTTAATATGAAGGGGAAAAAAGCCAATGACACCTACATATATTTACATTTCTTGCCTCTTCTCTTATTTTTTTTAACCTCCCAGATGTTCAGAAACTTGGCATTTAATATCCCATGTTTGACCTTTCAGTCTTCTGCCATCTGCCACACAGGGTGTTTCAGCAAGCTAATGTGAAGAGGCATTTGATAACAGATAAACTCAGTTGTGACACATTTTGACAATCCTAGTCAAGGTAAAAATTCCAATACTAATAATTAATGAAATAAGGATTCTCATGTATCTCCCCCAAATTTTCTTATAGCATCAGCCTCTTGCCAGTATGTGAAGACAGGATTATGACTCAACATAGTTGTTAGATCTCCATCAAATTTTACCCTTTCCTCCTTTCCCTGGTTTAGGGGATGGTCTACTTCTAATTTATAATAACTGCATTTGGCTTCTAAGAGTTAAGAAATCTTAAGAAAAGATCTTCCAGCAAGATTAATATCAATATATAACATTCAAGTATGTTAGCTAAACCACTCAGCAGGATAATAATGCAAATAATTTCACATTTTAGGGGAAAAGAAAACGGAACCCTAAGAATAAGAAGAATATTGTATCTTCCTATGAAAATTGAACAGGAGCATATTTGCTCATAGCATCTATTTACTACAAAAAGTCTCCTTGATAGTTTATTGTTAGCATTGCCTCATGTTACAACTCCTTTTGTAAAGAAAACAACAATTTGATCAAATGCTCATTTCCCTTTAGGC
Source organism: Myotis lucifugus (assembly GCF_000147115.1). Taxonomy (NCBI): domain Eukaryota; kingdom Metazoa; phylum Chordata; class Mammalia; order Chiroptera; family Vespertilionidae; genus Myotis; species Myotis lucifugus. Next base: position 1,369,675 of record NW_005871195.1, read on the forward strand.
TAGGAGGTTTATGACTTCCCTATTCATTCTTTCCTTTTCCCTCTGATTTTTCATTCTCAGCAGAGATCTCACTAAGTTTGTTTTCTCTTCAATCAATACATGGATCTACTTCACTTTCACTTGGAAGCTAGTATAAGTCCTTTCTCCCATATTCAATTTGAGAACAAGTGGAATTCCAAATCACGTTTCTGGATATAAAAGGAATTTAACAAGTGCAAGGACTTTGGGTGGTGGGTGTGTACTAATGAATCTGTGGCCCTTAGACACAAGGAGAGTCATTTATGAGAGTGAGATGAGTAAGATGTTAAAGTTCTTTTGTGATTCAGAAAGTAGTTTTCTAGCAGTTGGGTTGGAGCTGGAGTAATTTTCAAGTTGGACCAGGAGTAAGGTCTCTTAGTTCAGGGCTCACCACTGAGATGTGCAAAAGTCATTTTCTCTCCTTTCAAGCTTTGGTCTATTTCAGAGGTTAGAACCTGGTAGGTGATGCCTTGTCTGTGCTCTAGTTAGCAGACATTCCTCCTAAAGAAAGAAATGCCTTTATTAATATTCTTAATTTCTAGCTCAATTGCTATTTTGAGCATGTTAGTGTGACTTAATTTCAATTAAGTAGTAAATTAGGAATTGAATGAAGCATTGTTGGAAGCTTCTGTATTAATGATTATCAACATAGTACATGTCATTAATCAGTGATCTGATAATACCCAGAAAGACAGGAGGACAATAATGAAATTCATCTATAGGTTTTCAAAATAGTTTCCTATTTCTTGAAATTCTGAAGAAATTCTCCCTCTGGACCTTAATGTAAACTCTCTCTGAACACATCCATCCTCCTGAAAATCACTTCTAATTTTCTGAATTTCTCTGTAGTGTCCTTTTCTTGAGTTTAAATTAGCTTATTTGTTATGACATCCTTGTTCTGTTATCTTTATGTATATTTCTTTAATTAAAATCAGTATTTGAATCCTATTAGATATGTATAAATTTGGGCAAGCTTCTTACTTAATCATGCTTATATAAAATGGAAATAAGAATACAATTCATGCTGTAGCCACTATGAAACAGTATGGAGGTTTCTCAAAAAAAAAAAATGGAACTACCATATAAGCCAGAATTACACTATAGGGTGCTTATCCAAAGGAGATGAAATTACCATTCTGAAGAGATATCGGCATCTCTATGTTCACTGCAGCATTACTTATAGTAGTCAAGACATGGACATATCCATGACCTCTTCAAGAGAGAGGTCACTGTCATGGACAACAAAGGGACCTATAGCTAAGCTTCATGCTTCTCCTACCAAAATTGCCAATGCTCAATGGCAAAAGGTTTGTGCCCATGTAAGTGTGACACAGATGCTTCCACTATAGCTGACATTGAACATGGAGCCTCAGGCATCTCCAAGGTATGGCTGCCCTGTCTAGTTATTGTCAATCAATGGTTGTTGGCACCAATTCAACACCAACAAGAATCCCTAGTTCGCATGGTGCGGTGAAGAAGAAAACTTTATTCAGTGCAAAGCAGCTCAATTGTAATATAACATGTCTGTGAAAATAGCATGGCTGTGGAACAGCTCTGGGGCCAGGTGGCCCTGAGGCCAGGCCCCTCTCCAGCTAGACAGCTTTGCTCTGTTCCTCCATGGTCTTCTCTGCACTATCCCAGCAAGATATCTTCAGTCTTTCAGCTCTAGCCAGGAAAACACATGTGGAAAGTGTGCTCTCAGAGCCAGAGGGGAGCTGGCATATATGGACAGGACTACCCCACCTCTGGTCCCTGATTGGACCATCCTCATGCAAATGAAGTCTCTAAATCCTTGAAGTCTGATTGGCCAAAAGGGCATTTTCCTGATTGGTCAGCATAGAGTTGATCTGATTGTCAGAGCCAGCAGCTGTAATTAAATGAAGACAGCTTCCATCCTTTTGGTTGAAATGGGATTTCAGGAAAACTTTATAAGGGCTGGCCCAGACTGCAGAAACACAGTGCAGGCAGGCAGTTTAGCACAGGCTTCTTGGAGAAGCGCAGTTGTATGAGATGTCCCCTTGCAGAAATTGCTTTTTTTTTTTTTTTTTTTTAGTTCAGTTAGCCACCAGGAGCCTTTCTTAGTAGGTGTCTTTTTTTTTTCCTTCTTTTCATCAGGGTTCACATTATGACCCAAAATTCCTAGGACTTTTTCTAGACTTTCTCTTACTTAAGGGTAAATCATTCCTGGGCAGCTTCTAATCTCTCTCTAAATATTTTCCTAACTGCTACCTTTACTATCGCCAATCCTAGCCACCTGGCATACCAGACATTTTGATTATCAGTGAACATCTAGCATATATTCATTATAGATGTTCCTAAAATTAAGCCATGGTAATATAAATTAGAGGTCTCCAAAAGCCCAGCTACCAGTAATCTTAAACTGCATCAGTATAATTTGAATTCTAAAATGCACAGACATGAGCAGTGTAGTTAGTTATTCATTCTGGAATGGTGTACCAGAAAGAATATTGAAGTTCAAATCAAAAGATGGATTAGGGCCTGTTGTTCCCTGAATTAGCTTTATAAGCTTCGGTAAGTCTCAAAACTCCTAGCTCAACTGAAAAATTAGGCAGTTGAAGTCAAGTATCTTTAAGGTTTCTTGCAAGGTTCCTTTCAGATCCAAATGAGAACACTGTAAGGGAGCCTGTTTTGGGGAGCAGCAGTGAGAAGGTGCTTTCCAATAGCATTTAGGTTCTGTAGTTTAATGCTGAAACATCAGTTTGCATGGTCTGTTTTAGTAAAGCTAAAAAGGGAACCTCATCAGAGAGATATTGGATGCCACACTTTCAAATTTTTGTTTCAAAGTTTATAGGCAAAAAGGAGCTTTAACCTTGTTTTTGAGTTGTATTTCTATCTATGCAAGACAAAATGGGTATTTTAAATAATACCCAAGTCTCAAAAATCTTGCAATTCAATTTAGGGAGGCTGGCAAGCATAGAAGTTTAAGAATACAATGTAAAATAGAGAGCCAAATTCAGAGATGAAAAAGACATTCTAAGTTTAGTAAGAACCCTCAGCCACTATTTATTCAATGAATATAAATCTTTTGAAAAAACTCCCACAGAGATTAAAATCACATAGACAGAGAAAGAAAGAAAATATATAAGATATTTAGGGTAGTTTTACTAAGGTAAATGCATATGCCACTACCAAATGGCTGTATTGGTAATGATATTATGTAGGTTATGTACTTTTTATTTTTTCTCTAGCATCTACTACTGGATTCAAAAATAAAATTACAACTTCAATTCCAGTTGAAGAAGGAGATACTTTCTTATTTGGAAAAAAGATTCATCTCTCTTTAATTGACTCTTTGATCAGAATAAAGATTTATAAGAAGAAAATGCAATATGCCTCTAATAAAGAATTAGGGATGATGAATAGGCCAGTCATTAGGATAATCGGGATTCCAGGAGGCATATGCTTCCAGACAAAGTAACCTTTATTGAAGCAAGATAATTTAAGAAGTGAACTCATTGGCTAGACTCAAATTCAAATATATTTTTAAAGAACCTCTTTAACAGTCCTAGTAGCAAAATCCCAGTTCTCTCATTGTTACAATAGCAATTTAGAACAAGTTCTTCTTGTCTTTATTAGGTACTTGACAAAAACACAGGGTAGCCTATAAAACCCCATAAAAAATGGAGAATGTTGTTTATATTTTCCATAAAGGTCTCAGCTCACAATGAATGCTAAGTGGATGCTAACTCCAGTCATGAAAATGCCTCTCTAATGAGTACTAAAGAATTCCCAGAGTAAGATCATGGCTTTGTAACCAGTGTCAAAAAATCAATCGTTCCTGCCTAGGTATCAAATGGTTTTCAGAAGCTCTCTGCCCATAATCTTTTATCATCCACAGACCAGGTACTCAGTAAATGTTGATCAAATTAATTTGAGAGTTTTGTCGATATAAGATGGTATGGCAATGAGAGATCTTGTTAGAACTCATATTTCCATCTCTAATATTATGCAATGAAAAGTTTTTAAATCTATGATACAGTACAATAAAATTCCAGTTATAATTTCATGAATAATCATTATTATCAGTCCCCTGCACATAGGCTCAGCTTTTCCTCATTCCTTTCTTTATCGTATACACATTACAATTCTATCCCAAGTTCTATTATATTTTGCATCTGTACCAGCACAGCTAAACATAGATGGTGACCAGAGCCATGCTGGTTTGTCTCATTTTAAGTCCACAATCATTAACCTCAATGCTGCCCAGAAATCAGAACATATTTCTCTAGTGTAATTAGGTTTCCTCTCTCCTGTACCATGATGTCATACTTTCTCTTCTCTCCTCAAGTATCCAACATATATGCTTCCAGTATCACTTCAGCTGCTAAATTTTCATAGTATTTCACTTATAAAATGGAAATAATCTCACCATTCCATCTATCCACTAACGGTATTAGTTCAATATATTCTGTCATCTCTCTTAATACCTTTGATAAACTTTCCCCTCAAGTATATTGATGCAGAAATTATCCCCTTAAGCCTGCAATAATTTCTCTCTCCACTGCATTATTCCTATTAGCATATAGACATGCTGTTACTTGTCTCATCTTAAAGAACAAAGCAAAATTCTATTTAGCCTGGCCAGCATGGCTCAGTGGTTGAGCATTGACCTATGCACCAGGAGGTCATAGTTTCGATTCCCGGTCAGAGCAAGTGCCCAGGTTGTGGGCTCAATCCCCATTAGAGGGTATGCAGGAAGCAGCCTATCAATGAATCCTTCTCATTGTTGATGTTTCTATAACTTTCCCTCTCCCTTCCTCTCTGAAATCAATAAAAATATATATTTAAAATATAAAAAATCTATTTACATCTCTTAACCACACTCCTTCAAATGAAGTCCCTCTTTGTCTTTGCCCTATAACAGCAAAACTCCTTGAAAGAACTGCCTATGTTTACATCTCTAATTCCTTTCCTCCCTTTTCCTGTAAATCCAGTCCAAGTAGTCTTCTGCCTCCAGGACTCCACTGAAGCTCCCTGTCTAGGTCACCATGTTGCTCATAGTAAAGTCCAATGGTCAATTCAGTCCTCCTTTAACTTAAACTGTCAGCATCATTTGAGAGCTATCCCCGCTCTCATCTTGTATTCACTTTCTTCCTTTGTCCTCACTCTCTTCACACCACATCTATTCCATTGGCCTTTCTTCCTTAATCTCCTTTTCTGATTTGTTCTCTTCTCTCCAATCACTTAAAGTAGGAGTATTCCAGGGCAAAAGTCTGTGTCCTCTTCTCTTATTTATTTACTAGAGGCCCGGTGCACAAAAATTTGTGCACTCAGCGGGGGGGAGGGTCCCTCAGCCCGGCCTGTGCCCTCTCGCAGTCTGGGACCCCTCGGGGGATGACCACCTGCTGGCTTAGGCCTGCTCCCTGGGGGATTGGGCCTAAGCTGGCAATCAGACATCCCTCTGGCAACCTGGCAGCCCTCGGGGGATGTCCACTTGCCAGCAGGGAGCAGACCTAAGCTGCTGTCAGACATCCTTAGCGCTGCTGAGGAGGCAGGAGAGGCTCCGACCACCACCACTGTACTGGCAGCCATCAGCCTGGCTTGTGGCTGAGCAGAGCTCCCCTATGTGGGAGCGCACTGACCACCAGAGGGCAGCTCCTGCATTGAGTGTCTGCCCCCCTGGTGGTCAGTGTGTGTCATAGTGACCAGTCATTCCAAGTCTTTCTGCTGTTAGGGTCAGTTTGCATATTATCCTTTTACTATATAGGATAGAGGCCTGGTGCACGAGTGGGGGCCAGCTGGTTTGCTCTGAAGGGTGTCCCAGATCAGGGTGGGGCTCCTGCTTGGGTGCTTGGCCAGTCTGGGTGAGGGGCTGAGGGCCGTTTTCAGGCTGGCCTGTGACTGAAGCTCCCAGCCTCTCCTTTTTTTCTTTTTCTTTTTTTACTCTGGGGATTTATTGACCTTCTATAATTGAAACTTTGTTGCCATCCTGCTCACTCTAGCTCTGAGGCCATGGCCTGCTGAAAGCAGGTATCTGGGGTTTGTTTAGCTTCTATAATTGAAACTTTGTTGCTTTCGGAGCTCAGGGCTGGGTCGCGGCAGGCCGGGAACTTTGGCTTCCTCCATCACTGGAGCAAGCAAGCCTCCTGTTTGCTTCAGCTGTGTGGCTGCCCACCACCATCTTGGTTGGCGGTTAATTTGCATATCACCCTGATTAGCCAATGGGAAGCATAGCGAAGGTACGGTCAATTACCCTTTTTGTCTTTTATTAGATAGGATGGCTCTTTCTTTGTGATCTTATGAAGTCACTAATGGAAGTCACAAAATGTCTAGCTCTGGCATGGTATTCTCACCTAATTCCTGAAACATATATATAATTGCCCACTTGTTATTTCCATATACATGTCTAATTTAAGCATCTCAAAATTAATATCCCCCAAACTCTCTCTCCTGCTTGCTTCCAAAGCTGTTCTTTCAGTTCCTTGAACAAAAATTTTGTAATCATTACTGACTCCACTATTTTTCTTACACCACACAGTTAATTCATTAACAAATTATGTTGTCTCTCCCTTAAAAGCATAATCAGAATCTGACTACTTCTTACTACTTTCATATTAACTCCTCTTGTATACCAGCTCTACTCCCACGTTAGGATTAACATAACAGCCTCTTAACCAGGCTACCAACTTTTACTCTTGTCTGACACCATCCCTTCTTAAAAAAGCAAGAGAATTGTCCTCTTAAACTTAATTTAGATCATGACTCCACCCAGAAACCTGCAATCTGTACTATTATGGCTATCTATTTACTGCATAATAAATTACAATAAAATATAATGGTTTTAAACAAAAACATTTTATTCTGTCCCATGAATTCATTTGTTGACTGGTCTTAGCCAAGTGGCTCTGGCTTGGGTCATCCACACAAGTTGTGGATGACAACTGATAGTTACTGAGCCTGGAATCATCTGAAAGCTTGACTGGGCTGGATTCAAGATAATTCACCCACTTGGCAGGCAGTAGATGCTGGCAGTTGGATACGAGGTCAGATGGCCTATCATGGTCTCTCCATGTGGGTTGGGATTCCCATAGAGTGAAGCCCTCCAAAAATGAATATTCCAAATAATGGGAAATAGGAGCTGCCAGTCTGTAAAGACCTGGGCCAAGAAACTGGCACAGTGCCACTGCCGCTGGGTTCTGTTAGTCAAAACAGCCACAAAGCCTACCTATATTCAAGGGAAGAGGACATACAACCTGTCTCTCCATGGAATAAATGTCAATATTTTTGTGACCATTCTTAACCTGCTGCAGTTTCTATCTCATTTGTAGTAAAAGGCCACGTTCTTACAGTGGTCTTCAAATGACTATACCATAAGTAAGTAATGACTATACCATTAGTTACTTCTATGACCACATCTTCTATTAATTTCCTATTATCTCACTGTAGGACAGCTACACTGATCTCTTAGCTGTTTCTTAAAGCCTCAATGTCTTAATGTTTGCCATTTCCCCTTTCCAGACTCCTTTTCCCTCAGGTATTTATCTATAGAGCTTGGTTCTTCTTTAAATCTCTTTTCAGATGTAACCTTCTCAGCAAGGCCTTCCCTGACAACTCAGGAAAGTTGTCTGTCTCTCATCACTAGAACGCAAGATCCAAAGAGTAGAGATTTTTGATGGTTTTGTTTACTGCTGCACCTGTGCTGCCTAGATTAATTCTTGGAACATTGAGAAAGTGCAATAATTTTTTTTAAATGAGAGAACATATGCCGTATTTAAGTTTTAGTAGTGGTAGTTTTATTCCATTCAGTTGTAGCAAGTTAAGATTTTGCCCTTTGGGTGACTTCATTAAACACCTCTTTGTGGAAGGGCTTAAACTACTTGATCACATTCAGGGAGCAATGCTGGCACATTCATTCTTTCAAGAGTGACTTGTTCTGAACACATAATGCACATAATGGTTGAACTATTGACTATGATAAAATGAGATGGCATTAGGAAGAAAACATGGCAGTAGAAGATAATAAATTCACTCTCCAACATTACCTTGGAATTTGAAGATGCTAAAACTTGAAATGATTGCTTTGTCATATTTTAAGATTTTGAAGTCTATAAGCCCATTTTTCAGGATTTATATCTACATATATGTAAGTCAAGATAAATTTAGGCTAAATGTTATAAGCTCAGAAGCCATCCATTGAAGACCTTTAGTGTTTCTTGACCTTCCCTCTCATTCTCTGTCCATTCAACCGCATTACTCCCAGCAAGCAAATCTGAGCCCTAGCAGGTGGGCACTCACTTTACACCTTCATTTACAAGGTTCTCCTAAGATTTCTTAAGAATTAGGTGTCATTTAGAACTTCAAAATATAAAGAAATTTTTGAAATGTTCTTTTTACCATGTCCATTAGTCATTATTAAAAACGGTAAGTTTCACAGTTGATTAATTGAAATTTTATTTTGGTTGTTGTCAATTGTTTTTCAGGGCTATGCTGTCAATACACCATTGTTTGGAACACATTCATGAGTTAACTTACCAGTGGTGCAGCTGGAATATGGAATGTAATATGTAGTTTTCCAAAGGCTCGAACAAAATTTGATCTTTGTTGATAAGACTTCAATCACTACATGCCAAAAGAATGAAACAGGACCTTCTAGTATAAATATGTTATTAAAGACAAAGTTACTGGATTCTTAGCAACAGGAGCAGCTGAACCCATGAATGCATCCTGCATCTTATCTGTGGATCAGCACAGAATAGCAACCCGTGATCCATCTGAGCAAGATTTCCTTGATGCAGAGGCAGAGTGCAAGTTCAACTGGAAAAAGGGTGACCCTGTGAAAGATGTCATTCAAAATTGGTTTAAAGGATGCCTCAGAACCATCTAGTGGGTTGCTTCTCCTAGTATTAGATCATTATTCACTTGGCAACAAATTCCAGGAACTGTTTCATATTCAGTAGGTCAAGATGTTTCAGGATCCTGCATCAATTACAATAATTAAAATTTTGCTAACCTTCATGGAGGACTTACTCTATGCCAGAACAATCACTGAATACATGTATTATATCATCAATCCCAAAACAATACCAGGCCCTTCGATTTCTCCTTCTAATGCATAGCAATCTACCAGTCCTAGTCCATAGCCACTCTAGCCACCAGCCAGTACTATATTTCACCAGAAACATTTCATTAGCTCCAGGTAGCTCTCCCTGCTTCTATTCTTATACCTTAATCAGGCCTTTACACAGGAGAGAGATTGATCTTTTAATACAGTCATGATATATCATATGCAATCTGGCCCCTGCCTACCCTACCAGCTTAATTTTATATCACTTTCCTCTTCAGTTTCTGTATTCTAGTTGCAGTAGGATTTTTATTTTTAATTGAGTTTATTGGGATGACATTGGTTAATAAAATTATATAGATTTCAGGTATACAATTCTATAATATATTATCTGAAGTCTTCTAGCACTATGCTCCCTATAACCTCTTCTATGCACCTCCCCCCACTCTGCTTCCCCTCTGGTAATCATCATGCTGTTGTCTATGTCTATGAGGTTTTTATTTTTTTTAACTAGAGGCCCAGTGCACGAAATTCATGCACAGGGAGCGGGGGTATCCCTCAGCCCGGCCTGCACCCTCTCCAATCTGGGACTCCTCAGGGGAAGTCCTGCAGGATCAGGCCTAAACTAGCAGTCGGTCATCCCTGTCACAATCTGGGAGTGCTGGCTCCTAACCACTCACCTGCCTGCCTGCCTGATTGCCCCTAACTGCTCCCCTGCTGACCCGATTGCCCCCAACTGCCCTCCCCTACTGTTACCACCTCCTCTTGGGACCCGCCTCCTCCATGCATGCGGCCATCTTGTGGTGGCCATCTTTGTGGCGGCCATCATGTCGTGCCCATCTTTGTGGCGGCCATTTTGTGAAGACATTGCGTGCGAGGGCACGAAGACCACCTAGGCTTTTATTATATAGATTTTTGCTTAATCCCTTCACCTTTTACACCCAGCCCCACAACCCTTCTCCCCTCTCACAGCTGTCAATCTGTTCTATATCTATGGGTCTGTTTCTACTTTGTTAGTTTATTTGTTCATTAGATTACACATATGAGTAAAATCATATGGCACTTGTCTTTCTCTGACTGGCTTATTTCACTTAGCATGAATTTTTCATATTTTTTTTAATATGCCTTGCCTTTTCATGACTTACACTCTCCTGTATCAGGCACATTTTTCATCCCTATTTTCTCCCACATTACCTAGCATACTCCTGTTCTTCCTTTCTCCAAGTCTCAATCCTGTTACACACATCCTTAACCCATAATTCTCTTTCATAGTATTTACTGTACTTGAATGTATATAGTCCATTGTGCAATTATTTTGTCTCCATCTCTGATGTACTAGAATTTAAGCTTCATAAGGGCAGGTATCACCTCTTTTTATTAATTTCTCATATCTCTAATAAGCAGCTACATGGCATAGATATAAGTAATTGAATAAGTTAATGAACTTTTATGCCTATACTAATAAGGAAAGTTGATATTTTATGAGAAGCATCATTTTCAGAGAAAATATCACATATAAAAATGGAAAAGGTAAATATTTGAACATACATATGCATAATATTATGGTCAATATTAGATTATAATAATGCCCCAAAAGGTGATCATGGAAAATGGTAGCATACATCTCTAGAAACTCACCAGCAGAACTGAGGGTCAATTCACATATGTGTACAGGCACCACATCAATTCACTTTAAAGGGAGAAATGTTTCTTTTTATCTAATCCTAAAAAAGAATTGACATGTGAGACAAAGATTAATGACTGTCCATACTGATTTGACTTTTCTGAGGTATTTGGCTCTGTCACTTGCTCACATTTCCTTAGTATGTTTTCCTTCCTTAGCTGAATGTGCTCCTCCCCTCTGTTGTTCTTGGACTTGTTTCCCTGACATTTTATTGTAAATCTCTTCTCAGTTTTTCCCCCAGTGTTCTGATGTGTGTGTGTGTGTGTGTGTGTGTGTGTATCTTATTTTATCCAATTTCTACATTAACTAGACTTTAATCACTATAAGTTTGAGCTAAAAAAAATCATAGTTTCTTTTTGTGTTTGTTTGATATCAGCATCTCAGATTCTTTATATCCCACTCAAAGTATCTGTTGAATGCCCATTGTGAGTCAATGTGTTATCCATGGGGTTGGCAATCTGGAACAAAAGAGGAAAGATCCATGCCCTCATTGAATTTATAAAAGAGTACAAGAGAGACTGTAAGTCGATAAACAGAAATCTTACTTGAAATCAGATTATTATGACTATGAAGAAAAAATATATATAATATGTTATGTGAAAAGAAACACAGGAAACAGATTTAATGGGTGCCAAAGACGACCTTTCAGATAAAGGGCTGATTCCCAAGGGCAGGTATTCTTTGGACATGCCTAGGATATGGAGAAGAGAAATCTGCCCCAAAGATAAGAAAGAAACTATGTCTTTGAGGATAAGTAGGAGTTATTGGCTGGGAAGGCAAACCCTAAAATTCAAGACACAGCCCAAGTGTCACCTCTGCTGAGAAGACTTATCAGAATCCAACTTTAGTCTCAGGTCATAGAATTGATCACTCCAAACATATGTACTATATTTATCAAACAGTATTCAATCATATATGTCTCTTGTAATGGGCTCTGACTCATCTCCTTCACTTCTCTATATCTCCCATAACTTACAATGTATCTGGCACATAACAGGACATAATGAATATTTGACTGGATAAGGGAAGGCATCAATATAAAATAGATAGGAGGTTCTTTACTTGGAAGATATATTTTCCTCCTTAGATATGTCAGAATTTAATTGTAAGTTAACATTATACTGCACTCATGGGTCTTTTGCAAAACATTTTATAACAGTTTATTTCAGAGAGTACAGGAGTCAATTGACTCTATTAACATAAATTATCAGGCTGATTTTCAAATGAAAGATTTGTTTTTGTTAGTCCTGAGAACTAAATCATTTGGATATTTTTGCATTTCCATAAAATGATAATATATTCACTAATGTTATCCAGCAGTCCTCTTCTAGACATGCAATTAAAGTCCACTCCCATCTCAATTACCATTTATCAGAATCCCACTGGCCTTGAAGGTCATCAGAATGTAGCTCCAACAGAATATAGAGAAAGCAAATGTCCCTTTGTAGAGAATTCCCCAAATACATTTTTCTGAACAATGAATTAACAGAAAAGATGCAATAGCTCACTCCTAGTGCTCAGTTTGAAGGTGATTTTCAAGATAAATATTAAGAAAAAGGATTTCAACCATAAATGTTCATTAAATATTCTATTGATTTCAAACAGCAATCAGTTGGGACTAATATCCACTGATCAATATGTGCCATCATCATCAGAATATACCTATTGCATTTCCATATTTGGCATAATGTTTATGCTTAGCATTTAGGATATACTAAGGTATTTTTCATAATAATTGTAGGAAAGTAGTAAGAGAGATAGTCTCCATAGATTTTTCCAAAGGAAGACTACGTGCCCTTAGGTGACAATAGAGACTCTGTAAACAGTGATCTTAAAGAGTTAGTCAAAGACCAACAAAATGATGGGAATATCCTTTGATACAGTAGATTCTGAATAATAAATTCAGATCTGTTTTTTCTTTACTGTTTCTTCCCCATAAATATTTATGATATAAACAAGCAAAATTATAGAGCAAAAGAGATAAAAAACAAAACATGGCTTTTCTGTGGCATGCTTATAATAATTCACACACATGTTTAATCACACATGGTCTTGTTTATGTACTCCTCTCTCCTCACCCTAGAGACAGGTGGCTGGAATCAGAATCTTGGTCCTAATTCTGGTTTTCTTCCTTATATTTATTTCTACGTTCACAAAACTAGCCTCCCGAGTTAGCTAGGGGGACTCTCAGACTCAGGCTTTGCCCAGTTACTGATCAGAGCAGATCAAAACCTGTAATCTTTGTCATAATCTCTTTTCTCTGAGTGTGGCTGCTCTTCCTCTGTTTCTTCTGTCCTTTGTGTCTCTAAACTAAATTCCCTTAACGAGCTGCCCTCTGGAACTAATTACAGATTTTGAAAAGAAGTTTAAGACTTCCTAATCCTGTAAAGGACTCAACTGTTGTTGGGATAGTTTTAATGATCTCATTGGTCACATATCTCTGTATTATTGCTGATCTCAAGACCTTGTCCGTACCATCCATTGCTGTGGTCTGTCTTTCCTTCAATGATCATATCTGTCCTTTTTACTTTTTATATATACTCTGATGGCATGATTAGTCTATAAGATAGAGGTAATTAGCTCCATTTATCCAATGTAAAAACCGAGGCTCAGAGAACTTAACTGACATTTCCAAAGTCACTGGCCAATAATTAGTTGCCAAAGTCAGCATCCGAACTCAGATATAATTTGAAGCACTGATGAGTTGCAAAACTAGATTTAACAGTTTCTGTACAAAATCTTGGGTTACAGATTCTTTTGAATTATCAGAAGTTCATGATATCTCATAGACCTGCAATAACCAATTAACCAGAGAGCACTTGTGGGGTACCTTCTCAGTGGTCAAGTCTAGGCCAGGTAGTTTAAGGTCATATAGAATTTCCATAAGGCATAACAACTTCCACAGGGAAGCTGAAGAATTTATTGAAGAGAATAAACAATGGTACAAAGAACATTTTGAGAATCTTATAAGCATAAGCAGGTACAAAAATATTTGGAAGGAAAAATAATGAGTGACCATAAGTAACAACAAGTGGGAGAGAAAATGAAAACTGGCCTAGAAATCAGTGAAAGTCACATGAATGAAGTCACTCAAGGGAGGTGTATTAACCTGGCTATGAGTCTGGGTTGATCTAGCATATTAATCTGAGTTATCTTGGAAGCAGACACTGAGACAAGGAATTGACTTTAAGAGCTTTATTTGAAAGACACCCAGAAAGTAATGATAGAGAAGCGAGATGAGAAAAGGAAGAGAGTCAGGTAAGGTAAAAAAGTAAAAAAAAAAATAATAATACATGACAAAACACAGGTTATTACTGTGGACAACTTTGAGTTTAATCCTAATGGGTATTCTGGCAGATCATGTCCAGCATACCTCACAGTTATGCCATCTATGTGATGAGAAAGTTAAGATATTTATACACAAGTTCCCCATATGTCATTAGCTAAGGGCTGATTCCAGAGGCATTAACACAGGTGGGATGTTATCCCTCAGTCATAAAAAAAAAATCTGTTCTTGGTAGAGAGTCCTGGATGTTAAAAATATCAGTTTTCAGTATGCGGAGATGAATGCTATGAGGTGTAGATGGGTTGCTGATAGTGTCAGCAATAGGAGGGCCAAAAGACAAATATTTTGGGAAAGAGAATGAGAAAAGAAAGGATTTTCAAATAACAGAAGCATAAGTATGTACAAGGACATGAAGCTACTCAAAAGAATCACTCTTTTTTTGTATCATTTTATATTGTATAAATCACTTTCACATATCAAATGTCACTAAATAGAGTAGTTCATATGGGACTGTGAAAGGCCATCATGGGATTAAATTTAGGGGGCTTACTGAAGAGTAATAAGAATTGAAGTTGAGTAGATCTGAGTTTTAGATTTCCTGAAAGGCAGATAACATGTGTGTTGTTTACCACAGAGAAAAGGGAGATATTGGTGTATTTGCACAGGAAAGTGCTATGATATAACACAACATTTCAGAATGGTTTTCCGAAAACCATATAACCATTCATTCATTCACTGCAACAATATTTATTGATCATCTTCTATATGTCAAATACTAAGGAAGAATACATCTGAATAAGGTGGATGATATGCATATATAGACAGATAACATCAAGACTGTTGGGGTGGGTGAGAACAAAGAGGCAATAACACAAATAGAGAGGACTGATAGTGAGTGGCAGGACAAACTGGTATTCAGAAAGTACACAGATAGTACTTTCGCAGTAATCCCAGTGTAAGTCCTGTGACTTCCTCAAATAAGACAGTATAGCTAGGAATAGGGAGGAAAGGATGGAAAGTATGGTGGGCATTGCTAGTTCCCTACTCAAAGAGGCTTGCTAACAGAATCTTGGTTCATTTGGAATTATAATGTGGCCAGCAAGAAAAGGAAAGTATGATACAACTAAGTCAATCAAAACAATTTCATTCCCTTTACCTGACATATGTAGCCTTCTGTGAAGCTAGAAGAGGCTATGGGAGCTAGCTATGACCAAGGAGATATTTGCAGAAATATAATGAAAGAATGTTGTTCTGTCTGATAAAACTAAAGATCTTCTCATTCTTATCTTGAAAATAGCCCAAGAATATGATTCTTAGAGCTGCTCTATCAACTATGTGTAGTGACCTGGATGAAGGAAAAGGCAAAATGATCATAATAACTGAGAAAAATGGGTTGGGAAGCCTGGAACATTATTGGCTTGACTGGGCTACTAAACGAGCCCTATATTCATAGGTCACTATGAATACATTGTACCATATAACACTGAAGTAACAGATTACCCCTGAGTTTCAGTTGTAATACAAAATGTATTTTTCATTTATGCTCATTTCAACAATGACCAGCATAGGTTAGCAGGGAGACTTTCACACTGCAGTCACTCAAAGACCCAAGATGAACAGAGAATCCAGCTTGCTTTGTTACTATAGTAACTCTAACACAATAAGAAAGGAATGCACTCGTTTGTACACTGGCTTTAAAAGTCCTCTGCTTGTGCTAATTGCTATATGGGTTACAAAGTAAGTATAATATGTAATATAATATGCCCATTTTACTTGCCTAAAATCCACCATGACTTTTTGGTTGGAATTCACTCCTGCGTGTTGATTACATTATACAGCCATCATGCATATATATAACCAATGCATTATAGCAAACCTATGACAATAATTGTATGAAGTTTCCCCAATCATTAATAGTGTTTGTACTTTGTAGATAACCTATGGAATTTTCAATAGAAATTTTGGATTAATTTTTCACTCTAAACACTGATTTTATAATCTATTCCCCATGCATGATGCAACTGAACAATAAGATTCCCTATCTAAGCTACTTATCTTCTAAATGACAATCTTATTTGATCAAAAGATATTTGACTCAGTTAATTGTCAAAATAACCTTGATGAGAAACGGTTAAAAAATTTAATATAGAGTTCAACTTCACCAATAATCTTTTTTTTTTCATTTCTACAACTAAATTCTTACCACTGGGAAAGCTGCTCACTGGGTTCCTTATAAACTTTGAATTCTGTGTCTGTCTGGTGAAGGGTAAGGAAAAAATCTACATGGCAGGAGGTCACTTACCACAAGAAGGATAGACTTTGCAAAGGCCTAATGTCAGTATGGAGGACAGAGTAATTTCTTGGAGAAATATGTTTTTAAATCAGTGAGAACTCAAACTCACCATGAGTATCTTTAGGAATTAACTTCCTAAAGTAGAGAAACAGAGCTAAGTATACATTGCCTATGACCCAATGAGAAAAGAGTATGGGAGAACCATTTAACATCATCTGAAGCATATGATATGCAAATATCACAAAGATAAAGAGATTAAAAAGGGTGATCCGTGTATACAGAACACATACATGATATGGAAAAAAATTAACCAGGAAATTATTGAGTCACTAAGCACAGAGATGAATCTCTCATGGGAAACATTAGGAACTCAGTTGCCTGAACAAATTAAAACTAAATTGACCACATGACACTTTATATCAGCCAGCAAGCAGGGCTCAGGTAGGAAGGAATAACCAATGGATTATTTTCCTACTCATATATCAATGTTTCTATGAAATGAATCTACAGAGACCAAAGCACTATGATCCCAAATATTACCTATTCATCTCTTTCAAATAAAAGATTGCTTTCCTCACCTTCTCAGTGTGGTAAGACATTCTGTGCAAATAAACAGAGCAAGGGTGATACTTACAGCGGGAAAGACATTTGTAACAAAATAGAGCATGGAAAACCCAGTGTGTGGACAGACTTTTTAAGAAATTGGTAAGTTGAGAACACAGCTGGATTAGATACGTGGTAAAAAAATAATATTGGAAGGCAAGTAAAACTTCTTGAATTAATTCCAATTGCTCAAATAACCTTATATTATAAAATCAAGATCAAAACCAAATTGAAGACCTAAGCATTTTCTATTTGATTTCATCAATAATAGTATCAAGCCTGCCTATAGTCATTGGTAAATCAGAACCACTCAGCCAGAATACCTACATTGACCAATTTATTCAAATTATGGCTTTTACTGGCTTGGCCCTATTTTACTGAGTGTACAAAAATGCCCAAAGAAAAAAATCTTACATTTCTTTAAACAATTCTCTAATATCAATAGTCATAAGTATTTATGATATCATTTCTCTTGTTCAATAGATGTCATTAGCCATCTAAGTATACTAATGAGTCTTATATCACAGATTCATGTTCTTTCACAACAAGCCCTGCTCTCATTTTGTCATAAACCAGTTGAATCTTAATCTACTTAAGAGAAATAATGTGAGAAGTTGAAAATAAAGTTTTATGTTATAAAAACTTGATATCTAATACTTTCAGATGCTACTTTTAAAGAGACTCTGTTTGGGCTCTGTGTGTTTCCTCTGTTGACACCACAATGCTTTAAAATAATACAAATAAATTGTCTTAAAAAGCACTTGAAACCAATAGAGTAAATATTTTAAAACATGTAAAAGTATACTGTGTTGCTATTTAGCACAACCCAAGTTTACAAGGGGCATGACATCACCTTCACTACTTTGGATATAGATCCTTTTTCCATGTCTTGAAGTCTATCTGGAATTGTGACTTAGTCCCTTTGTGCTGCTAAAACAAAAATATCATACCCTGTCTAGCCTTTTTTTTTTTCAGGGAGAGGAAAGGAGAGGGAGAGAGAGATAGAAACATCAATGATGACGGAGAATCACTGATCAGCTCCCTTCTGCATATCCCCCACTGGGGATCTAGCCTGCGACCTGGGCATGGGAATCAAACCTATACCTCCTGGTTCATGAGTCCATGCTCAACCACTGAGACACACTAGTTGGGCTCATATGCAGCCTAGC
Organism: Myotis lucifugus; assembly: GCF_000147115.1. Taxonomy (NCBI): domain Eukaryota; kingdom Metazoa; phylum Chordata; class Mammalia; order Chiroptera; family Vespertilionidae; genus Myotis; species Myotis lucifugus. The sequence goes on from NW_005871195.1 coordinate 1,387,750, forward strand.
TTTTACAATAAATATTTGCTTTGCACAATTTTCTAGGCTGGCAAGTCCAAGATCAAGATACAGGCACATTTGGTGTCTGGTGAGAGTCTACTTCCTGATTCATAGCCATATTCTTGCTGTGTCATCAGATGGCAGAAGTGGCAAGGGATTCCTCTGGAATCTCTTTTATAAGGACATGAATCCCACTATGAGGGCCTGCCGCACCTTCTACCATAATCATACTGGGGCTAGGATTTCAACATATACATTTTTTGGGGGAGCCATGAACATTTATTCTATAGTTCGTTGCAGAACACCACTCTGAGAAAATTGTACAGATAAAATATTTACTTAAAATATAGTGTTTAAAAACAAATTTTAAATAGTATATAAAGCAACTCTTGGGACAGAATTGGGTGGATATAGTCTGTGATGTTAGAGAAGTATAAAAAAGCATTTCCTGTTGTGGGTGAGAGGTGGGCAAAAGCAAAAAGTGAATATCATTGGCCATCAAATGCAACTCAACCCCGAAAGTCTGGCATTTCCAAAAATCTGATTTGTCATTTCCCAAACCTGAAATGTGAGGTTTGAAAATGAGAGGATTGTGCTGGGGAGGAAATGGGTGTGGGTTTTGAGGCTTCCAGACAGCGGAAGGGAAAGTCATCGTCTCAGGCCGGGGTCATGGTTTTCTCAGGCTTGGGAGTGTTGATGGTACTTAGGCCAAGAGCAGAAGACAACCTAACCAATAGCCTTTTAGTTTTCCTCCTCCAGGGTTAATCCATAAGCAATTTTGTATGGAGAAAGGCAGGAGGAAAAGTAAAACTGACCCATCTTTTAACCTCTCCAAGCATGATTCAAGATGTCATAAAAGCAGCTGCCAGAAACGAAGAGACAGGAATTCTATCAGAGTGTAGAAAAAACAGAAAAGAGTCTTTTGAAAAGCCACCGTATTGGCAGTAATGGATCTGACACCTGGCAAGGAGACACATCTGCGGGGGGCAACTGGGATGATAAATTGAATTTTGATTTCTATATTTTCACTGACCATGTATGTTTAGTACCTAAATTTTAAACACAGGAAAATTTGGGGAAATGCACTGATCTCCAAGAGTTGGTTTCATGCGATACAGGAAACATCTGGAGTAAGATCAAGTGGGTTTAATGGCCATCTGAACAACTCGTGGTTGTACTGTTTTGTTATGGACCTACACTGTGTAGTTAAAATTCATTTGAGGGTTCCCCTAAATGTATATGACTATGTCAGCTTTTCTCAGAATCTAGCCTGAAACAAAACAAAAAATTCCTCAACACACACGTCAGCCAAGGGAATGGTAAACAGCAATTCATGGGGCAAATTCTCATTCACCCCACAGGAGCTGGAAAATAGGTTTGTGAAACTTTGAAAGCTACATAGCTGGTTAGTGCTACTGTTATTCTTGTTATCCTATCACATAGAGTATGACGCAATTGGTCATGTTGTGGTTTTGAGGCTTAAAGCAGAGGACACAATTGTGTTCTGCTCTTATTCCTATTTGGGAAAAACATAAGCCAAGGGTAATAAAGGACTGGCATGATATAAACGGGAGATTCTATTCTTCATCCCATAAATTTCTGAGGATTAAACCATAATGAATATATAATGAACAAAAATGTGCCAAGCACAGGGATTAGAGCACAGTAGAGCTTCAATAAACTCAAGATTTTATTCTTCTCTATGACCTTCACCAGACCCATTGCAAAGTTTACCCAATTATTTACCTCAAATCTATGTCTGGACGACTTAATCTCATAAAATAACTCAAAGATATTTATACCTGATTTGCTCATTCATTGAGTAAACATTTACAGAGAGCCTACTACGTGCCAGGCACTGTGGAAATCACTGGGTTGTGAAGCAACCAGACATGTTCTTGATTCTCATGGGATGACTACCTTGTTCTCTGGGAGTGAGAATGGGGGTGGAAACAGAGTAGTTAAAAAGCTCAAACTCTGCGGACACACTGCTTAACCCAAATCTAATTTCCATCTCCTAGCAGTCATTTTTGGGTATCCATTTAGCCTGTGTGCTTTGACTAAATACATCTATGATATGGGGATAGTAACATTAGTTAACACATAGGGTCAAGAATAAAGCTAGTAAGCCCATGTAAAGTACATAGAGCAGTATGCTGGTACCCAGCATATAGTAAATGCTCCATAAACGTTAGTGTTACAACTCATTCCAGGGAACACTTTGATACAGGCCACCAGGTTGGTTTGGTCATGAGATGAGAAGATCATCTGGATTAAAGAGAAAGCCTTTTTAATCCTCTAGAAATCTGGCTGCTTCATAACCAGCTGCATCCTGTGCTTGGAGGCCAGAAGAAAGGTTGGTGTGTAGGTTAAAGAAGGATTGGCTAGAGATTTCATTAGATTTTGTTATCTGTAGCTCCTAGTAGTGGCGCTAGTCTAGACATTACAGAATTAGGGGAAGAAATACAAATGACAGATGACAGAAAGGGATTTTAGTCGAGGTACTAAATATCAGTTTGCAATTATAAACTGCTTAGTTTGGGCCAGTTCCTCTTAAAAGCCCTTTATGGGAATTAAATTGCTTAATGCTCACAATATGGCTCCAGTAGTGGGTTTTAAACATTTTATGAATTAGAACATTGAAGGATAGAGAAGTAAAATGACTTACTTAAGTTTCCACTGATAGAGGAGGAGCCAGGTTTTTAAACAAGACAGACTGAACCAGAGTTTTTAACTTGTGCACTTCACTGCTTCCCTTTGCTTGACAATGCAATTAAAATCAACTAAAATATCCAGAAATATTAATATTCTTGCATGCTCTAGTGTGGATGTTAGATCACAAAAATATGAGTTATTTCCTCATGTCAAAAATATAAAAATGTCATTCTCAAAAGAAAACTAAGACATTATAGTACATATATATAATATTCAAGAGAAAAACTTGAGAACAAAAGAAAGGTATTTTATAGAAACAGACTCAGATATAGAGAACAGACTGACAGCTGTCAGAAGGGAGAGGGTTAGGGGAGGGGTGAGAAAGGTGAAGTGGTTAAGCAAAGGGGAAAAAAAACCCATAGACACAGACAATAGTATGGTGATTACCAGAGTGGAAGGGGGGATAGGAGGAGATAGAAAAGAGGTAATGGAAGGATACTTGACTTTGTGGTGAGCACACAATACAACATACAGAGGATGTATTATAGAATTGTACACCTGAGACATATATAATTTTATTAACCAATATTACCCCAATAGATACAATATTTTTTTAATTTAAAAATGTATATTTTATACTCTAAAGAGATAAGCTCCAAATTGTTAATAGATGTGAAGTAATCACTAATGAATTTACATGTTCAGTCTTGTGCCAAGTAATGGGAAAGTAGTATATGATCTTTTCTAGAGGATCACATCATCGTATCCATAAATATAGCATCTAGTTACACTAAGATTCTTCCTGATAAACACTTACTAAAAAAATAAATTATTGCATTTTGTTACTTCTTTTTAGTAGCATTGAGCTAGAGGGAGGACGTTTCACAGAAAGAAAAACACCTAGTTCAAAATAGGAAGACAACTGAGAATTCATAAAGATAAGAGCTCTGCAACACATGGAAAGAGAAATAACTCTTATTGAGAATATGACATCCATATCCATAATTCTGCTGCCAAACACATGTGTGCATGCAGGCATGCACAAAATCACCCTAGCCTGGGCCACGTGTGGGACTCACACCGAGGTCTAACACTGGGGCCCATCTGCACGTGAACAATGAGGTCATCCCTCCGTGTTTCTCCAATACCTTTATGGACTGTGTAAAATGGCCTTTGCTATTGCTAAGACATGGCTGTTCTGGAAGTACTGGTGCATTACAGCAGAGAGATGCATTGTGTGGGATGAGTCATGCTCAACAAATCTATGATCAGTCTTTATAAAGTACAAAAAACAAAACAAAACAAAACAAAACAAAAAAACAAGATCTCGTGACAGAGACCTAGGGAGTCAGAGTTCTCATTGCTAGACATAGACGCCTCCACTCCCTGGAAGATGGAGAGGACTCACTCACATGCAGTTTTTCAGAGTTCCAGTCATCTGCACTAGTTCAAGTCCTGGATCAAATGTTAGAGCAATAATACTTCCACTGGCGAAAAAGCACATTTCACCTGTGAGTCACTTTGCAGAAGGGAAAACATCCAAACATCATAGCCTCTGCTTGGTTACCCTGAGGTTTGGATGACCACCGAAAAGGAAGGGCAAGGAAGAACATGACCAAGGCAAAGAGCTGCATGAAAAACCCTCAGAGTTTTTGAGGGAGGAGAGGAAAAACAATCTGAAACATTAGTTCAATCCAGAAAATTGGTTCATTTTTGTAACCCATGGTGACTGGCAGGAATTGGCTGGCTTGCAGGAGCCAGTCATTGAACAAAAGAATGGACACACCTCGAGGACCAAGAATCCTTAGAAAGTGCCCTTCCTCACCACTCAATGATTTCAAAGAGCAAAGCCATTTGGCAGCAGAATGGCCTGCTGCCATAGTCATAGTCAGATGAAGCAAACCTACTTAACATTCCCCCAAACTCCCTGTCTTCTATAGGATGAGATACAAACATCTCTCTATGACATGCGTGAACCACCCAGGTCTGGTTCCAGCCTATTCCTGGCATTCCTTTCCTGCCAGCATCTCTTCACACCTTCCTTGCTCTCTGGCCACATCCAATAGGAGCAATGCTCAAAGGAGCCTGTCTCACACTGCATTCTTGGGTTCATGTCCATCTCTAACCAGCATTCCCTCCACACCTCACCCACCAGTCAAAACCATACTCTCCTCTCAAAACACAGCTCCAATAT
>NW_005871195.1:1393052-1442820 GCF_000147115.1 Myotis lucifugus
ATAAGTGATTTGCCCTAAACCATACACACGTATACAAAGAGCTGGAATGTACTCAGAAAGCCTGTCCTTACCAACCTACTGTGCTGCCTCTTCACTGGGTTCATACCCCAAATTGTATCCCAAATCACACTTTGTTTCAAATGTTTGTTGACCTACCTGTCTCTGCAGTTATGTGTAAGGGCCGTAAGGCCAGAGCTGAGCTACATCTATTTGTATTTGAGCACTTATTGCAGGAACTGTAGGCAGTACGTGCTTTGATAATGAAATGGCCAGCAAGCAAGCAAGAAAACTTCAGTCTAGGAGGAGAGATTTTGAGGTAGAGAATAAGAGATGAAAGTTCACCCTGGAAAACAGCACTACTCTGATGTGAGGGCTGGTCTGGTTTTGTGTCTGTGTATGCTTGCTTGTGTTTTCCCAAGGAAAACAGAGGCCATGGCAAATGCCATGGCAGAGAATTAAGGAAGGAGAGGAGAGAAATGTAAAAGAATGATAATCTCATGATGAATTCGAAGAGGACTTAAGGCTGGAAAACAAGGGCAGAGGATGCACCTTGTGAGGCAGGAAAAGGCAGAGCATCCGGAGCTGGCCGCTGTGTGATGTCTCTGCTTGTTGCTAGGCTGTGAGGAGCATGGGTTTCTGGTGAGGGGCAGTTCTGGGAGGGCGCCATTTGCAAGAGCTGATCTGCAGGGCAATGCACGGTGACCTGGGAAGATGAATATTCTCCATACTCAATTGAAGATGAGAGCCTGGCACCTGCAGGGATGCGGCGATGTGGGTATTGAAAGGATTGAAAATGCCCTCATGTTTTCCCTGAAAAAGGACCTTCTAGTAGCAATTGTATCCTCTCTGGAAGGGCTATCTCTGTCTCTGTCTCTCCACCACCCCTCCACTGCCTTCCTTGTTAGGACTGAGCCACCTATCTGTTGGCTGGGAATGCGGACAGTCTGATGTCACTTGGTTTGGGATCTTCACTATGTAGTTTCTCACTGAAAGGCAGATGAGCCATTCCTTCTCTTTCATCTTCTTCTTGGCTTGAGCTGCCTATGCTTAGGGAGGAATGGGATCACCTTAACCTCCTCTTCCTTGTGATAAGCAGACTGAGTATGGGTCGCTGTTGGTCTCTGCTCTCTCTGTTCAGACTTCTCCACCCAAAACTGGATGGGTAATAAGGCAGCCCTTCACTGGGCACCTGGTATTTTCAAGATAGGAATGTTGGATTAGGTTACCTTTTCAGCCCTGGGTGAAAACTGGATGCTGCAATCAAAATGCTAACAAGTTTATAATTTAATTCCATGTTGGCTTTTGTGTGTGCTCTCTACACAATTCTACAGATGAGAATTGGGAGGAAGGAGAGGACCCCCTTCCTGGCACATGGAGCCCTCCCACAGAGAACATCAGGCACAGAGGATGCCTGTACCCATTGTGCTGGGGGACCACCTTCAGATGTCAGAGGATGTTCACCTGGGACCTGGGAGCAGGTGAGCAAACTCTGAGAGGTGAGTCTAGCTGACAGACGCATCCTTGAGCCCCTCATGAACTGGACTTCCAAACACAAGTAAGAAGACTGTCAGGGACTATGTGAACAAGCAGGAGCAAAAGTCATCAAAGCATGAGTTATTATATTAGGATTAGTTTCCCATAAATAGCCAACGACTGGTCAGGCCTTGGGAAATGCAGATTATATGACGTCCAAAGAGCGCTGGGAGCTGGCAGGTATTCTGAGCTGGCCTTTGCCTTCAGAATGAATACGTTGTTTGTGAAAAAAGAAGCCTTGTGCAAAGAGTGACCCTGAGTTCTCTTGGCAAGAGATTGAAGTTTGGAGGCAGAACGATCTGAGTTCAAATATCAAGTCTCTCATTAACAGCTATGTGATCAGATGCAAATCCCATAACCTCTCCGAGCCTCACTTTCCTAGAGAACATTTGAGCTCTGAATCATGTGCAGCCTTCTCTGATCACACTGATAAACACCATAAAGGTAAACACCTTGCATTGCCATTTGTAGAAAATTATAATAAATAAGAAACATAATACATAAGAATATCTATTTTTAATCCTTTAGAAAAATGTTAATGTCGCATATTATTACTGGATCAGATCAAAGAAAACAGTAGAAAAATCCTGAGCAAAGGAAGACTGATTAGGTTTTTAATCTCCACTGGGTTACTTTTTAAGTTTCAAGATTGAGGTTAAGTTAGACAAACTCTCTGAAACCCAGTGAATCCATCTATAACACGGGGAAAATAACACCCGATCCAAATCCCGATTGCTGCCTTCTAGCCTCATCAGAGCAACTACTTAGCAATAACCTTGTATAGCTCCAGCCTTAGTTTCTGCTTCTGAACGAAGGAGATAGAAATATCCGCAGGCAACATCTAGTTATAATGTTTGGTGGGGCCAGGAATAAAGATTTTTCTTTTCTGCAAGTAATTTAATCTAGTTTACCCAGTGGGAAAGCACTAAAGGCTATCATTTTGTTTTCCTTCGTTGAAGCTATTAACTGTAATTGCTTTCGTTAATAATACTTTACTTATTATAATAATCAAAGCTCAATTTCTGTACTTATACCCTGGGGCCAGTTTGCAGAGGCACAATTTATAAATGGATGAAAAACAATTAATAACTACTAGAAAAACCATTAATGATCTTATCAACAACGTGCTATGTAATCTCCAATTGCAAAATCATATACAACACACCGAAAAGAACACTTGCCCTCAGCCAGTGCTGTGGATGCCCTTACTATTGACCAAACCTAAATATTTCAAATGCAGAAAAATAATGCCTTTGAGGACATTCTCCTCCTGGGCTTAACAGGGGAAGATCCTATTCATCTATGAAAGGTGAGATACAGCCTATGTCAGTTCCTGTGGGATACAAGCCTTCAAAGAGAGAAACCACAGTAATTTGAAGAGAAAAATATTCCATCATCTCCCCACTTTGATGGCCCCACACTCTCATCATCAAAGTAGTATGTAATAAGGCTATCCCCTCCTGTCATACCAGGCTACCCCCTTGCCCTTTAAATGCCCCTGAACTCCAGAGCCCACTTCTATTATTAACACTATGCCTTAACGTTTTCTCCATAGAGCCTTAGCCTGGAAGGAATGAACGAATGAATGAATGAATGAATGAATAAATAAATAAATAAATAAATAAATCTCCCCTAATTCCCAGTTTTTGCCTGGAAAAACTCTTTCATGGATGCCTTCTTCTTGGATTCATATCTCAGCACCGAGATAGCTGCTCTCAGAAAACCTAGTCACTATTCATCACAGCCTCTATTACTATCTGAAATTGCTGAATTACTGATTTAGCACCTTGTTTATGACTGTATCCTAGGCATCTTGATCAGGGCCTGAATCATCTCAAGTAAGTACTCCATACAAATGTGTTGAATCAATGGACTAGATAAATTAATGAATCCCTACTAGCTGTTGAATCAAGGCAATACTTACCTTCTCATGCCTTTCCTGTCTGGAGAAATGCAGCTGCAAATGGTTCTTTCCTCCCCTCTACTCTATCCCATCTATCCCTTTCTTTTCCCTCTTGCGCATAGGTTAATGGCTTGAAGGTGTCCACAGCCTAGGAATTTAGACTTCACTTAGTTGTATAGGTCCATGAGGGCAAATATGTGTCAGTTTTATTCACAATATAGTCCTAGGGCTACCTGAGGTCTAGCAGATGCTCAATATTTATTTGCTACCAAATGAGAAAAAAATCTTGACTACACAAATGCTTTCTACTGTCTGCATTCTAGTTGAGTGATGTCAGATATGGTACTTAACCTCTCTAACTTCATTTCCCTCTTAAGAAACAATTTAAAAATATCATTTGCCACATGGGATCATTACAAGGATCAAATGAGCCTGCATATGCCCAGAGAGACTGAGCTTTCAATATGATTATGGAATTATTAAAATACCCTCCATTCATAATTAAAATGTAATTGCTTTGGCCTAATCATTCTGTTTGATACTTCCATCCCTGCTTCAATATATGGCCTCTCTTCCAAGGGAGCAGGCCACCACCACAAAACATCTACTTCCCCCATCTTTGAAGGTGTACAGACCTCCTCCCACATGTGGTTCCAGTATTGAGGACTTGTGGCATGGACTGTCACTCTCTCCCTCACTTCTCTAACTTGCTTCCCCAAACCCAAGACTTCCTCTGCCCTTCAGGGCCATCCTTCTGATAATGAGCATTTCTACTTTTAATTCCTGAATCTGTATCCTTACCACATAATACTTCTTCTTTGATGCCAAGGTAAATGAGTTTCATCAAATATCTGGCTAAGGAAAACAATATCATTTCTTTATCTACTTGTTCTTGCAACAAATCCAGATAAAGAAAAAGCTTCCAGAAGTACACCCAGCATGAAAAAGTTCTCCACCTTTACAACATCATCATGAATAATGGGAATTTGACTGTGTGAACACAATCCCAGCACGGGACTGGCTGGTTGTCTTAGAACAGGCCTTGATTTTCTACAAAAAGCTAACACTTAAATATACTTCAAGCTTCAGTTTCAGCATCACTCCCTTGTGGAAACTTCCAAGTCTCAAATAAGGCAAGCAGGATTGTCTTCTACATACCTCGAACTTCTTATGAATTCATTCATTTGACATTTTTTTTCCAGAACTACATATGCTAGGCATTCTTTTAGACATCAGTTTGAATAACAATAATTGTTATTGTATTTGTAAAACAATAGTAACAATATCAACAAAGTAAAACAGGTAAATATTTCTATCCAGAAACCTTACATTATGATAGGGGAGAAAGAGAGCAAACTAGAAAAATAAGTAAAATAAAAATGCGTTACAAAGTTTCTGAACCGAAAAGTAAAGCTGGTAGGAAGACAGGAGATATCCAGGGAGATGCGATTTTCTATAAAGGGGCCTGGAGAGACTCAGGATGACAGTGGTATTTCAGGAAAGACCAGAGGAAGTGAAGGGCTAGCCATGCCTATCCCTGTATTATCACCATCCACATTATAGCAATATCATCTACTCTTGTGTCATTTCTTTCTATCACCATCACACTGTAAGTCCTCCAAAGGGAGGGGCGATGTCTGCTCATAATCCTACCCCCAGAGCTTAGCCCAGGCCCAGAATATGCTCAACTCATATGTGTGGACTCTATTACTGTCCTGTTGATCACAGCCATGCTACCCCCTAAGGGCCAGGCCCTGTTTGACCTTAGAATACTTTCTAGGCACTCCCACCACCAGCCACTGTTATCTTTTCTATACATTGGTCTGGATTCCTAATCATTGGGTTCCACCCACCCTGCTGAGATACCCATCCATAATGGGGACACAGCTGACCCACCAGCTGCTGGCAGCTAGGCTGCCAATCCATAATGGGGTACAAAAACATCACCTGAAATGTAACTCTGGATAAAATGTATCTCTTCTGCATCTTCTTTTTTTGGAAGGAAATTTCAATTTATAAAGAAGTAGAAGTTTACACCCTTGAGGATCATGCTTTTTAACATTGATCATCATTGAACTCTACATCATCCACATGGGGTCTATAACAAAATACCACAGATTGGGTGGCTAAACAAAGACATTTATCTCCTACAGTCCACAGACTAGGAAGTCCAAGAGTACGGTGCCAGCAGATTCAGTTCCTGGTGAGCTTCTTCCTGGCTGGCAGACAGCTAACTTCTCAATGGCCTCACATGGTAGAGAGAGAGAGAGGGAGCTCTTCTCTCTCTCTCTCTCTCTCTCTCTCTCTCTCTCTCTCTCTCTCTCTCTCTCTCCATATATATATATATATATATATATATATATATATATATATCCATTTCTTTTACATTAGGACACCAATCCCATCAGGGGGTCCCAACTTCATGCCTCATCTAAACCTAATTATCTCCTCAAGGTCTCACCTCCAAACACCATTATGTTGGGAGTTAGGCTTTCAACGTATGATTCAGGATATGTGAGGGGAGGTTCACATTCTGTCCATAACAAACTCCCTGCGAAGAGAGCCATATATAAGAATGATTAAAAAACGAATCACTCTTAATCTCTCAGGAATGTAAAGCAATGAAGGGAAACTGAATAAGTCAACACTTAGCATCACTCCATTGGGCAACATCTATTTCCTAGCTCTGGGTCTTTGAAGTCCAGACTTCATTTATTTCCTGCCTTAGAAAGTAAAGAAGAGTGTCCCATATGTGAATTCACACTGATAATAGTTTACATCAGTCACTATTATCATAACAATGTTCTTTAATCAACTAGTACTACTAAGTCTTAAAGGCATTCACAATAAGCAATGATTTCTCACTCACACATCTATGGTCAACTGGGGTTCAACTAATCTAGGCTGGACTTGACTGTACTTAACTCTGATTCTGTGTAAGATCAATGGCTACCCCAGGTATGTTCTCATGGGGAAAGGCAGGAAAAAGAAGGGCAAGTTTGATTGTGCAATTGCACTTCAAGCCTCTACCATCATGTTTCCTAACATCTGAACATTTGGACAATCCTTAACTCTCTAAAACACATCAAGCCCCAAGTCAAGATACAGAGAAGAATAATCCATCCACCCCAAGAATGATGCAAGGGCATGGATATGCAATAATACCCGGGGGGGGGGAGATTAGGATCACTATTTCAATATACCACATAATGCATTTCCCTTCAAGGGGTCATTCAATGTGACAGTGCTTGTGGTCAAGCCTGAGGATTAAGAACTTTTGAAGACTAAATTTAAGTACTAACACAGTGAACTCTGTAAACTCCAGGCACTTATAATTTGCTTATATATAGTACAGTATTTTTTAGCATAGAAAATATTTCTTGGACTTTCATTTTTATTATTATTATGGAGGCAATAGGATGCCTTGGAAAGAAAGTTAGTGGAAATTCAAACACCCAGTCTCCAGTCCTGCAGCTGCCACTGACTAACTCTGACCCTCAGCAAGTCATCTCAAATTCTTTTGGCCATGTTCCCCTCTTCTGTAAAGTGAGAATTTGAGCTCGATAGTTACACTTCCTTCTACCACTACAAGTTCATAAGTGTGTTTACTGACATGGATGCAGGCCAAAAGGCCTTGCCTCATCCTTCTTTTTGTTTAAAAAGTATTATTATTGCATCATATTCAGAGTTCCCTGCACCAACAATACATGTGTAAACCAAAGTTGGGGTCTTGTCAAAGTCATAACCAGCATTTAAACATTCCCAGCAGTGCTTCTCAACCTTCTGGCCCTTTAAATACAGTTCCTCATGTTGTGACCCAACCATAAAATTATTTTTGTTGCGACTTCATAACTGTAATGTTGCTACTGTTATGAATCGTGATGTAAATATCTGATATGCAGGATGGTCTTAGGCGACCCCTGTGAAAGGGTCGTTTGACCGCCAAAGGAGTCAAGACCCACAGGTTGAGAACAGCTGCCTTAGAAGGACCCAGCGTGAAATGGACCCCATTTCCTGGCCATGCACTGTCAAAGATGGAGGATTCCTGACTGTGAGATCAAGATCACCCAGGGACCCAAACTGTGTGTCCAGAACAAAGAGGATTTGCAGAGCTGAAATGATACACAAAACATGTTTATTTATATCTCCCAGGTTTGCATGGAAACACAAAGTATGTTTTGTAAGTATGATGGCATTTGTCTTTCTGAAGTTATCACAAATTGCATGTTTGTTTGGGAACTTAATAATATCCCATGTGCTTCTGACAGTAACATATCAGCAAACTTTTCATAGAGCTTTGCATGTAATGTTATCACACCACAGCTAAGGTCTGATTCAGGCTGAAGCCCCAAGTGCCTATAAACCAAACAATTATTTTTTTTTAGTCCTAATGTGTTTGCTTCCTAATGACCCACAGCCTTACACTCACACTGGGCAGGACGACAAAATCTTTCTTTTTTTATGCTCCAGACTCCAACAGGGCAAGGCACATTCTGGAAGACTAGTTGTGGGTGACCAAAAACGCCATTTGAAACATCAGCCGCCTTTGATCAAGGCAGCTTGCTTACTTTTAATTGTTTCCAGAGTGCTTGTTTAAAAATTTGTTAGATTTCACATCACGTGCAATGGGAATTGATGGCTGAATTCACTGCCTTAATTCTTGGCTCAAAAAGGAGTTACACTTATTTCAGTTACACGTAGGAAGCTGAGTTTTTGGCCAAGCAACCAAAAGGTGATTTCAGTTGCTGTCTCTTTTCACCCAGACCCAAAATAACAAGAAATGAACTCAGGGAACTTTTAGGAAAGTGTGACACAATTAGTTGCTGGTATGTTTTTCTTCAGCTGCACTAACTTTAATCAAATCTTTTTTTTTCCTTTTTTTATGGATAAGAGTGAATATGAGAACAATAAAGTTGCCCCTAAACAAATTTGAGAAGTCAGAAAAAAATTAACATCAAAGACAATCTCTTTAAAACCAGATTTCAAAATCCTTCATTGTTTGTGGGTGAGAATCTGTCTCTCCTGACACTAAGTAAATGAAAAGCCACAAAGAATGAGAGAAACCTTCCCTTAGCAGCCCAGTGCTCAGCACTTTCCTCTTCTAACCCTCAGAATCTCTTTGGGTGACCTCACATAAATCCACAGATTAAACAATGACTTTTGTGCACATGATGTTTTGTTTTATTTAAAGTTTCATTTCCAGCCTCAAGCTCAGCTTCAACCTACATTTGTGACTACCAACTAAACATCATTGACCAAATAAAGATCATGCATGCACCCCAAGTTCGATGTAGCTAATAAGTTGACTGTCTTTACCCACCCTGCACCTCATAATCACTTCCAATTTTTTTCTGTATTTTTAATTTGTGAATGGCTCTACCATTCACTATTTTAGCCATCATCAGAAAGCTTAGACATTATCTTCAACTGATTCTTGTCCCCTGTGTTTTACATTAAATAGGTCACTACGCCTTATCAATTGTATACCTCAACCCCCACCTTTTTCCTAAATTCATCATACTTTTCTGTTCACAATGCCTTGGAAACATATATGCAATCGGGTCCTGAGTCATCTAACTTGCCTGATGTCAACCCATCCTATATTTTAATGTCAAAACTCTCTTCCTTAAACCTATTTGATGATGTTACTTCCAGGTTAGAGTTAGTAAATATTGTCTGCAGCCCAAAGGTTAAATGCCTAGATTTCCATTGCCAACCCTACCCAATGTCTTGAAATTTGCTTTCTGCCAACTCTACTACTAGCAGCCTGGGTTGCGGTGATAAGATTATTTTCACACTATTTGATATGCTCTCTAATACTTGGTGGTCAGTATCTGACCCTTTCTTTTCCAGGAAGCCTGCTTCCTTCAAGTCCAAACTTCATCTTCAAAATCTCATGTTCAAATGTGATATCTTTTTGGTGAATCCTTAAAACCCTATTGACCAAGTCAAATATGCTCCTCTTTGGGCTCACACAAAATCTAGTGGAAGCACATATCATTAGGGTGACCAACTGCCTCTGATTTCATGTGACTTTCTTGTTTTAACATGGAAAGTCCTTCGCCCGGGAAATTGTTCCATCTTTGGCCAGGTACGATGTTGATTCATTTTTGATACAGATTGTGGTCACTGTTTGTATGTGTCTCATCCATTAAGTTGTGAGTTGATTGAAATCAATGAAAAGGCCTACTTCAGCTTTATATCCCTAAAAGTTAGCACTGTGTCTAAAAAATAATAGCTTTAGGAATGGATGTAATATTGAAATGTTTTGCTCTTTTCTGTTTAACCCTCAAAATCTTTAAAGGATGTTGGTATTCATTCCAGTTTTTTAATACATAAAAAGAATGCATCCAAGAGAAATTTAATGACCTGCCTAAACGTACGCAGGCACACTACACACAGATGTTTTTCTGATTACTAAACAATGCTTATTCCTCTATAAAAATTGAGTAAATCATTGACTAGGATATTCTGTGATGTGTTAGATTGAGTATTTTTCTACACACAAACTGACTGGGGGAAGAAAATGATTAAAATCAGATAAGCAGTTAATTACCAGCCCTTCCACTCAATTAAATTTTGAAACAGTTATTTGTTTAAATTAGACATCTTCAAACAAGATTGACTGTCTAGATATAACTAGTACAAGCAAAACAATACAAAATTAAAATAAATGTTATTTTCACAAGAACTAAATGAGTTCATTTAGAAAAGGAGACCATTGAGATTGTCTAGTTAACATATTTATAATTCTCAGTCACACACCTATTGTTTAACACAGTGGTTCTCAACAGGGAGAAATTTTGTTTGTCCTAAGAGACAATTGGAAATATTTGTAGACATGTTTTATTTTACAACTTGGGGAGAAATAGAGAGACCAGGGATGCTGCAAAATATCCTACAATGCACAGAAGAGCTCCCCACAACAAAGAATTTTCAGGCCCCAAATGTCAAGTCCTAATTGAAACTGCAAAAGAGGTAAAACAAAGCTTATCACACATATTTTAATTATATCACACATATTTTAATTAACTGTTACAAGATGCAAAATGTAAACAGAAAATTCTACAAATATTTTTTTTAATGTCCATTGCAGGGGTCCTCAAACTACGGCCCGCGGGCCACATGCAAATACAAACATTGTATTTGTTCTCGTTTTGTTTTTTTACTTCAAAATAAGATATGTGCAGTGTGCATAGGAATTTGTTCATAGTTTTTTTTTAAACTATAGTCCGGCCCTCCAACGGTCTGAGGGACAGTGAACTGGCCCCCTGTTTAAAAAGTTTGAGGACCCCTGGTCCATTGGTTATAAAGGATGCTAATAAATGTTTGCTTCAAGTACATATTGAACTAACACAATCATTCCAGAGATGCATTTTGGGAAGAGATTTCATGTGACAAATGACTGCACCATACACAGCAAATCCCATTATTTCCTCTCCATCCATGGAGGTCACTCTTATTGATTTGACAACAGTGAATAGTGAATGATGAAGGGTACAGATCATTTATTCTGGTAAACCAGAATCCAGTGTTTACATAAAATTAAAACTAATTAAAATCTTATATGATATATACTATCCTATACAGTGGGGCCTTGACTTACGAGTTTAATTCGTTCTGTGATGGAGCTCGTAACTCAAATTACTCATATATCAAATCAAAAAGTGAACGAGTGAGACACGTGATGCTGGGCTGATGTTGTGGCGTTCATTGTGACGTTCGCTGCTCCAACTAGCGGTGGGGTATCTGAAGCTGGCTCGTAACCCAAATTTTAGCTCGCAACTCAAAGCAAAAAATCGGCTGAGAGATGGCTCGTATCTCGAAAAACTCGTTAGTCGGGACACTCATAAGTCAAGGCCCCACTGTATAATAAAAAGGTAATATGCAAATAGACCAAATGGCAGAAAAACCAAACAACCAAAGTGTAAGATGCTAATGATATGTTAAGGTTGCTCAACAGCTCGCTATGACGTGCACTGACCACCAGGGGACAGATGTTCCCTGGAGCCCTCCCACAGTCCCTCCCTGGCCCGATCATGCACCAGTGAGGTCCCTTAGCCTGGCCTGCACCCTTTCACAATCTGGGACTTCTCAGGGGATGTTGGAGAGCTGGTTTCAGCTCGATCCCACAGGACACTCCCCTTGGAAGGGCGCCAGACACAGGGCTCATGGCTGGTGAGTGCTGCTGTGGCAGTGCAAGCCTCTCCTGATTGGGACTGATTGCGTGCAAGCCCATGGCAGGCACAGTGGGGCCAGGATGAGTGGAAGTGGCAGGTAGGAGCTACAGGCAGCGTTGGACTGTGGGTTTAAGCCCAATCCCTGCAGGCCACCTAGGGGGACCCCACCCATGCACAAATTCATGCACCAGGCCTCTAGTCTATATATATAAAAGCCCAGTGACCAGAACAGCAGAATGACCATAACGACCAGAATGACCAGTGGCTATGACAT
The DNA here is from genome assembly GCF_000147115.1 of Myotis lucifugus. Classification (NCBI taxonomy): domain Eukaryota; kingdom Metazoa; phylum Chordata; class Mammalia; order Chiroptera; family Vespertilionidae; genus Myotis; species Myotis lucifugus. The sequence goes on from NW_005871195.1 coordinate 1,404,943, forward strand.
ACACTGCAGCAACCAACCAGCCTGATACAGGCCCCAATCAGCCCCCCAACCCTGGCTGGCCCCACCCCCAATCAGCCCCCAAGATGCCAATCAGGGGCGGGGCCAGCCAGCCAACTGCCTGTGGCCCTTCCCCCCGCTGGATCGGACCGATGGGCCCCCATCAGGGCATGGTGGCTAGACCCCACCATGCACAAATTTGTGCACCAGGCCCCTAGTTGTTACATAATATATATGCATAACAATGTTGAAGTATATGTCTATAATATATATTCTAAAATATATGTATACTATATATACATGGTGTGGCAAAAGTAGGTTTACAGTTATTCTAATGGAAAATAATAAAATCCTATATAATAAAGAGCTAATATGCTAATTATACTGAACAGCAGACAACTGTCTGGACGACCTTTTAGAAGAAGCCAGGGTTGCAAGGGTTGGCCGGGGGTCTGAGGGCCAAGCCCATTGCACAGATTTCATGCATCGGGCCTCCATTAATTAATCCTATATAATAAAGAGGTAACATGCAAATTGAAAATCACTCCAACACACAAGGTGGCCGCCCCCATGTGGTCAAATATGGCCGCCCCCATGTGGACACAAGATGGCTGCCACAAGATGGCCAGCAGGGGAGCACAGTTGGGAGGGACCAGACCTGCAAGGGAGGGCAGTTGGGGGCCACCGGGCCTACAGGGGAGGGCAGTTGGGAGCTATCAGGCCAGCAGGGGAGAGCAGTCAAGGGCAACCGGGCTGGCAGGATAGGGCACTTAGGGGTGACCGGGCCAGCAGGGGAGGGCAGTCAAGGGCAACCAGGCTGGCAGGATAGGGCACTTAGGGGTGACCGGGCCAGCAGGGGAGAGCAGTTGGAGGGGACCAGGCCTGCAGGGGAGGGCAGTTGGCAGGGACCGGGCCTTCAGGGTAGGGCAGTTAGGGGCAATCAGGCTGGCAGAGGAGCAGTTAGGCATCACCAGGCTGGCAGGGGAGTGGTTAGGGCAGCGGTTCTCAACCTGTGGGTCGCGACCCCTTTGGCAGTCGAACGACTCTTTCACAGGGGTCGCCTAAGACCATCCTGCATTTCAGATATTTACATTACGATTCATAACAGTAGCAACATTACAGTTATGAAGTAGCAACGAAAATAATTTTATGGTTGGGTCACAACATGAGGAACTATATTTAAAGGGCCAGAAGGTTGAGAACCACTGGGTTAGGGGGTGATCAGGCTGGCAGGCAGAAGCGGTTAGGGGCAATCAGGCAGGCAGGAGGCGAGCGGTTGGGAGCCAGCAGTCCTGGATTGTGAGAGGGATGTCTGACTGCCCATTTAAGCCCGATCCCAGCAAATGGGCAGTCGGACATCCCTTGAGGGGTCCCAGATTGGAGAGGGTGCAGGCTGGGTTGAGGAACACCGCCCCCCCATGCAAGAATTTCGTGCACCGTGCTTCTAGTAAATAATAAAACAAAAGTTAACTCTGTTTCACATACTCACAACTGGAAACTCACTTTTGCCCCACCGTGTATATATTTGATATCCTGGTTTAACAGAATATGTATCTATATATTTTTTTAAAATATACACTTGTAATAATGAAAATAGAGGTGGTGTTTATATTCAGTTCTCCAAAAAGAAAACCTTTTTCTTTTTTAAAAACATTATGTGTACTCTCGCTTGTTCTACTAAAACAATTTATGCTTATTGCAGATATATTTACTCAGATAGGAAACATTGTATTAAAAAATACTATAATCAAGCATTATAAAGGAAAAGGAGTGAAAGCATTTGAGTATATTTGCTTTAGTTGGTAATTTGTAAAATATTTTAAATTTTTTATTACACTTATATAAACAGTTTTAAATCATTCTTTGTTTACTCAATATTTTATCATGAAATAGCCTTTTAAAAGTGTCATTTCACTATTGAAAAAATTCCATCATATGAACAGACCATAATATATTTAATAAATCTCTTAAAGTTGGATATTTGGGATTTTTCTTCTGTTTTGCTATAATAAATAACACCACGATGAACATGCCTATACATAAATCTCTAGCCCCTTCTCTGATTATTTACTTGGGATAGATTCCATGAACTAAAATGTTGGGGTCAAAATGGAGCCATTTAAGGTTTAGAGTTTCGGTGATATCCATAAAACAGAAATAATAAACTATGGCCTCTCCTTAGTCCATAGTATAAAAGGGTCATGGAACAGCGATTTATTAACATAAACTGTAGACAAGGCATCTGACTGTGAAGTTATCTATACATGTGCAAATATAGGTGGTGGGGGGGTGTGCAGAGAATGCACAAAGGCCCTGTTATAGAAATAGACCTGTTCATGTTTACTCTTGCTCTGGTTCAAAGGCTTTGAGTCATATAAGACCCCCTTTTTCAGGTAGAATGTGGTGAGCCGAATGTTCTGAAGAGAGCTATATATGTCCGATGCCTATTTCCCCCAAAGGCATGGCAAAAGAAAAATGCATTCCAAGATTACAATTACTGTAAGATGCATATTATCTATCACTCAATATGTATTAAGTAAAAATTTAGTGAAATTATCAGAGAAACTGTGCTATCTTTACATTGTTTATTGCACATTTGGTTCTGACCTTGTAACATTACTGTAGCAGGTATTATCTCCATTTCACAGAGGATCTTTAAGTAAATTGGTGATGGAAACAGGCTAACCAGTGGAGAATCTAGTATCAAACTCTCATCTTTATGACCCTTAAGCAACTGCCCTTAAACCCAGCAGTGCCCTTCATGTTTACAATACGCATAGTTCCACATATAAGAGTCTACTAAGTGTAAATTATATAGTCATATCGAATACCTTCTTTCACTCTGTTTAATATGTCTCTAAGCCTGACCACCATCCATCATTGTAGCCATCAAGCTTCACTAGCCTTCTCCATGAGCTGTACATGCAGATGTCACACAATCTTGTTTGGAGTGAAGTCAGAGACCCAAGGAAATGCACTTGAATTCCCTCTATGAAGACCTCACTTCTGGAGAGGAATTTAAATACTGGTATTCCTCTTAGGTTACTGCCTTGGAAACCTGGTGCTGACTTGGGAGCCTCATGTGTCAGGGAACCATGCTCAGTCACCTGGGGTTGCCTGTTCTGAGAGTAAGATACCACCATACTATGAGAGAGCAACCAGGAGCACTGCAGATTCTGTACTGGCTGCCAAAAGTAAAGAAAACTAAGGTTTTCTTCAGCCCAACCAGCATAGGTGCTTGAGTGTCCACCTATGAACCAGGAAGTCACGGTTCCCTTTCCATATGCCAGCAGATAGATGATTCTCTCTCATTGACGTTTCTACCTCTCCCTCTCCCTTCCTCTCTGAAATCAATAAAAATATTTTTTAAAGAAACTAAGGTCTGAGCTCTGATTTGTTTTTTTAATTGATTGTACCCAAGGATGTTCTTTATTCAGAATTTGTCTTTCCTCTTGCCTAAATACACAAGAAGTATGCTTTGTTTTCTTTATCCCTCCATTATTCCTCTTTTCAACCCATAATTCCCAGGTCCCTTATTCTGACCTACCCAACCATTTATCACTTGGGCTTGAAGGTAGGTTGCCTTTCTCTTCCTGATTGATTTCCTCAGGCAAACCCCCATGGCCCACATTTACATAGGACTTGGTGACTATATTGGCTAGATTCATCTTCTGACTTACCGTGTACTTTAGCTCCTTTAGTAAACAATTTTCACGCATCTAATTTAACTAATCCTAGATTTCTTTTCACATCTTTACATGTTTCCTAAGGCATTCCCTTTCTTCCTTTGGCTCATTCATCCTCCCCATGATATCTGGGCTCCCAAATTATAGTTTTCTGAATATCATAATTTGGCCTATTATAAATAAAATTTATAATATGGGTGCTTTATAAATAAATTCTATACTTAAAACTTATTGAATAACTCTAGTCTCCATTAACAAGCAATCAGTGAATATAAACCTGCTTATGTAAGCAGTGTCCTTAAAACAGATATTCAGATTGACATTGTTCAATTTTACATTTTCTTAGTGCCTACCATGTGGCAGGAAATATGTGAGGTATTGGCAGTGCAAACATCCATAGAATAGGAATCACATCCAATGAGGTGAGATGACTTGCCCAGATAGTCATGGGCAGCTAGAGCTTGGTAGATGAGACCCCCCATCTCAGTCAGGCTTTCAGAAACGTCTGCTACAATCACTTTTATGCCTGTTGCATATTCACTTCCTCTATCTCTTCAACCTGTTCTTCATAGCGAAATCCTTGAAAACACAGTTTAAACATCCCCTCTCTTAGAAGCCTTCCTCTCCCATTATCCTGCATGGGGAAGACAGTTCACATCTCACTCTCTCTAACAGCAAATTGCTCTAGTAGAACACTCACGAAGTCATGCATCCTGTGGTAGAAGCGGATTGTGTGATCCTCGGAAAGTTAAGTACCCTGGTTCAGTTTCTTCACCTATAAAATCGGGCTAATATTATCCCCACACAGGGTTTTTAGTGTCTTATGGATAAAAGTACATTTTAAAAACAGTTGACATCTTAGTTGTAGAAGTCAGAATAATAGTACCTCCAAGATAACCAGATTTGAATGTCCAGAATCTGTGAATAGGTTGCCTTCACAAAAGGACTTTGCAGATGTGATTAAGGTGAAGGACCTGGTGATGGGAAGATTATCTGGGCCCAATCTAGTTACATGAGTTCTTCAAAGAAGAGGACCTTCTCAGCTGTGCTCAGAAAAAGGGAGCAGCAGGAAGTGGGGGAGGGGAGGATGAGAGAGGGCTGGAAGAGGTTAATGGGGAAAAAGGAGGACCTATGTAATACTTTCAACAATGAAGATTAAAAAAGAAAAGAAAAGAAAAAAAGGAGCGCCAGAAGAATGGCCAGGGAAATTCAACACTGCAGACTTTACAGATGGAGGAAGGATAGACTCTTGAAGATGAAAAAACCAGGAGATTGACTTTTCCCTGGAGCTCTAGAAAGGAATGAAGTCAGACTGATACCTTGGTTTTAGCCTGGTGAGACCTCTATCGGACTTTGAACTAATGATAATATATTTGTGCTGTTTTAAGCCACTAGCTGTGGCAATTAAATATTTATTCTGGCCTTATTGATATGCTGCTTCATCATGTGGACTTCTAATGAAAACAAAAAGGACAGGCACTTGAAGCTTATAAAAAGTTTATGAACTATGTTTGTATCTAGGCTGCCTATTCAAGTGAACAATTGTTTGAGTTAATGGAGTGAAGACTTGGTCAATGACCATTTCAAGCTCTTTCTCTCATGGTTTTTAGTAGGAACTGGTTGCAAAATGTTGTAGCTTCTAAAGGGCTTCCTGTTATGCAATAGATTAAATGATGAATATTAAACTCCAATTATTTGCATTATTCATTCACTTACCATTCCACAGATATCTTTTGGGAATTTACCCAAAGAAAAAAAAGGCATTAAACATTTAAAAATGCACTTAATAAACTCCTTCTGCTCTCATAGAACATCCAGACCAGTAAAATACAAATAACCAAAATGCAATAACCTGAGAGCCTTGAGATCTTACTCTCCATTGCAACTCCCAGTCTCAACATGGTCCCTGGCACATAGTAGGTACACAAAGTAATCAGGGAACTGTTGAGTTGACTGTTACATATGCCATATGATAATAATTTAATAACTTATATAAAACAATCAGCAATAGTTTTACAGAAGAGGTACCACTTTAAATACTCCTTAAAAGATGAGTCGAAACTGAGAAAGAAAAGGTGAAGAACTTGGCCAAGGTCAAAGGCCTGGAGAAAGTGAGAATAGTTAGCAATTGTAGATAACTGGCTTTGAAAACTTGGATTCTGTATGAAAACACAATCATTTAAAATTGGCCTAAGAATAAGTTGTGTACAGATCATAAAAATCTGGGTTTACAAAGAGAGTTTCAGTAACAAAGTTTGTAAGTAGCAACAACAAATGCTTTTTTATTCAAATATTGTTGACTGGTTAATGTGCAATATGTACTTCATATAAAAGAAAATATGTCTGTATCTCTTACCTATTGCTTCATGAACAACTATCCCCAAAACAGGGGCTTTAGACCAGGATGGGAATAATAGAAGTTGTGATGTGGGAGAGGCATCCAGGAAGGTTCCTGCCACCTACTGTGTTGAATCTAGATAGTGACATGAAAGTCAAGGACAGAGGTCTCCACCCTAAAAGAGGCTGAAAAGATGTTCTGCCAAGGATCATGATGCAGTCCTAATGAGATAAAGTTGTAAAAGTGCTTACACAATAGCTTGGTGATACATTATGTTATTTTTTGCTGGCTTGTATAAAATTTGTGTTATCCATACAATTTTTGCTAAGTTTATTTTATTCTTTCATTTCCTAGGTGGAACAGCTTGAGATTATGGAACTCCTCTTTTGGGACTTCTTTCCTTTCTATCCAGTTCTGTTGAACTATAGCAGAAGCTTCTTAACACATCTCCCTTGTGCACCTTTTTTCAGTAGACTATTTCAAAATTAAAGGCAAATCCAGTCACTCCTCTGCTCACAATGCTGCACTAAGTGCCCCCATTTTTCACCTGGCAGGAAAGCCACACTGAAAGGGCGAGGGCTAAGCCCTCCACCTTGCCCCAGGGTAAAGGCTACGCCCTCCATCTTGCCCCAGGGTAAGGGCTACGTCCTCCATCTTACCTTGGCCACGTGCTTGGCAAGGAGCTTCTTCCCGGAAGTCTAAGACTCTACTAGCCACACCCAGGAACAAGACATCGACTTGCGCCTGGCCAATCGGCAGAGCACAGTCCTTTCTCCTCCCCTTACTCCAACCCCCCCTTTAAAACCCGTCTCTAGGCGGGGTTCGGTCTCTTGGCCACTTGGCTAGCTGATGTGTCGGTGAGTCTGGTGGACGGGGAGCTCAAGCTAGCTTGAAATACAGACTCTTATGCTTTTGCATTGGACTGCTGGCTCCCTGTTGGTTTCTTGGGGATCCTGAAATCTGGGCATAACACACACCTTTACACAGATGGCAAGGTTGTATATGATTTTTATCCCAAAGGTACTTCTTTGATCTCAGATCCTACCACTCTCCTCCTCTCAGTCCTCTCCAGCCACAGTGGCATCTGTCATTCCCCAAACATGCTTACAGCATCCACACCAAATCTTCCCACTACTTGGGTATCTTCTCCAGATATCTGCTTGGCTAATACTTTCATCTTCATCAAGTTTTTGCTAAAATCTTACCTTCTTAATGCAGTCCATGCTGCCCATCCTATTAAAGTTTACAACTGGAATCACTGTTGGCTTTCTCTGTTCTGCCTAGTATGTTCCATTTTTTCCCACCATAGAATCTGCCCCTTCTAACCTTCTTAACTACGGTGTGTTAGAATATAACCTCCATGAGGGCGGGTCTTTTCTTATTTGCTCACTAATATATCCCAAGCACCAAGAATGTATCTGGCTTATGGGACAAGGGACAAGTCAACAAATGTCTGTTGACTAAATACCTTTCTATAGCACTTTCCGATATGAGAAGCCACATTGCATGCTGACATCAGAATCTCCAGTGAAGCTTTAACTTCAGGACCAGTTTTTTTTAAAATCTGACACTTAAGACTTGCCACCACTTGGCATAATTGTAGAAAAGTTGTGTATCCTCTCCGTACCTTGGTTTTCTAATCTGAGACAAGTAGCTAGTATATGCCTCCAGGGTTTATGGGAAGTGTTCAGTAATGCAAAGGACTGAATGTTTGTATCTTCCCAATTTCATATGTGAAATCTTATTCCCCAATGTTATAGCATTTGAAGGTGGGGCTTTTGGAAGGTGATTAGGGCAGAGCCCACATGTATGGTATTAACGTCCTTATAAAAGAGACCCCAGAAATCTCCCTTGTCCCTGCTACCATGGGAGGACACAGGGTGAAGACAGCTGTCTATGAATCAGGAAGAAGCCTCCCACCACACACCTAATCTGCTGCTGCCTTGATAGTGAACTTAATCTACCCTTCAGAAATCTGAGACTAAGTTTTCATTGTTTATTAAGCCTATGGTTTTCTATGATAGCAGCCCAAATGGACTAAGTAACAAAATACAAAGCACTAAACACAAAGTATTGAATCTAGTGTTCAATATGGATTTCATTATTTTCATTGTATTTATTAATATTTATTACCAGTGTCAGTGCACAGATTCGTGCACATTGAAAGGAAATTAATTAGAAGGTGGCCGGTGGGGCGGGACTGGGCGGGACTGGACATACCTTGGAGCCAACCTCCCACAGACCCTCCCCTGCTGATGGCACCTAGGGCGGTGCTGCTGCTCTAAGGGCATCTGCAGAGTGAGTGGGGTCCCTCCTACAGGTGGGGTCCCTCGGCCTGGCCTGTGGGGATTGGGCCAAAACCGGCTCTCCAACATCCCCCAAGGGGTCCCGGATTGCGAGAGGGTGGTTCTCAGGTGATACACCCCAGAATAAGGCTCCTTCCTCTCTGATTCTGGGGTGTGTCACCTGAGAACCACAGCTGCCAAGTCACTGCAGCTCAGCAGCTCCTGCATTAAGCGTCCGCCCCTGGTGGTCAGTGCATGTCATAGCTACCAGTTGGAGCGTCTGCCCCTTGGTGGTCATTGAGTATCATAGCTATTGGTCAGATGGTCAGACGGTTGCTTAGCCTTTTATATAAAGATTATTATCATCTTATATTTCATTACCTCTCCACATGTGGCCTATCTATCTGGTTGTTAAAGCAGAATAACTGCTTATTTCTCAAAATAGCTTATTTGTCTCACTTTTATGGATCATTCACCCTGTTCCTTTGAATCAAATGTTTACTTTTCTCTCATTTACTTATGTACAGATCTCTCCATCATTTAAATTTCTGGTTTAATGTCAATATCTCTGTAATGCCTTCACTGAATACCACTCATCCCCTAAATCCAGAAGTGACCTCTCCTTCCTATAGTCCTACACATACTGCTTATATCCTGCCTTTCTGGACTAACTGGCTTTTCTCCCTAGAAAACATTCAACCTTTGGAAAGTAGGATCCAGTCACTTCAAGCCTGTATTCCTATGGGTGCTTGGTGAATATATACCTTTACTCATTTATAACAAGACCACACTCTAGTCAAAGGAATAATTAATATGATGGTTACTTTCTAAATCTATTCAAATCATAAATCTAATAAGAAAAATGTAATAACTTCAGAAGGCATATGAAATGACACATTATTAGTTTAGTAGAATTAAGAATGGAATAGAAAGAATTGAGGTTAAAGGCACCAAACCCTTAATTTTATGAGAGAGCATATTATTATTAGATAACTCAGCATTTTATAATATAGCAGGAAGCCTAAAGATTTGCATATGGGGTAGCTTAAACAGTACTTACATGCTGTAACAAAAAGAATTAACTGTTTTTATCAAAACACCTTACTGCATAAGCAATTTACTTAATATAACTTGCATAATTTCTCAAAATATGCAAAATGAATTTAATATGCATTATTTATAATGATCTCAAGAAGAGTTTCTGGCAATTTGCTTCTCTGATAACCTTTCTCACTCATACGCCACAGATGAACGTAAGATTAATATTCAGAAGCTATAAAATACTAAGACTTGGTGATAGCAAATTCTTAAAGAATACAGATTTTAGAATCATCAAATATTTTCCTAAAGGAGATGCACATAATACACTTCATCCTTTAAATCCATTAGGTTAATTAAAATAAAATCATTGAGATGACTTTGATAGAAATAAAAAAAAATGAATTTACTGAGAACTGGAGCAGATTGAGATATGGACAAGGAAGACTGGGAGCCAGAGGTCTGCATGCTACTTCAGCCTGCACTGACATCTCTGCAGTGTGATAAGACATTGGCGGTCTCCTAAATGAATTAGTTGTGGGTCGATAATATTTCATTTTATTTCTGTGTCTTTCTTGTAAACAGATTTTGGGATACACATACATTTTCTAAATTATCAAGTAACTTGTAAATACAATTCAAAGGCACACACGCATAGGGGAAAGCGCCTAAAAGACCCAAATTTAAATATTTGTTCAGCTACCTCTAGAATCTTAGCTTGAGCTATTTACTTATTTCTCCTGTGACCTCAGGTTTATTGAAGCTTATGTTTCAAATCTGCTCTTGTATGAATCCCCTCTGTAGTGGAATGAAAGGTGCCCACTCCAACACCCCCAAAGATATGACCATGTTGTCGTAATCTCTGGCACATGTGGTTGTGACGTCATTTGGAAAAAGGGGCTTTGTAGCTGTAATTACGTTAAGGATCTTGAGTTGAGATTGTCCTGGATTATTTGGGTGGGCCCCAAATCCAATAATCAGTGTCCTTATAAGAGACACACAAAGGAGCAATGCACAGATAAAGAGAAGATGGATGCAAAGATTGAGTTGCACAGCCACAAGTCACCAGAAGCCACCAGAAGCTAGAAGAGGCAAGAAAGAAATCCAAAGGTTTATTTTAAGCCACCAGGTTGCGTTAATTTTTTCATGGCAGCCCTGGGAAACTAATACACCTTCCAAAGGCCTAGAGAGGCAACAGCAATGTGTTAACAGGTCTCATGTATTGTAAACACTCTGCCAATCTTCTTTCCCCCTGTCACACTTTCACTGTGTCAGGTGAGAGTGGAGTGGCCACACCTTTATTTGGATCCAGCTAAGACAAAGTTGACATGGGGAGACATTTAGTTGGGGATTGGTGGGGTCTGTCTATGTGGTTCTGCCTAGTTACTGCCTGTTGTGATGTGGGAGTGGCTTCCAGCTACTGTGTTGACCAGGATAGTGACATGAAGGACAAGGACAGAGGTCTCCTCTCTAAAGGGAGCTGGACAGATGTTCTGCAAAGAATCATGATGCAGTCCTAATGAGATAATGTTATAAAAGTGCTTGTACAATAACTTGGTGATACATTATGTTATTTTTTGCTGGCTTATCTAAGACTTGGGTTACTCATAAAATTTTTGCTAAGTTTATTTTATTCTTTCATTTCCTAGTTAGAAAGGCTTGAGATTATGGAACTCTTCTTTTGGGACTTCTTTCCTTTCTGTTCTTGTATGGTCCTGTCTCTTTCTTTCCCTGTGTTTATCTCTCTGTATCTTTCCCCATTCTCTACTTCCATCTTTCCATACAAACTCACATATACACACACGCTCACATATGGTGAAGAGAGAGACAAGGATAGAAATGACAGTTTCAATTTAGTCTTTTACACTTAGTGTTACTCAGCTGACTGAAAGGATGTTCTGGTCCCAAGCCCATGACAATGGGTATAAATAAACCCACGGGAGTTTCAAGTGAAAAAGGAACTTTAGAGCTTCTGTCATCTAACTTCCAACAGTTAGCGTGGTCTCCTTACTGGACTAGCAGCAGCAGCCCCCGGAAACTGGTTGGAAATGCATCATATCAGGAGCCACTCCTCTCCTTCTGAATCGCAAAGGGCAGATGGGCCCAGAAAACTGAGTTTTAACCAGTCTTCCAGGTGATTGTGAGCACACTAAAGTTTGAGAACTTCTGGGCTAGAAAAGGGCCTAGTTTTCCTATGCTGCCTCACAGGGTTGGTAACAGAGACCATTGCTTAGTGGCTCATCTTGCTCAAAAACAGATTTGGCAAAATGATGACCACAATCAGTGATTTATTAATTATAAAGTAGAGCCCTTCTCAATTGCAGGTTACTATGGAAAAATGATGAATAGTTGCATTACTTTTTTTTTTTTTTTACCAAAACATGCAGAAAATTTAGGCCAAATCTAATTAGAGGTTTTTGCTTACACAGATTGCCAAGAAAGAAAACACATAAAACAAACAAATTAATAAAAGTTATTTAACTCTTTGACATTTGAACCAAAAAACTAATCAAAAGAGCAAAATACTTTTTACCCTCATATTACACATTTAATGGATTCCAACATATATAATCATCTTTGGAAATCCAGTTGTGTAACAAGATATGCCTTTTTCAAAGAGTCTGGTTCTTTTTTGTTGAATTCTAGCCATTAATATTCCTCCAGTATGAGCAGATGGTTCATATTTTACATATCTATTCTATTCCTCAGAGAAAAATAGAACTAGAACGTAAGCTCCATGAAGGCTAAATTTTCTCCTTTGCCATTGACATATCCCAGATACCTAAAACATTATTTGGCACGTTGTAGGTGTTTCGTAACTATTCGTTGAATGAGTGATTGAATAAAAACTGGATTTGTATAAAGTGTTCTTATCTCTTATTTCTCCATGGCTCAAAAAGCCATATTTGTGAGCATTTTTCACCATACCGGGTCTCATGCTCTACTGTTGCTGCCCTGATGTTCTTAGTCGAAAATGTGTTTTGTAAGTGCCATCCTGTGGGATGATGGAGGATGTGCATAAGCAGAAGGTCTATGAATATGAATGTCCACCATTACTTGCCATTCCCTTTGAATACAGTGTTCACTATGCCACATGGGCACAGAATCCCATGGACCCACTATGTGTGAGAGGTCAGCAGCACCCAAAGCAAGTATGACATGTGTTACCTCTCTCTGAGTAAGTGAGGCCCAACAGCCTCAAGAGATCGTGTCTTCTGTTCAATCCAGAGTCCCCTTAATCAGAAAGAAGACAATGACATTCTGAGGAACACAAATGAACAAGGAATGCTATAATATCCTTCCTTACTGATATTACTTCCCCATATCAGCCAATCACTTATGATGAAAATCATGGCAAAGAAGGAAAGGAAAGTATAAGGAAAACTATAGTTTCCTGTACATTCTTTCCTACTCATTAGTAAGCTGAAGAAAGAGAGTATTGGTAGAATGTATATGTGTCAAAAGTGACATAAAGCCAGCTGAGTTAGTTTTGTGTTGTGTTTACACTGTTCTGGTAAGAATGATATACATTTGGATGTATGAGCTACAAAATACAAACTGTATGATTTTGGTGATTCTAAATATGACTTAAATGTGTTTATATTTTTGTTTGAAACTGGCATTGTACAGTAAAAAGATGATCAGAAAACCTATGCTAATAATTTAAAATTGTGATTTGTATTTATTTTTATTTGTTTAGAATGCAAATTAAAAACCATATAAGTTGAGAGTGTGTGGAAGAAAAGAAAAATGTATATGTTAATACTCTTAATATAATGTTTCATGCTTTTGGAATGAGGGATACTGCATTACTGTTTCAAATTATATAGGTGGTCCTGACTATAAATCCTACAAAAAGACCCACTCAATTGGTACAATGTTCTGAACATGCCAGCCATTCCCTAGTTCTCCATATTTACATGTGTGATCTCTTCTGTCTGAAGGTCAGTGTTGGATCCAAACAGATTTGAGTTTATATCCTGACTGTTCTTTTTACATGTGTGATATAACTTTTACCTTTTCTTGGCCTTTACCTCTCCATCTGAGAAAGGGAGCCTTGCTAATACCTACTTCTTAGAGTTGTTAAGAGAATAAAATGAAATGCTTTATGGGAAGTTAAATAGGATAATATGTGTAAACCACCAGTTGTAAGTGACTTCAGGGCCAGGCAGGTACTACAATGGGTTCAGCATCTTGACATCAGCTAAAAGATAATGTTTAGAAACATAAAGAAATTAGGATACTATAGCCAGCCTTACCCAAAGGGATTCTAATTTTACAAGAGGCTTATAGCATTGTATTTCACTATATATTTCTACTGCAATGGAAAACGTAATAGACTGACAAGACCAAGAGTTGGCAACAATGCAGACATACTAGAGCTCTCACTCCTGCTGGTGAAAGTATAATTGCATAGCCACACTGGAAAAGAGCTGGAAAGTATCTTTAAAAGTTAAGAAATATGCCCAGCCTGCATGGCTCAGTGGTTGAGTGTCAAACTATGAACCAGGAGATCATGGTTCGGTTCCTGGTCAGGGCACATGCCCAGGTTTCCACTGGATCTCCAGTGTCAGGCATGCAGGAGACAGTCAATCAATGGTTCTCTCTCATTGTTTATGTTTCTATCTCTCTCTCCCTCTCCCTTCCTCTCTAAAATCAATATTTTAAAAATTAAGAAATATGTTCATATAAAATAAAATAAAGTGAATGTCTACACATAGACTTGGGGACAAAATCCATACAGCTTTATTCATAATAGCCAAGAGCTGAAGACAACATACTTGAGGAAGTAAAATGCTACTCAAAAAGGGGGGATGAACTGCTGACAAAGACACAATATTGTTACAATGACTAACCAAAGCCAGTCATAAAAAATTGCATATGATGCCATTCCATTTATGTAAAACTAGAGGCCCGATGCATGAAATTCATGCAAGGGGCTTGGCCTTCACAGCCTCTGCAGCTTGCCTCGGTCCTCACACCCCGGCCTCGTAGAAGGCTGTCCAGAAGGTGGTTCAGCTGTCCAGTCTAATTAGCATATTATGCTTTTATTATTATAGATTCCAGAGGAATGAAGCTAGTCTGTAGTGACAAAGAAATAAGCAGTAGTCGTGGTCAGAAGCTCAGAGTGGAGGGTGAGACACAAAGGGCCTGAGGAAACTCGTGGGGGAGATGGAAATGGTCTCTTGGTCATGGCAGTGACATATGGGTACCTGTCCAAAGTTACCAAATTTTGAATTTCATATGTGTGAAGTTTATTTTATGCCAATAAAATCTTAATAAAGTTGATTCACACACAAACAACTGAATGGATTTCATCAACTTGTGCAAGGTCACACCTCTGACCAGCAGAGGAGTCTGGACAAGATTCCCACCTTCCTGCATCTTTTGAATAAACAACAAAAACATTTTTTTTTTTGCCAACCAATTTATATTTGTGGGATATTTCTGCTTGCAGGCTGGCAATCTGTGACATCTGGTCCAGACAGTAAATGCATACATGGAACCCTTTTTCCATTTTCTGCACAACTATGCTTCTACACAACATCTTTATGCGGAAATAATCTTTTTCTCAAGACCTACCAGAACAGTCTTCCTTCCTGTCAAACCTTCTGCACTCCTACCAGGGGCTGGCATGTCCCTCTGGGATCCCACAGCACTGGGTTCACTATGTTACTATAGCTCTTCACTACAGCCAGACTTATTGAGTCTGAATTTTGGTTTTACTTATTACTGTTTGACCTTGTACATGTTATAAACTCTTGGCCTTCTATTCCTTTATCTATAAAATGGATAAAGTAATAATACCTTGTTCCATAAATTGTTGAGGGATGATATAAGATATACAAAGCACTTGGAATAGATCCTGGCACCTGGTAAACAGAAATCAGTAAATGTGCCTTTTTTTCATTACCAGCATTAACATGTTTGGACTCCATCTGCTTGTGTCTATCTTTCCCATTATTCTGTAAGTCCCTCCTGGGCAGTGAGTGTGTCCTGCTCATCTGGTCCCCAGCATCTACAGGAAGTGCTCCGTAAGCATCTAATGAATCAATGAGTGGCTGAGTCAGAACCTCTCTACCTATTCACATTTCCTAGTTACTTGAGAAAGACTAATGGGAACTTATTCGTGCTGACCTTCACAGATGCTGAGGAAATATTTTTCTTCTTTTCTACTGAAGTAGTCAAGCTTAACCTTTATTAGTTAGGCTCTCTGCCAAAGAGAAGCACAAAAGAGTACTTCATCCAATTTATGAAGGCATCGTCAAAGGAAAGGCCCCACGGACATCCTGATGTCACGGGGCTACTGCAGCTGGGGCGGCGAGCAACCTGGTAGGTGCTCTGCGATCCTACTCCATGCATCACACCAAAGCACAAGAACCAATACCGAGAAGATAAACAGAGAGTGTGTGGGTCCTACTTCAGTCTTTTCCGGAGAATCCAATGATTTATTTTCAGGAAACAAGCTGTGCCTCATGCAATGCCATTTTCAAAACACTGCAAATCCAAGTCCTGTTAGGAGAGTGATGGGCCTTAAGGGAAGTAACAGAAGGTGATATGGACTCAGTAGGGGAGTCAGGTCAGGGCAGACTGCTTCATTTACTATAATATATCTCCGAGGATGTTCAGGGTTTCAGTGTTACTTTGCTTAGACATGTATACATTTCAATCATTCATTTTGTCAATGACTTCATACTTTTGTGATTATAAAAGCAACATATGCTCATTGCAAAACATGTAGAAATATATTGTTGAAGATAAAGATGATGCCCATTCAGAAAAAGCCACTGTTGAAATGTGGTTGAATTCCTAAGGTTTTCTGTAAATTTATAATTTTTGTAACAAATTGGAAATTAATCAGGGAATTACAGACTTCACATGTTCTGTGCCTGTTATATAGAATCTTGCCTGGGCCTACCCATTTCTCTTTCCAGTCCTTTTGTTCAGCTATTTCTAGACCAGCTCTTTGGCCATTAGGTTTTCCAAATCAGGTTAAGTGGGGAGGTTAAAAGGAGAAGCTTTAGCTTAGAGTGGGGGAAACATTTGAGAGGAGATTCTAGCATATGATGGTGAGAGAAAGCT
Source organism: Myotis lucifugus (assembly GCF_000147115.1). Taxonomy (NCBI): domain Eukaryota; kingdom Metazoa; phylum Chordata; class Mammalia; order Chiroptera; family Vespertilionidae; genus Myotis; species Myotis lucifugus. Next base: position 1,421,370 of record NW_005871195.1, read on the forward strand.
GGGGTGTGTATAAAAAGATAAAGAGAGCATTAAAAAATAAAAAGGGAGATATCTGTAATACTTTCTACAATAAATATAATGTTTTAAAAAATGTTGTGAGGTGGTATGATTTTCTGGTGTTTCAGAAAAACATGGAAAATATTTGAGTCATTGAAAAATTATTGTTTTGGTTTCCAAATTATATTTCCTGAATAAAAGGGTTCATAACCCTTTCTGGGGCAAAACTGACTCTCAGGTGTAACAACTTATTAATATAAAAGTAGATATCAATGTGAATACAGACATAAGTGTAAGTGCAAGCATAGGCATGCATATAAGTGGTATAGCTGTAGATATATATTCCCCTGGGATGAGGAGATAAGGTCACACAATATTTGTAATGTGTAGGAACCTTTGTTGCAACTGAAATTAGAAAAAAAGAAAAGTGGTGTTTATCGTCTCATATATCTTCTGAGATGAGTTCAAAGATAGTCAAGGTAAAGATATGACTAAAGATATGTAGCCCAATTATATAATCAGGAATACGTTGGTATTCAATTTCCAATTCTGCTTTGAATGCCTTCCCATCATTCCCTCCTGCGTTTCCTATGTGGTGACAGAAATGGACACCAGAAGTATTAGGCTTCCAGTCTACCCAGAGGAAGATCAATTCAGTGGGAAGAGACAGTTTCTTTTCCTTTAACTAGAGAAAGAAAGCTTATGCTTGCCTCTGATCACCAGCTCAGTAAGTTATATGTCCATTCCCAAGTCAATCAATGTAGGAATGAAATAATCGTATTGGCCAAACTCGGTTTCCATCCATGAGATTGGGCCTAAACCTAAGCCAGGTGAGTTCCAAGTCAGGGAAATACAGTTAATGAATTTAAAAGGGACAATCAACAGGAAGAAAAAGTTGCACACTCAAACTGGGTAAGTGAAGTACGATCATGGACTATTGATAAAGGTGTAGATAGTACTTGAGGAAATTAACAACGGAGCAATATCTCAGGGATAGTCAGACAGGCAGTACTACTCTTAGACCCAAAGAGTCAAAAAAGAAGCATATCCAGAAACCAGAGAGAGAGATATGCATGAAGAGGGCTGCCTGTGTAGGGAAGTGGCCTTTCATAGTGGGACACAGCCCCTCCATGATGCCCTAACAGGAAGTGTTGAAACAAATACTCTTAACTCAGTCTCTCCTTATATTTCTTCTGGGTGCCTTGGATGTCTCCTAGTCCAACTGCAAGCCAGAGGGGAAGGATGCTGTTTATTGGTTACTCTTATTTATTTTGTGTTTAAAGTAAAACAAAATAATCTCCCAAAGAAAAACACTCTTTTTATTATTGCTGTTGTTTTATTTTACTTTTCCTCCACAATTACTGAACGTTAGCTTCATTTCAGGTTGGTTTTTGTAAATGTATATTATTCTTATGTGAATTGCCTGAATGTTTTTAACTTCAAAAATTTTATTTTATTGTGATAAGAATACATAAAATGTGATCTAATCTCTTGGTAAGTTAAGTGTATAATACATTATTGTTGACTATGGGTACTATGTTGTATAGCAAATTCCTAGAGCTTGCTGAACTGAAACTCTATACCCATTGATTAGTAATTCTCCATTACTCCCCCAGCACCTTGTAAGAACTCTTTGATTTTGTGATTTGACTATTTTAGATGCCTCCCATAAATGAAATCATGTAATATTTGTGTTTCTCTGATTAGTTTATTTCACTGTTTTTTTTTTAAAGTATTTCTTATTATTAAGTAGTAGGAGGTTTAAAATATATTATAAACTAGAGGCCTGGTGTGCAAAATCCGTGCATGAGGGGGGATCCTTCAGCCCAGCATGCACCCTCTCACAATCCAGGACCCCTTGGGGGATGTCCAACTGCCTGTTTAGGCCCGATCCCTGTGGGAAGTTGGGCTTCCCTCTCATAATCCGGGCTGCTGGCTCCTAACCACTCGCTTGCCTACCTGCCTGATCACCTCTAATCACTCTGCCTGTGGGATCAGGCCTAAACTGGCAGTTGGACATCCCTCTCATAATCCGGGACTGCTGGCTCCTAACTGCTCACCTGCCTGCTTACCTGATCGCCCCTAACCACTCTGCCTGTGGGATTGAGCCTAAACCAGCAGTCGGACATCCCTCTCGTAATCCAGGACCACTGGCTCCTAACCACTTGCCTGCCTGTCTGCCTGATCACCTCTAACCGCACACCTGCCTGCCTGATCACCCCTAACTGCCTCTGCCTTGGCCCCCACCACAGTGGCTTCATCCAGAAGGATGTCCGGAATTACATCCGGAAGGTCATTTGGCTGTCCTGTCTAATTAGCATATTACACTTTTATTATTATAGATAATAGATCTATGTTGTAAAACATTCAAAGCATCTTTATCATTTAGGCACCTTTTTGTTTTAATTTATATTACCTTCTGTCACACGAAATTTCTATTTTCTGCATTATCAAAACAGTCAACAATTTTCTTAATGAGTTGTGGGGTGTACCTCATACTTTAAAAAACTAAAGCTTAGAAAAATACTTGGGGTGGTGGGACAGAGGAGAGTAAAAGGGGGATAAATGGCAATGGAAGGAGACTTGACTTGAAGTAGTGAACACACAATACAGTGTACAAATGATGTGTTGCAGCATTGTGAACTTGAAACCTCTATAATTTTTTTAACCAGTGTCACCCAATAAATTATTTAAAGTAAAGAAAATACTTTCCTGTAGTTTATGCTAATTTTTTAGTCTTTAAATTAAACCTTGAGATCCTTTATTCATTGGGAACTTACTTGCTGTGTGGAAGAGAGTTGACACTTTCTTCAATATGGACAGCACTTTTTACCTAAATCATTTATTGAATACCCTATTATTTTCTCTCTTTTGAAACATTTTTTTAAAAATATATTTTATTGATTTTTTTATAGAGAGGAAGGGAGAGAGAGATAGAGAGTTAGAAACATCGATGAGAGAGAAACATTGATCAGCTGCCTCCTGCACATCTCCCACTGGAGATGTGCCTGCAACCCAGGTACATGCCCTTGACCGGAATCGAACCCAGGACCTTTTAGTCCACAGGCCGACGCTCTATCCACTGAGCCAAACCAGTTTCAGCGAAACATTTTAATCTCATAAAATTTCCATTAGACATTGCTCTGTTTTTCTGGTTTAGTGGATTTGGTTTCTAAGTTATCTAGCTATCCTTGTGTATAATTATTTAATTGTTTTCTCTGAAGTATATTATAAATACTAACTAGAAGGTCAGTGCACGACATCCGTGCACTGGGGGGGGGGGGGGTCCCTAAGCCCAGCCTGTGCTCTCTTGCAATCTGGAACCCTGAGGGGTCCTTAGCACTGCCACAGAGGCAGAAGAGGCTCCTGCCACTGCTGCTGCACTCGCCAGCCGTGAGCCTGGCTTCTGGCTGAGCGGAGCTCCCTCTGTGGGAGTGCATTGACCACCAGGGGGCAACTCCTGCATTGAGCATCAGCCCCCTGGTGGTCAGTGCGTGTCATAGCAACCAGTAGTTCCACCATGTGATTAATTTGCATATTAGCCTTTTATTATATAGGAAGGAGAACAGCATAAGTGCACCTTCGTTAGTCATATTTTTCCATATTTTATTGACCTTTCTCTTACATTTACTCTTACAGCTGACATTTTTTAATTTCTTCCAAAAGATAGAATTCTGATTTCCATAAAATTAAATAAATGTACATTTTATATGAGATGGAAAGACATTTTCCCATACCAGAGGAAAATACAACTCTCCAGTAATTAAAATATTATTTATATATTTTAGTAACATTTTATAGATTTATTAATATTGGTCTTACATAGACTTATATTAATTGTCTATCTTCATATTTTATAATTTTAGCTTAGATTTTTGTTTGTTTTGTTTTGTATTTTATCTTTGGGATTTGGCTTTTTCTCCAAATATATTCTAACTTTCCACTGTAAACATAAATAAAATAACTTGAATTTATTTCCTTTTATCCAGTCACCTGATTGAATTTTCCTAAATTTCTGTTAAAATATTGCACAATCACAATACTTGTGATGGGGATAATAATAATATGGCTAATGTGGTTAATAGGAATATTATTAATTAAAAGCCAATTAAGTTTAGCCAATTTGGTTCATTACCTTATAACTATTTTTAGGTCAAATCTTCATAGTCCCCCTAACAGAGAGAGAGCAATGTGATTTTCCACAGGTGAAAAATTGAAGCTTACAAGGGTTGAGTAATTGCCCACGATCCTTCATGTAATAACTGTAATAACTGTCTATCTCCCCACCCCCCCAAAAAAAGTCTGTCCCAGAATTAGAACCAGTCTGTCTCTAACTTCTGGGATCATGTTGCCAAACATAAAGCTATCATGTTGTCTCTTCTTTAGCTAGAAACTCTAAGACAATGCTGAATAATAGTGATTCAGTGGTACAGTCAGCATTCCTATTTGATCTTGAGTTTAATGGAGTGTGTGAATACACTTACAATGGCATTTATTGTTGCCAAACATTTTTTCAGCTTTTTAAGGAGGTTTTGTTCTATTTTTATTTTATTTACTATTTTTAAAACAGTACCAAATGTAGAGTGTTATTAACTTACTAGTATTTATCTGCTGACACATTCAGACTTTAAAACACTAGAGCATATTAAGTGGTTGATTTTGTAAAGTTTACCACTTTGCATTCTTGAAATAAATTCTACTTCCACATGGCACATAATATCAATATCTCACTGAATGCATTTACATTATACCTTTCTTCATCATAAAGTGTTACACAAAACTGCTTATAATATTTAGCTTACTGAAATTTTAGTTGTAGCTCTGATTACTTTTCATGCTGCAAATACTTCTTTATTCAAAATTATAATTATCTATTTGATCCTATCAATTTTAATTTTATTAATATTTCCTTCTTGGTGTTTATGTTGTTCACAAAACTTATTTAAATTTCTCTATTTGACTTCTTTATTACTTTAAAAATGTCTTAAGTTCAATAATAACCCATTTTATAATATTCCTTGTTTATTAATAAAATAATTCTAATCATTAATTTTTCTTCTGAGTATAGTTTTAGATGCATTCCACATGGTTTTATATGAAGTGATCTAGTTTTTATTAATCTCTAAATTATTTGGAATTATAGTTTTATTTCATATGCATTTCTATTTATTTAAATTAATTTTTATTATAGACAATTAAAAATGTATTATTATTTTTTTACAATTCTGTAATATTTGGCTTTTAGCCAAAAAATATGGCCTTTTAATTTTCCACCTTTAGGAATTTATGAAGGTTTGTGTATATTCAGTTATATGTTGTTGTTTATTTATTTTATTACCTATGGTTCCTGGTCACAAGAGAAAATATGCATTTTATAGGGCATAAAATCACATCAACAGCCATTGAGTCACTTTTGCCAGTTTTATAATGTAGTGGTGCATATTCTTATGGGTTTAAAAATGATTTGATTTGTCAAATTCTGACCCTCACTATGAGTTTTACTTTGCTAATTTTCTGTCCTGGTGTAGGTATTCAGTGGTTCACAGATCACTTATATTCTTCATTGATTATCTTCCTTTTATATGCCCCTCTATGTTGATTAAGGCTTTCAGTTACTTCATTTGAATTATTGTTACCTGTGGTATTTTATTTCTGTGCTTCAATTTGTCTAACATATCAGTGTGTGTGTGTGTGTGTGTGTGTGTGTGTGTGTGTGTGTACAAAATAAAAGCATCATGTGGCATTTTATTTTAGATGTGTCTGTCATAAACAGTAGATAGCTAGATTTTTATCCTAATTAAAGTGAATTCACTAATTTTAGTATAAAATTCTCAATTCTGGAATATTTACTTTACAATTTAATTCTAAGAAAATCAAGAAGAGGGTTTTTTTGTAGATTTAAATTCTCTTTTATATTGAAAACTCTTTTTATAGATAATTGAATGTTTCCTTCACTTTTTAAATATTTGATTACCTTTGGCAAGTTTACACAGAGGTATTGTTGAAAACTGTTGAATCTCAGAGGAAGGCAGAGGTGGATGGGTGGATGGGAGGAGGTCAACCAAAGAACTTGTATGCATAGACCCTTAACCTATGGACGCTGACTATAGGGTGGTGAAGGCCTGGGGCAGGGATGGGAGCAGGCTAGAAGATGTCAATGGGGGAAGAAAGGAAACATATGTAATACCTTTAACAATAAAGATTTTTAAATTTAAAGAAATTAAAAATAAAATACATACGCTAATAAAAAACAATATATAGATCCCTATAATCTTTGCCTTATGTCATCACAATCTGTGCTTATAGAATAATTTGTTTTCAAGTAGGAAAATAAAACAGTATAATATTTAGATATCATCCCATAAAGAACCATTTAAATACTTTCAAAAAATGCACCATGTGCCCTGCCTCATGGCTCAGTGGTTGAGTGTAGACCTATGAATCAGGAGGTCAAGGTTCGATTCCCAGTCAGGCACATGCCTGGGTTGCAGGCTTGATCCCCATTGTGGGTTGTGCAGGAGACAGCCTATCAATGATTCTTTCTCACTGATGTTTCTATCTTTCTTTCCCCCTCGCTTCCTCTCTGAAATCAATAAAACTAATTTTGTTTTTAAAAAATGCACCAGTATTATACATGGTCAATAAAGAGTTCCACAGAGGAAGAAATGCCTCCCCATTTTTTAAGTCCTTCCTTAGTTTTATTTCCTTGTAAGTTGAAATGTCCCTCAGGAAAATTTTCATTGTCTCTCACTTTGTCAGGATCAGATTTAAAGAGGAAAACAAAATAATATGAATGGGAAAGAAAAATTTGCCAATATAGCAGAAGAATAAAATTGTTCAGGGTTTAGAGTATTCCTTGGCAACATCTATTGCAACTTTGTCATTTTATTGATGTGGAAATTGTCTTTAAGATGTTAAATGGCTTGTCCAAAGTTACATTTGTTCAGTACTATTACTAAAGTCATAGCCAAGAATTTCCTTCTGAGAGAGCAAACCTGGCATAGGAAAAAGATTCACAGGTTTCTAACCAGTTGGCCAGGTATTACATTTTCATTCCACACATACCCACCTGAAGATAGACACCTGGCATTTGTTAGCAGTGAACACTTGGTAAAGGTACATTTCTTCTAATCCTGAATTTTCTCCTCTGAAGATGAATAGGATCTGCTCTATTTTCAAGCTCATACATTGTTCTAAGGAGAGAATAAGCCAACATGTATGAAGTGTCTATCATTATGTCCACCACCTAACTATACCCCCCAAAATATTAGCTTCCTACCTCCTCTCCTTGATTACACCTGTCCATACTGGCTTTCTAGGAATCAGAGTAATTACAGGAACAAGACTTCCGGGCCACTTTTGCAATCCCAGGCACCACTGCTTGAAATAGCTGATACTCTGCTACACAGACAACATAATCCTGGAAATTGGGCTGGCCAGGCGGGGCGAGCATAAGCAAAATAGGGAATTCTATTCTCCTTCTTCACTAATTTCTAGGAAATGCTCTGGACTTCCTCCTCAGTCATAGAGTTCAAACATGACTTTTCATCGATCACAACTCCCAGGAAAACCTAGTGGTACCAGTGGGAACCATCAAAGGGAATTAAATTGTTATGTTTCCCAGGGTTAGAAAACATGGAGGAAAAAGCATATATAAAGGTCTATTTCATGTCACCCTGCCATAGCACTATTGCCAACAATCACTTAGGTTCTCCTTAGTAAGGTCTCAGAATAGATTTGGCTCATTCTGGCATTGCCTGAGCCTCACCCTCAGGTTATACACTCATTGATTTTAGCTCCCCTGCTTTGTAAACACAATTGGGTCCTTAATTAATAATTCCTTAAGTTGGAGACAAAATTGCTATTTCATGAACATGCTTGATTGAAAGTACAGACAACACTCATAAAATGTTGAAAAAAACTAATTGAAAAAAAAGTAATTGAAAATAAGATTACAAATTACTCTTGGCTTTGGGTTTTCCCCAAGCTATGGAAAGCAAAATACATACATACATACATACATACATACATACATACATACATACAATGAATATATTTAAAAACACAATTATTTATCTTTGGAGTTGGAATTAGCCTTTTTTTCTGTTATCTAATCAATGCTTATTATTCTTCCCAGCCCAGTTCTCTGGCTCATTCGGGAAATTAAAAGGAGATTCCACTTTGCGCATGTGTTCAACATGTTCCACATTTCTTCATTTCTTTCTCATTTGAAATTCTTCTAAAAATGACTCTTTTTGAGCATCCAGGCAAAACAGGTCAATACCTGTAATCAGTGACCTCGTTTTTAGTCCCCATCACCAGTGAGAACTGATTTTATTAACACTCCTGTGTCATTAAATGAATGCTGAATATGAAGAATCCACGATCAGCATTTTAAAATACATCCTGAAAATTCAGATGCGTCTAGAAGCCATTGCATTAAGGACACATGCAGTTGACAAAGCATATTTTGCAATAACGTTTGAGGTTTCACTTCTGTGGCCTAGGCATACATTTGTTTTGTGAAAGCTGTTTGGTTTTTAATAATTCACTTGGGCACTGGTAGCAGCTACAACAGCACAGATTCAAAACAATTGAAAAGTGTTTCAAGTTTAAGATAGGTTGCATTCAGTTTCTGCCATGATTAGGATAGTGTAGCAAAGCAGGATCCTTATTTCTGATTCCACACAGAAGTCTAACTCTCTACAGTAAGCCCAGAGAAAGGGGGGAAAAAGCCTCTTCTTGCCTTTTTTATAGATTCCCTCTATCATCTCTAGCCTTCTGCAACCCAGAAGCTGAGTGCTAGTCCAAGATTCTCTTTAAGGAACTGTGTGTACCAACATGAGTCGCTTAACACTTCCTGGCTTTGTTTTTTCATCTTTAGAAGGAAGAGGATGAAGCAGCCCTAACAGAAGGTGAATTCACCCCTTCCTTGTGCTACTCACACTGTTCTGTAATGAAGGGGACTCTCTGTCTCCCTCACAGGACTGAGGGTCATGGGTCAACAGATGTACCTTGCCACACATTATTATACTCTGTCTACTAGTATATCCAGCTCACTTCCAACCTCTCCCTAACCTATCATTCTCCTGCCCCAGGGCCCCTCAATGATGCAGATGGTGAAATATATGGAACATGTAATAAATGCTTATGAAATAAAGGGCTTTCAATGATTCCTCCTCCCACAGACATTCCTGTCCTTGAGGTGTTTCTATATGGCAGGCAGCCCCTCTCTGAAAGCCAAGAGGAGGGACTAGGGCAGTACAAAGGACAAAGTGGAGAGGAGGCTTAATAAGCTTGCTAGTTATTGCTATATATATATTCATGTTATAAATACCATATTGCTCCCTCCACTCTTTCCCCATTTTTGAGCACCTGCCCTAAAAGGCTGTGTGCCACAGCAGTGTCCTTCCCCTGCCCTACCCCCCACCCAAGGGAAAGTTGGGAAGAGATAATATTCTTTCATTTCATATACGATAAGACACTGAGGACTGCCTTTCTGGTTACCAGCAGCCCTCTCTTCACCCACAGGTGGGTTTCCACTCCTAAATTATTTCTTTTTAGTCTCGCAAGAATTTCATCATTTCATGAATTTAAGGGGTACATATTAAAAGTGCAGCAGTGCCAAATTCTCCTGTTTTCTTCATTGGATTAAAAATAATGCTTGTAGGAGAGTTTGATTCTTGTCATGTCCAAGCTGTTCTCTCCTTCAAGTCCCCGGTGGCCCAGGTGCTCTCTCCATTGTCTTGGATCCACCAATAGGATCCCTCTGTGGGAAGCAGGAAAAGCACACTTCCCCTGCTTTACCTCTATGTGGGTGAAGCCACTTTGTATACAGACTCCATGGCACTGGGGAGGGAGCCAAGACATAGGCAGGAGACATGAAAACCACTGGTGTTCGAACTCAATAAATTACACCTCTATTATTTTTATTATATAAATTGTAGAGTCAATTGAGAAAGATATAGAAACTAGACACAAAATTCCTGTGTCTGTAGCAAGTGGGCTTGCTAATAATCATGAACCCTCGCACGGAAGCTCTGCCCCACTTGAGGAAGAGCTGGATGACATCCATCCTTCTGCACTGGGGCCTGAACCTGTGCAACTTAGGCAGGATGAGCAGAGAGGGTGCGCCCTCCAGGTAGGCATTTTCCAGAAAGAAGGCTTATTAGTATTATTAGTATTTGTCAGAGCCCTGGCAGGAAACAGTCTATTCTAAATGACTCAAACAGACTTTAATGAAGGGACTATTTAGAGAGGTGAGCTCAAAGTTTAGGAAATAAAAGGTAGAGAAGTACTCAGAGCCCAGCAACAGGTAGAAACTATTACAACCATGAGGGCTTAAAGGATTTGAGAAGAAAACTACGCATTTGGAGACAAGTGAAAATTGGGCCCAAAGACAAAGAGCCAGCAGTAGTAGCTATAGCTATAGAAAACACAGCTACTTCCAGAGAAATGGGGCTAAGGCAGGGGGGACTAGGAAAGAGGAAATACATAGCCTGAACTCTTCCTCTTGCCTTCCAATCTCCTGCTGGTGGATGCCATTGGCCAAACCCAATAAGCAGTCATAGAGTAATTCAGTCCATAGGGGTCATATCCCCACCCTACTTCTACTCACACTGGTGCATAGCAGGCAGAGGAGGATGGAGAATGGACTAGCAGAGGGAAATAATGGCTAATAAGAACACTGGTCAACAAGAAATAATACATGTCCCATTGGAAGGAATGGATAAGGGGAAGGAGAAAGATTGGGGAGAGCAACTATTCAGATTTTTGTTTTCCATTTGTAAAGACAAGAATTCAAGGCAACTTTGAGTCATAGGTAAGAGAAGATGTCTCCATTGCTTCAATTTTCTCTAGTCAACTCATTTAACACAACCAATCAGACCTTCTCTCGGGGCCTTCACCGGTCCAGGCTGAGCTAGAGAGCTTCATTCTGTGTCCCTGAGCCCGGCCTATTATGTACATCCTTACACATTTCAAACAGAACTGACTTCTAAGTATCACCAAGGGTCTTCTTTTCTGGCCCAGGTAAGGCTGTTTCATCCAGACTGTTTCTTTCAATATGACCTCCAAGTTCACTGCTTCTGTCATTAAAAACTATAATGTAGTGGTGAGGAGCAGGGAAAATGAAGTCATATGTAGATGTTCTCTATAAATAAATAAATCTAGAGTCATATACTTCTTCTGAGACATTTTTCTACTAGTCAAGGACAAACCTTTTGTGGTAAGGTTGCTGCATGGACTAAATAAAATAATTTTGAGGTAGTGCATCCAATTCTTAGCAAGGGGCCTGGCACAGAATAAGCCCTCAATAACTAGTACTCACTGTCCTCATCAATCTTTGCATGTGGTGTGCCCTTTCTCCTGCAGCCAAGTCTTCTCTCTGTTGTAGAGTCAACATCTGAGGAGTGGAAGCCAGATTGGGAGGTTCACTGAATAAACTGTGGGTCAGCCAAGACATTCTAACATTTGTATAGAGAGAAATGGAGGCACTAGAGGTACTATGTTAGTATTCTGTATCTTTACATAGGATACCATCTCGAAGTTTAAACCAAATTCACTTCTCTTGCTTCTCCATTAACCTTTGACACATTGCAAGCCCCAGAATTTCTCTGGGCATGACCGTGGCCAGCCAAGCCATTAGCCAGGCCTGTTAAATTAAGGCCTAACAGGCAGCTTCCTGTGTGTGCTCACACCAGCCAGAAATTCTTTTGATAGAACTTATCATGCATTATTTATGTTACTCTGAACCTCTAATGCAAATTTATAGAATATAATGGAAACATCCTGTACATCACAGTGTTCCCTACCATTCTGAGTCTGCCACAGGAGACTTACAAAATTACTTCTGTGGACTAATCCTATATACAGTGTTATAGCTCAGCTATAATTCCTGGGAACATTTCAATGCTTGGCTTTTCCTTCACTGCGCAGATTTTATTTCCTCTTCCACTGCCCAGAGTATTTATTGCCCACAGCACACTTATAAGAACATATCTCCCTTGAAACAGGGAAAGTATGGTGCGTTACTAGTCTCCTTTCATTTAGCGAAGGTTGTTCAGGTAGGGGCGCAGAAGGGTTCAAGGAATTTTGCCTGTGTGCCAAATACATCTGTAAATTCTCCCATGTAACTTTATGTGGTTTGGGTATCTTTTCATTCTAACCACAATAGCTATGTAACATGAAAAAAGAGTTGGGGGAGAAACTTGATTGAATGCATATCTAGCCAACTCATCTTAATATTTTGATTCAATATCAGGATCATTCAATCCAATTTAAAGCTAATCTCAATCTCTAAAATTGTGATTGAGAAAAGGACTGAATCAGGAGGTGATCTAAGTAATGCATTTTATTGATATAATTAATTTAAGTTACTTAATCTCCTTGGTTCTTTTCTTCTCCATCTATAAAATAGCATAAGAATGATCAGACTTAAAGAGCTGCTGAGTTGAGAGAATTTAAAATAGGATCATACATATTAAAGCTCATTAGGTAATTGCAGTAACAGCAGCAGCAGTAGCAACAGTAGTAACAGCAGTAATCCGAGCTAATATATTAATAGGATTATTATTGTGAGGCTTCAAGCAAGGTGCCCATCTGAAGAACGACTGAAATTATACCCTGCTGGTGTTGTTTTTGTTCTTTTTGTTTTTAAAATTAGATTAAATGGACACTGGATATGTCTTTCTGGAACCATATGTCATACATAAATCACATGAAGAAAGATTTTGCAAAACACAACATACCTGTTCCTCCCCTTCCAAATAAAGGCCTTTCCTTCCAGAGGGTGTGCCCACTGCTGGGGTTGAGAATCCCTGTCAGAGTAAATACTGCTACTGATAGATGGGCATGTTGTGTCCCAGTTGAAAGGTACTATTCTAGATGCTACCTAACAGTTCTGTGGGATAAGAAGGAGGACTGATCTTCATGGAAGAGTGAAGATTCCCATGGAATATTTATTCATTCACTGATTATCTAAAATGCAAATTTTATTGGGCATCCTATTTTTTATTTGCTAAATCTGGCTGCAGTAAGGTTAGGAGAAAGCAGATAAATATTATCATACAAGACTTATTCTAGTACTAGAGGCCCAGTGCACAAAATCATGCCTGGCGGGGGGGGGGGTGGTCCCCTCAGCCCAGCCTGCACCCTCTCCAATCTGGGACCCCTGGGATTGGGCCTAAACTGGCAATGAGACATCCCTCTTGCAATCCGGGACCGCTGGCTCCTAACTGCTCACCTACCTGCCTGCCTGATCACCCCTAACTGCCCCCCTGTCAGCCTGATCACCCCCAACTGCCCCCCTGCTCGCCTGGTCACCCCTAAATGCTCCCACCACTGGCCTGGTTGCCCCTTACTTCCCCCCTGCTGTCCTGGTTGCCCCCAGCTGCCCCCCTCTGCTGGCCTGGTCACCCCCAACTGCCCCCCTGCCAGCCTGGTCACCCCACACAGCCTGCTGTTCAGTCATTTGGTCTGCCCTCACTAACCCCCTGCCAGCTTGGTCACCCTACGCAGCCTGCTGGTCGTTACTGTTACTGTAACGACAATTTGCATATTCCTCTATTATTAGTATAGATTCTTGGCTTCTCCCAAGACAGGGTAATGCATCTTGGCTTTTCCCAGGACCCTGTAATGCATCTTGACATCATGGAATAGATAATGGAGCTATTACCTCTTACCAATCACAGCTTTGAAAATCGAATTGCAGAGGTTCGTGTATGTCATTTGTCTCTCTCTCCCATTGCAACACTGAGCAATCTTCTCTTGGGTTAATCCTACCACTATCCTATAACATACTTCATCCCATTATAAGCAGCAGAAACATTTCCAAAGCAATGAGAGAAGTAGACATGCAAATAAGACCTTTATCCTTAGAAATGTATATATTCACTCATTCCCTTGGAACATACTTAGTAAATTTTATACCGGATATTAAAATGACCTTATTGTGCTCATAATTCTATCTCTGCTGCCTGCTAGGCATATGGCAAATGTGTGTTAAAAGAATGAGTGAGCGAATAAGTGACTGATTGAACAATAGGCCTCTAGCATATCAACTAGGAAAATGGTGAAAGAGGAACATTTTAAAGCAAAGGAAGCACAGATTATTAATAGACTAGAGGCCCGATGCACAAATTCATGCACAGGTGGGGTCCAGCCAGGGAGAGGGGCCCAGGGCAGTTGGTGGGCAGGCCCCACCCCCTGGTCAAACTCTGGTTGAACTCCCGGTCGAGGGGACAATTTGCATATTAACTGTTTATTATATGGGATAGCTCTGTTCAGTTTCAATACAACTCACCAGTTATTCTTAGGAATTTAAGATTCCTATAACCAATGAAGTGTACTTTTCTTAGAAGAATTTACTAGTTTACAATGGAATACATATTTAAAAATATAACTAATATAATAAGAAATATGTTATTATATATGAAATACAGTCTCAATCTTGATTCTGAAACCATTTGAGTAGCATTAACTTAAGGATTAAGTTTTTCAAATTTTCCATTTCCTTAAAAGCCAAACCCATTTTCTCATACCTCTACCCTATTGTGACCCTCTCCCACACAGATAGATCATTTTGAACTTGTCAAGAGCTTTCTATGTCCCACACATCAGGTCAAACCACCTTGGGAGAACAGGTCCAGAAAGTCTGCATTAATTCTAAATTTATGGGGCCTTTGATTTCCATTGCTATGGGGACTCTCATTGATGAAAAGTGAACAACCCAAGTGACCAGCTATTTTTCCAGCTCATCTTTTTTATTCCCAGCTGCAAGACTTTCCCCACATTACAAAAGTCCATTATGTCTAGCAGCCAGAAATGGTCAAAACGCCTCATTATAGAAAATAATCACTGCTTGATGGGTCTGGGTATTATAGTAATAATTTCATTCTCCACTCTCATTTCTACAACTACACTTCTCATAAACTTATAAAGCTTTAGCTCTATTTTTTCCTATACTACCTCTAGTCTTAAATTTATTGATCAATAAATATAAAGGCTGTAGACTTACTGTGATGAATGGATTGTCTACATGAACTATTTCCAACATTACTGTTCAATTTATCAACCAACCATACCATTATTCACAACATGATATATTGTAATTTATTAGCCAGATAGATATATTGTCTTCAAATATAATATTAATTTTGGAAAATGACAATACTACCATTAATTGTCTTGCTCCATGGATAAGATCAGAGAATATTTAGAAAAATACTCTTAAATCTTGTCTGTACACAAAATAGAAGGAAAAGTGCAAATCATATACCAAGGATTTGGAGTTCAAAAATACTGAAAATATTGTAATTAAATGGTAATTAGAAAAAAACTTACAAAAGTACTGTATGTATGTATGTATGTATGTATGTATGTATTGGCTTAAAATGATTCAAAACTTTTTTATACTTAATGGAGGCCAAAAGTCTGAAATTGGTTTCACTTGGCTAAAGTCAAGATGTTGGCAGGGCTGGTTCCTTCTGAAGGATCCAGGAGAGCATCTGTTTCTTTGCCATTCTTTCCCAGTTTCTGGAGGCCTCCTGCATTCCTTGGCTCACGGCCCCTTCCTGCCATCACTCCAACCTCTGTTTAGTCATCACATCTCCTACTTCCTTTGTAGTCAGATCTCCCTCTGCCTCCCACTGATGAGAACACTTGTGAATACATTTGGAGCCCAACCTATAATTCAGATTTCAAGATCCCATCTTAAAATCCTTAACCTCCCATCTAAAGACCCTCAACTTAATCACATCAGCAAAGTCTCTTTTCTTTTTAAAACAAAGAGGACACTTATGGTCACTATGTACCATTGTTCAGGGGCAATACAGCTTGCCACAGTAAATGCTGTATAGTGTATGTATATCCAAAAGTGTAAAATAAATAAGTCCTATACTTAACATATACAGTTGGGCTGAAAACAGATCAAGCTCTGCATACAACTGTGAAACAAGTAATGATATGTTATACTAGCTATGAGAATGTCTATTGTTTTTATTTCTCAGTGTACTCTACTCAAGATAGCTTTAATTTCTAATAACATTACTATAGGTATTGTTAAAGGAGGCAGAGGGGCCACACAAACAACAATATATCTCTAAAAGTTTTCTAATTCAAATACATGAGCTTCAAAAATTCCATTTGTTAGTAGCTGAGTCACATTTCTTCAGACAATTCAAAATATGATTGTTTCATACTGTGATACATAAGCATAGACTGAGTTTAATTTTTCCCTTATCCCCTTTGGCTGTTGGTACAGGGCACTGCACACAGTCGTCACTGAATTATTTATTGAACTGATAACACTGAGGCTGTTTTCTTAGTGTAATCACAGATTGTGGAAGAACTAAGGACTCTCAATCATATCTGATTGTATTTGTTTGCTTCGGCTGTCACAGCAAAATACCACAGTGCGGAGTGGCTTAAACAGAAATTTATTGTCTCCCAGTTCTAGAGGCTAAAATTCTATAAGCAAGGTGTCAGCATTGGTTCTCCCTGAGGGCTGTGAAGAAAAGATCTGTCCCAACTCTCTTTTTGGCTGCTAGATGGTCATCTTCTCCATATTTCTTTTCTCATCATCTTCCCTCTATGCACGGCTGTCTCCAGTTTCCCCTTTTTTATGAAGACACCAGTCCTATTTGATAGGGTCTATCCTGATGACCTCATTTTACTTTCATTACCTTTCTAAAGATGCGATCTTCCAATATAGTAACATTCTGAGGCACTGGGGATTAGGACCTCAAAATATAAATTCTGGCCGTGGCCGGTTTTGCTCAGTGGATAGAGCGTCGGCCTGTGGACTGAAAGGACCCAGGTTCGATTCCGGTCAAGGGCATGTACCTTGGTTGCGGGCACATCCCTAGTAGGAGGTGTGCAGGAGGCAGCTGATCGATGTTTCTCGCTCATCGATGTTTCTAACTCTCTATCTCTCTCCATTCCTCTCTGTAAAAAATCAATAAATATATTTAAAAAATATATAAATTCTGTGGGGACACAGTTAAATCCTTAACAGCATCACTTCTGACCTATCCAAAAATTTATGTCCTTTTCACATGCAAAATACATTCATTTCACACTAACATCCCCCAAAGACTTAACACAGTTTAGCATCAACTTTCTTAAGTTCAAAATCTTTCCAAATATCATCTTATTCAGCTACGCATGAGACGTGGGGTATGATTGATTCTGGGGCAAAATCTCCTCCATCTGTGAGCCCATAAAACTAGACAAGTTATGTGCTTCCAAAATATGATGATAGAACAGGCATGAGACAGACCTCCCATTCCAAAAGAATACTGGAAAGATAAAAGGGGTCACAGACTCTTCTACAAGTATAAAACGTGGTAGAGGAAATTCCCTTAGATTTTAAGGCTTGAGAATATCCATTTTTTTATTGATGCTTTTTTCTGTAGGCCCATTGGGATAGCAACCCCACCTACAGCAGTGGCTCCATCCTCTGAAACCACAAAGATGGCTCTGCTCTTTGGAATGTAGGTAGAGATGGTCCTGAGTCCCCAGCGTTGTGCCCACTGGATCCACCAGAGCCCGGGAGGTCCTGCTGGCCTCTGCACCTGTCCTATTTGAATAGCCATTCTTCCTTCATCACATCCCATCTCTGATCCTTTGAGTCCAGGCTGACAATGTTTCTGCTGGTAAAAATTCCTCAAACTCCTTGTTGGCCTCACATGTAATTCATGGGTGTCCACATCTACAGAAAAGAGGTTCTTCACAGACATTTCCTGGATAAACACATCTATATTCCTGGATTCTCCTGAGATGGTTGATTGGACTCCTGAGTCACACACTTAATTGTTCAGCAAAAGTCATCCAGCCACACACTGAGCCTTATTTTCAGAACACACTATCTGGATAGGCTGAGAATCTTTGAAATCATCCAGTGCTGATTCCTCTTTGCTTAATACCCCTTCCTCAGTCTACCTCTCTCCTCTGATGTTTTACTATATCCGCATGAAGAAGCCAGGCTGTACCTTCAACACTTTGCCTAGAAACACCCTTAGCTAAATATCCAAATGGATCACTTACAAACTCTACTTTTCACAAAGCACTGAAACACCTTGGTCTAAGTCATCTGCCAGTGTTATTTCTTATGGAAGCTTTCAGATTTGTTTTTAATATAGTTCAGTCTTCTCTTTTCTCGTGAGGCTCTGTGAGATAAATGAACTATTCTATTATGAGAGTCTAAGGAAAGAAATTGAAAAGGAGAACCTTCTCAGACTGCTGCATGGGATGGGGAGAGGAAGTCCATTGTCAACTTCCCTTAGGACTTAGGGGGTAGAGGGTGCCCCATTCCTAGTCTTTGCCAGCTAGAGTTAGTATTAAGGCACCAGAGGATCAACAAGAATGGTGTTCAGCTCAGCCCAGTTCTCTTCATGTTGGAGCAGCCCAGAGACATATAACCACCACTTTGCCCAGAATAACCCCTACCTTGACCACGGAATGCCCAATCAAAGCAAGTAGTGTTTTGTCTCCCCCTCCCCCATAATACACCATCGATGTGTATTTCTATGGAAAGCTACATGGCATGACCCAGCTTTCTTTGAATTCTTCAGTCCCTCTGTGGAGCAGGTTTCTTAGGGAGAAACCCATAGCAAAAATGAGTTTCTCAGTGGGTCCTCTTAATTTCTCCTAAATCAGTGATGGCGAACCTTTTGAGCTCGGTGTGTCAGCATTTTGAAAAACCCTAACTTAACTCTGGTGCCGTGTCACATATAGAAAATTTTTGATATTTGCAACCATAGTAAAACAAAGACTTATATTTTTTATATTTATTTTATATATTTAAATGCCATTTAACAAAGAAAAATCAACCAAAAAAGTGAGTTTGCGTGTCACCTCTGACACGCGTGTTATAGGTTCGCCATCACTGTCCTAAATAGAAGCATTAACATCTCTTGATTTTCTGAAATTGCTGCTTTGTGCACAGTGGAGTTTCTTGAGAAAAACACCTGGAACTGTTGAGCATACCTGGTCTTTATTTCTATCCTCAAACTGTTAGATGGTATTTTTATCTGCATTTTTAGACATGGACAGGCTAAGCATTCAGGTTTCTCTAGTTGCTGGTTTAAAAATAAATGTGATGCGTTAGAGCAGCTTAGCATTGTTGTCTTCAGCACAAAGAAGAATACTTTGTTGAATAGACAGAAATTTGTTTTCTAGCATATCAGAAAAATAGGAGCGTCTGCATAAATACGGAACTAGATGGAAACACTGAGGGTGTGGGTGGCAAATGTCTCAAAACTAAGTGTGCCTCCCTCATCAACCATCCAAATGTAACATCCTAACATCTGCTCTAAGCCCTCCAATAAATCCTACAGACTAAGGGATGAAAGAAACCTATTTGGAAAGTGATAGACATGAAAGATGATAATAATTATACTGGTTGCAATAATTTTGAAACAGACACACTCTATATTACATTTACACTATAAATGTTAAAGTCATAGTTGTCAACATAGAAGAATAAAAAATATGTATTTTTCCATAACTAAGATATCACTCAATGATCCCTTTTCTCAAATATTTTTGTTTCTTTATATTTTTACACTGCATCTGTATCAGATACTGGAAATTTACATTAAGAAGGAATTAATTTCACCTGGAGTTCTGTGTAGTTTCTCTTTCAATCATCCTGATAATTTCTATAAATAAATTAAATATTAGTTATCAACATATAAAACTATCTTCTGTGAATAGGCGCTTGTGTTAAGAAACTGTTATTATAGTTTTTACTTTATGAAATAGTATACTAAACTGCAAATATTTTCATCTATCTATAATCATTTAACACATATTTCCTCACAAGATAGTATATGGCAAGTATATTTTAAGGACTGATGAGGCTGAAAGATGTATAAAATCCTGGCTTCAGTATCCATTTAATATGTGTAATGGAAAACTTGTATAGGGGACAGCGTCTGGCTCAAATACACAGGCTGGAATGGACCCCCTGCCCCCATGCCCCAACTCTGCAATTGCATGAACAAGGAAATAGCTTCTAATCCATTGCCAGTCAGTATAAGAGGCCAGCTACAAATACTCTCTAGGGAGGTAATACAGAGTCTTATCAGTTAAACACATTTCCACCAAAGTCTTATACTTGCTTGCCCTTCTGCCATTAATGCTCTGCCCTAATATTACTCCCTCTGATCATTCAACTTCAGCTCAAATACCACTCCTAAGGAGAGGTTTTGTCTGTGAATTTCTAGAGGCCTTTGATATTGCTGCAGTATTGTTTCAATAGCTGACAACAACGAGAGAGAACTTAATTGAATTATAGTATTGCCATGTGATAGTATACTCTACAATTACTAAAATAGTATTTAGAAAATCCTATATAATAAAAGCCTAACATGCTAAGTGTCTAGGCGTCCAGTCAGCCGTTCAACCAATCAAAGCATAATATGCTAATGATATGGTAAGGCCGCTCAACTTCTTGCTATGATGTGCACTGACCACCAGGGGGCAGGAGCTCCGACTGGTAGGTGAGCTTGCTGCTGGGGTCCAGCCAATCGGGATTGGGTGAGACAGGCAGGACACACCCTGGAGCCCTCCTGCGGTCCCTCCCCACCTGGCCAACTTCCTGCGTCTCCCCCTCCCTGCCCCGATCATGTACTGGTGGGGTCCCTCGGCCTGGTGTGAGCCCTCTCGCAATCCAGGACCCCTCAGGGGATGTTGGAGAGCCAGTTTCGTCCCAACAACAGAACGACCGGTCGCTATGATGTGCACTGACCACCAGGGGGGGAAGATACTCAATGCAGGAGCTACCCCCCCGGTGGTCAGTGCACTCCCATAGGAGAAGCACCACTCAGCCAGAAGCTGGGCTCACAGCTGGCAATTGCAATGGCGGTGGTGAGAGCCTCTCCCGCCTCAGTGGCAGTGCTAAAGATGTCTGACTGATGGCTTAGGCCCGCTCCCCACAAAAAGTGGGCCTAAGCCATCAGTCAGACATCCCCGAGGGCTCCCAGACTGCGAGAGGGCACGAGCCGGGCTGAGGGACCATGCCTTCCAAGTGCACAAATTTCGTGCACCAGGCCTCTAGTATTTAATAATCTTTAAAAGGGATATGATATACTATTCATGTGAAAAGCAAATGACAAGAAATATATACAGTACCCAGTGCATGAATTCATGCACCTTGAAAGGAACTGTGGGCCATGAGGCTGAAGTGGGCACAGGGCCTGGTCTTGGCTCATCCTCCATGCCCCCACCTAGCCCCTCCCACCGTGGCTCCAGACCCCCTGTCTGCCAGAAGCTCCACTCCTACTGCCACGCCCACTTGCTCACTCAGGTGCTGGCCCCGCTTGCACCTGCTGACAACATGGAGTGATTGGGGCCAGTGTCAGGAGCAGGTGCAAGTGGGACCTGCACCGTCAGCAGGTACGAGCAGTGGCTGCTGCCCCAATCACCCCTCAGGAGCAGGGGAGGTGGAGAA
>NW_005871195.1:1445016-1450794 GCF_000147115.1 Myotis lucifugus
ATATATTCATGAGCAAGAAAGAAACATTAAAAGGACACAGCAATACGGCAAGATTTGTCATAGTTCTCTTGATTAAAAAAAATTATTTCTATGTACCTTCAATACTCCTCAATTGGAAAGAAAAGGACCTGGGAGCAATGCCAGTAATAGGGCTTTCTGGCTGTTAAAGTATCATGTTTCTCAATCTTGACAATACCTTTTTTTTTTTTAATCTTTGCTTTTCAGTTAGATGTTCTGTTGTCACAGAGATGCCCTTTAGTTGCCATGGCAACAAATGAATAATAACCGCACTTGTGTAGCACTTGACCACTCACACATTCCTTTCTCATGCAGACCTCATTTATGATCAACACAAACTGAGAAAAGGTTTCAAGGGAGGCACACATGGTATCCTCCCCAGTTTACAGAGGAGACATTAGAGACTCAAAGAGGTTAACTAAGTTATATGGTCACACCACTAATAACTTGGAGACCTGGTAGCAAATGTAAGCTCTCCTGGATTCTTAATGCGTTTCAAAGTAGGTTTTGTTCATCTGTCTATGTATCTATCTTTCTATCTATTCATATACAGCAAATAAAAGCCTTTATAAAACCCAGTATATAATAAAGAGTAGTTGGTCAGGTTTCATCAGAGGTGAGGGACTCAAGGTCCAATGGGCTAATCCATTTGTTTGCTATTTGTAGGGTTCCTAAAGCCTGGAGTATTTTGCAAACTGTTGTCCCATCTGTGAGTGCCCACACTCATTACCCCTCTGATGGAAGCACAGAAAGAGGGACTTCAGCAGTTTCACATTCAAACACTGTTCTAAACTGGAATCAAGATGAGCGTGTATGTGTGTGTATGTGTGTTTGTGTTTCATGCATACTTTTGCTTGTGTGTTTCCCTTTATGCTCTTAAATGCCTGAGAACTAGAAATGCTCACTAAGAGCTAGAGCAATTGTCTTACATACCCCAGAATCTGCAGAAATTTTAGAATTGTGGGACAGATTAAGCCCCCTGGAGCAGGGATGTCAAATATAGCAGTCACTAGCTACATGTAGCTATTTAAATCTAAATTAATGTAAAATAAAATTTAAAATGGACTTTCTCAGTCACTCTAGCCACAAGTACTCAATAGCCACTTATAACAATTGGACAGCATACTGTATCATTCATGTAAATATTATTATTATTATTATTATTATTATTATTATTATTATTACAGACCATTCTGTTGAACGTTACTGAGTTCTACATATCAGAGCTGATCTAGACTTATCAGGTGCAATCCTGGTTTCTTAGTGGCTCCCTGAAGCCTCAGGTGGTCATCTGAAAAGAAGGGGTTGATGCTATCTATTAAAGAGGGTTGCTGTAGGAATTAAATGAGATACCTTCAGTGAACATAACCAAGGTAAGTTGATGAAAGTCAAACAGGAAATGACTATCTCTTTTCCATCCTGCTGGTCACCCATACTGTGTCAATTCTCCCTCTCCTATTTCTGCATTATAACTTGGGCTGATATCTTGACACACATCATTTTGGCTATAAAAATAAAAAATAACCAGTTTTCATACTTATGATTCACTTTTAGGATTTAATATTTTGGCCTAGATTTTCCCCTCATATCAATGCTTTGATTTCACATACAATTAAATACACTCCAGTTGCTAAAATTGGGGCATACTAGTAAAATCCACTTGAGGAAGGAGTATGGTTGAGTCCATCACTATTTTTCTACCATCAACTACCTCTAGAGACAGGGTCATCTTAGAAGAAAGAGGTTATCTTAGAAGAAAAGGAACACATTTCATATCCGTGTGATACTGCCATATATTTCTTGACTGTTATGCTTCCATTGCAGAAGGCTTCTAAACCGAGGCTCTATTACAAGTTTCCAAGTCACTGCAGAATTGTGCATCCCTTGTGAAGCCCCTCTCCTCCCCTCAGAGTCTCTCTGGGCAATGGAAACTGCTTGTCTTCAAATTGTGTAGTTGAGCAGCAAGACATTAATCTCTTAGTCACATATGTCCCCAAACACCAGGGGACATATGTGAAATTCTTCCAAGAACTTTCTTCTCACATTTCCTCTTGCCTCATTGGCAGAATGAGGGTCCTAATTTTCACAAGTCCATATTCAAATAGTACCCAACAAATTGTCAGGAACACTGTAAGTTAAAATGTTATTTATCTTCTTCATGATCAGACATGAAAGGGAAGCACCACAGCCTTATTTCTTATATCAAATATTCCCACCCAGCAATGTGGCTCAGTGGTTGAGCATTGACCTATGAACCAGGAGGTCACAGTTTGATTCTCAGCATATGCCAGGTTGTGGGCTTGATCCCCAGCGTGGGGCATGCAGGAGGCAGCCAATCAATGATTATCTCTCATCATTGATGTTTCCATCTCTCTCTCCCTCTCCCTCCCTCTCTAAACTAAGTAAAAATATATATTAAAAAAATTCTCAACCTCCATAACTCTATATTTATAATTTCAAAGATATAAAATTCTCTTATAACAGGGGCTGATAATGTCTGGAACAATATAACTATCTTGGAAAACACAACATAGGTGTATCAAGAACCTTTCTATCACCTTTATTTTTGAGCTAGCAGGCCTTAGCCAAAATTCAGAGGCCACCAAAACTACTCCATTCGACATCCAGTAAGAGGCTTTCTAAACACTACAATTGGAACATAGTTCACACTATGAATGTGGTAGCTATTCTTGCCTCTAAAATGGTCAGGAAATATTTTGTTAGTAGCATCATTGGTAAAGAAATATTTGGTCTAAGATGAACATATGGAATTACTGTGATGTGAAATCTATACAGATAGATGTAATTTCCAAATTTTGTGGTGGCATGTTCAAAAAAGGGAGCAACTGTTCTACTTCTAAAGCCTTTACTGATTGCTTAAGACTGAATCAACTTTAACAAAGATGAGAGTCTGGAATGTAGCACTAGACATCATTGACTTTCCAATGGTGTGTCTGAAAACTTGCTGCGAAATGGTGTCACTTTCAGAGTCCCTGGCGCACTGGCTCTGTGACCTCACACAATCTTCCCTTCCCTCAGCCTCAGAAAAAATGACTGATGTGGGCAAGATCTGCTCTCCGACAAACTCATTCAAATGACCAAGCGCAACACCTAGGTAATTTGCTCAATATAAGGGGTTATTGACAAAGAAGAGAAAAAGGTCACAAAAAAATAACTTGTTTTATTTATACGAAGTCCAATATTTCAGCCGGCATCCAGCTAAATGCAACCAGTTTTGCCCAGCTGTGATAGACTGCCATTTAATAATTCCACATCAATTATGGCTATTTTCTCTGTCATGTAAATGGAAAGCACCCATTAATATTCATAGAATTATTAATAACAGAATTCTCTAGGTGAGAAATACTGCCAGATATTACACTGTTGCAAAGGCCAGTTGTTTCTTGCTGGTGTTGCTAACCTATATTCTTACTACAGGTTAGAATTCTGATTTTGAATAGCTGCATTTCTAATATGTTCTTACTTTTCTAAAATCTTTGATCCAAGTTACTGTTATTTCCACACTTCTTAAATTATGCAATAGCATTCAAAGAAAATATAGACTGCATTCAGCCTGAACACAGAATGACTTATTTG
This sequence comes from Myotis lucifugus, assembly GCF_000147115.1. Classification (NCBI taxonomy): domain Eukaryota; kingdom Metazoa; phylum Chordata; class Mammalia; order Chiroptera; family Vespertilionidae; genus Myotis; species Myotis lucifugus. The sequence goes on from NW_005871195.1 coordinate 1,448,632, forward strand.
GGTGGCAGAAGTAGCATCCCTAGAGAACACTGTTATTAATAATTGTAATTAATTTCGGTGTGGCAATATCCACACAGATATGCAACACTGAGCTCACTAATTTCTTTCCAGATAATTCTTTCTGACAAATAATTTATTTTGTTTCCTAAGATATGTTAATGAGCTAAATAAAGTGCCCTAGATAGATTTCCCAACTGGTATAGAAAATTAAAAATGGCTGCCCTGGACTAATCCCTGAGTTTATATTTGCAAACTTTTAATCACTAATCAGTGCTCTTATAAAACTTAGTTCTTATTATTCTTTCCAAAAGTTTTTGTTGTGTTTTTTTTAATGCCTTAAAAAACTGATCTAAAGAACTATTTAAAACACTGACTTCTAATTTGATGCAGTTTTTAATATTTATTGGCTTCCAGTTTTATTTTTATTTTTGCACTTGGATATAGCATGATGAGCCATATGTTGGTGCTGACAACTACTGAGAAATAAGGGTCAAATGTCCCCTTTAAGAGGAGGGGCATTTTGTGCTGCACTGTGAAGAATGGATTCCATAAAAGGAGTCAAAAAAATCTGTGATTAAGTTTAACCTTTTCTCTGTACTAACTAGAGATATAGTCTTGGGTAAATTAATGGGACCTCAAAAAGCCTGGCTTATCTTCTTTAAAATGGAAATAATTATTCCTATCCTAATTATTTGTAAAGCTTCCATGAGGATAGAGTGTTTTTGTAGATGTAAAATATTATGCAAAATATTTTAAGTATTATTATTGTTCTAATATAAATTCCAGAAAGGCATCATACTTAAAAAAATAAATGCCTACCCCATGACACATGAAGTTGGAGGCCGGTCTTATCACTGCACAGTGCTGGACAAAACATGAATTGATTAATGTTTGATAATGTATGAAATCCACCAATTTTTCAGATTCAGTAACATTAGCATTGGTTGACTGAAATGTGTTGCTTGCTAAATAATTCCCTTATTTGGGTTTATTTCATAATAGCTATGCTTTGAAATAAACTATGCTTATTATCTGGATTTATTAGCATTATTTTACTTATTCTTCTATTTAGATTTGATTTGGAAATAGCTCTTTCCCTTGAATTACTTTTGCTAACTCCTCAGTTTCTTGAGGACTGTAAAATCAAAATTTTTTCAAAATCATCCATTTTGTTGGAAATATGGTCTATTTCAACATTCAAGGTCTGTGGATAAGGTCATTTACATATCATATTCAGTCTGAACATGGATTAGCTTGAAATTTATACATTTTTCCTTCCCTTGATGACACCTCAATCATCTCTGAAGTTTCAACTTCCTTGCATGCTCTAGTGTCATGTTCTTATTTCATTTGTGAATATAAACATATTTCTTAGAAGCAGACTAAACATTTTTAATGTTTTTATGTAAAAGTATATTCACTCTTTCAGAGAACTATACTTGACAGTCATTGTATACTTGAATTTTTATGTGCTTTCTTTATATTGGACAGAGAAAATGACCTTGGAGAGACATATCTGGTAACAGCATGAAAGGATAATTCTTAATAAATTCTCAACCTCACTGGTCAAAATAATTTCCTACTTGGGTATTGACATTTATAATGTTATCCATTATTTTCCAAGATTATTTGAATAATTATAGCCATTTAGACATGGATCTCATAGTTTGTTATGAGATAATTTATAAATAAGTAAATAAGATATCACACATAAAAAAAAATAAAATAAATGTAATAGCAGTTGTACTTAAGAAGAACATTTCACATCCTACAGTATGAGAGAGTTCCTTTATTTATGCTCAATTCCCAAAATGGACCAACTGCAGACAGCTAAGCAGAGGCAGTGAATACTAATCAAAAGAGGAAGAATGGCTTGGTTGTGGTCATGCCATAACAAGAAAGTCCTCTTCCAAAAAGGCTATCTGTTTTATATGCTACCTACATATTCCAAGTGAAAAGAGCCATTTCACAGCAACTGTAGAGTGTACTTGAAGAAAAGATTTATAATTTGCTTTTCATGGTGCATAAACTAGAATTGAAGCCATCTAGCATTTTACTAGTATTTTTATTGTAAAGTGCATTCAAATTAGCACACATTAGATTTCATTACACACAACACACACCCAGAACTACTGGCAGGATTTAAATAAGCTGGTGCCCATC
>NW_005871195.1:1451066-1566227 GCF_000147115.1 Myotis lucifugus
TTGCTATTGGGGTTGGACGAGGAAATGGCTTCCAAGGATTAGATCTGAAAGAGTTTTAACAGGGCAGAGTAAAATGGCCGGCTTGATTGATGTTTGAAAAAACCGGTTAAATAAGATGGTTAACGACTGTCCAGAAAGAAAAGGACCTTATGAACGGAAAACAAATATAAATAAAGCAATAGGTAGATAAGAAACACAGCTAGTTACCTTAAAAATATTAAATATAGTCATTGCTTATAATTTTTCATTCAACATTAATAATGAAATACAGGTATTCAGTGAATTGTAAAATATCATGCATTTAATAAAAGACATTAGTTGTATACCTAATATTTCCATGTACTATTCTATGCTCTGAGAATAAATAGTGAACAATATAGCCTTCCTAGAGCTAATATGCTAGTAGGAAAAATAAGTTAATAAATACATTACATGAGGTAGTTAGTGACATAAAAATATAATAAGGAAAATGTCAATTATACTAGAGGTTGACATTTTAGATGGGGATGTGAAGGAAGTTGTCAAGAAGAGGTTGCATTTCAGTAAATCGTTGAATGAAGTATGTGACCAGGTATGCAGGAAAGAATAACAGCAAGTGCGAAGGCCACACATTATCGGCAGGGTCAGTGTGTTTACAGAACAGGGAGGCAGGAAGCCCGTGTGGCTGTGTGTATGAGCAAAGAGAAGAGCAGTAGGAAAGGAACTTAGATCCATAGCCAAGGGTCAAATCATGTAAGAGCTTCTAAGCTACGGTAAGGACTTTGGGTTTTATTCTATGTTTGATATGAAGTAATTGGAAGGTTTGGGGAAGGTTATGATTTGATTTATACTTGAAATAATCACTCTGGTTGCTTTGTGGGGAATAGATTGAAGGAAGTCAAGGAAAAAGTGGAATCGGGGAGATTATTTAGGAAGGATTTCCAATAGTCAAGATGAGAGAAATTGTTGGCTTTGATAAGGGTGATATATGAATTGAGATGGTGAGAAGTGGCCAGATTTGTGATATCAGTAGGAGATAACCTTAAAAGGATGTCTCAACATACTGAATGTGAAATATGAAAAAAAGAAAGTAGCAAAGGATGCTACTTTATGGCACCTTAGCATCAGATAAAAATAAAAATGTAATATATTAAGATGGGGATTACTGAGTAGGAACAAATTTCGATATTTAAAGTCTGGGACATGTTGCCCAGCTAGTGTGGCTCAGTGATTACGTATCGACCTATGTATGAACCAGGAGGTTACAGTTCATATCCTGGTCAGGGCACATGCCCTGGTTGAGGTTTTGGGCTTGATCCCTAGTAGGGGGTGTGCATGAGGCAGCCAATCAATGATTCTCTCTCATCATTGATGTTTCTCTCTCTCTCTCCCCTTCTCTCTGAAATCAATAAAAATATATTTTAAAAATTAAAGTCTGGGACATGTTAATCTTGAGATATTTCAGACATCTGAATAGAGAAATTGAATGGGCTTCCACATGTATGAATATGCCATCCATGAAAATGGCTAGAGCTGCTGACCTAATTTTGACAACTATGCACATATAGGCATAGTATATTAACACATGAGATAGGACAAGGTCATCAGAGATTAGGAGTGAATAAAGAGGCAATAATATTTAAGAACTGAGCCTTGGGACACACCACTATCTATAGGTTAAGAATATAAGCATGAGGCAGCAGAGGAGACAGCTAAAGAGTAGGAACAACACCAAGGGAAGGCAAGTAAAGAAGGTACTTTCAGGAAGAAGTGATTAATTAGGATAAATGCTCCCGAAAGGTAAAGTGAGACAAGGACTGAGAATTGATCATTAATTGTGGCAATACGGGTGGCTTGTGAGGAATCATGAAATTCACAGGCATCAGAAATCTAGAAACAATAAATATTTGACTTCTAAAACAAAAGTTTTTCCTTGATCCAAGGCAAATTTTTATGATAAATTATTAAACATACCGATAGTCCTAAAATATTAAAAAATTAAAAGTGATCATTCAGCATGCCATCATATATATATATATATTTCAGAGAGGGAGATGATGAGAGAGAATCATTGATCAGCTATCTCCTGCACTGATTGAGCCTGCAACCTGGGCATGTGCCCTGACTGGGAATTGAACCATGACCTCCTAGTTCATAGGTTGCTGCTCATCCACTGAGCCACGCTGGCCTGGCTCAGCAGGCCATTATCAAGAGAAGGATGTTGTAGTCATAGGCAGCATGGGGTTGTAAAGACATGGGGGAGCAACCTCATTCTATCATTTACTTGTCTGGTGATGGGAGGTCCTTGGGAGGCTGAGAGTGGCAGCAGATGGAGTCAGAGATGTCACTGGTCTGATCATGAAGAGCTTGGTAAGTCATGGAAAGGATTTGGGTTTCATTCTGAATGGGAGATCAAGTCAAGGTGGACTCTGAGCAATAGAAGAACATCACATTAATTCTATGTACAAAGATCAATTTGTACTCCACATAGAGAATAGGCTTTGGGGAGCTAAGTTTTGAGAGAAGAGGCATTACACTAGTTTCAGAGGGACAATGCCATCATGAACAGGTTTGGTAGCAGCGAAAAGGTTAATAAGTGGTTAGAATCTCAATATATTTTGAAGATAAAACCAAAAGCAAAACAATTCAAGGCAAACGTAACTTTCTCCTGATATGGCATCATTTTACAATTCATTAAAAAGACGCGGCAACAGCCTCATATATTTTTTTTACAAGTCATGTTATTTCTGGCTTCCATTGTGGTACTCCATTGGGAAGTTCTAATACAGTCATCTCTCTGAGTGTTTAAAGCAATAACTGAATATGTCTGTTGCAAAAATTCAGTTAAGCCAGTGTCTCAATAATTCAAACCTGCAAAATGTAGAGCTTTGTTTTGAGAGCTTTTATGTGTTGTTGTTTTTTTGCAACATGTATCCTTCTGCCTTTGACCTCCTCCAAAATAGGCTCTTATTGTGCTTAAGAATTTAGTGTGAACCTGAAAATCAGACAGTTTTCTGTCAGGGTTTCAGCTGCAAGATTCAAAGAAAAGACTTGTACACATGCTGCACCAGCCCTGACATTTAATTCCAGAGACTCTGGGATTAGTGAGGGTCTTCCCGGGGACCCAGCGGTATTTATTGTCTGCACTTAATGAAGTGGTCTTTCTTTTCTCTGAGATCCTTGACTCATTTATAGACTTCATCCCTGATTTTCAGAGATTTCTACAAGCCAAACCTCTCTTCCTCTTCAGAGACTCTTGCTGCTCACATACCATCCATCTTCAGGGATTTGCTTTCCAGTAGTGGCCCCTGTTCTACTTGATTCAATAAGGACGGGCTATTTTCTTCAGGCTGCATTCAAGCTCACCTTTTTTCTCTCTGCAGCTGGTAAGAACTTCCAGCTCCTTGGAGACTTTTAAGAGCAAATTGAAAATGTTCTTATTTGTCTAGCCTTAGCTGCCGGCTAATATGCTAAGAGTGTATTTTATATTGAAGTTTCATCATAACCCTTTGAAATGCTTTGCATAAAGGACCCTTTATGAGTGCCTCTGCGATTCCCCTCTTGCCTATAGAAGTGAGATCTGTGCTTGGGAGAAGGACTATTTATTTCACCTCCTCCTGCCATCACCCCTCCCCATGACTAGTTTTCCATTGTTAGTAACAGGCACTTGATTTAAGGGGACTTGCCAGCAGCAGTTCCCTTTAACTCCTTCACCACTGCCTTTAGGAAGAGCTGGGCTAGATGAATTTTCTACTTGGTTATAAAAATGCCATATGAGTGTGCAGTGTTTTAGCACATAACTCTAACTTTCATCTATGTTAAAACAGATGAAATTAAAAGCCAGTGTCACATTCAAAGAGTTGTTGGTACCTGTCTGGTGTGGCTCAGTGGTTGAGTGTTGACCCAGGAACCAAGAGGTCCCCAGTTCGATTCCTGGTCAAGGCACATGCCCAGGTTGAGGGCTCGATTCCCAGTAGGGGGTGTGCAGGAGGCAGCCGATTGATGTTTCTCTCTCATTGATGTTTCTCTCGCTATCCCTTCCTCTTTCACTAAAATCAATAAAACATTTTTTTAAAAAAATAAGATGTATTGGCTTCCTTAAGACAAGCAAAAGAGATTCTCAAACATGATGAAAATGGCTCATCCTATCACTGTGAGACTCATATAGGTAGTGTCACATGGTAGGGGAATAAAATACATGGAAGAAAAAATGCTTTTTAGGCATCTATATGGTTTTAGGCTTTTTATATATAATACATAATTTCATCTTCAAAATAAATGCTAAAAGTATTACTGTCTTTACTTTGCAGGCCAAGAATCCTGGGCATAGCTTAGCTGGATCCTCTATTTGATGTCTCACAAGGTTGCTGTCAAGGTGGCCTGGTCTGCAGGCTCACTTTAGACATGACTAGGAAAGGATCTGCTTCTATGCTCACTTCTGTTGTTAAAATTCAATTCCTTGCAGCTGTAGGACTGAAGATTTCAGTTTTTTGCTGACTGTTGGCCAGAGGGCCTCTCATCTCCTAGAAGCCACCTGCAGCTTCTTGCCACATGGGACGCCCCAGTATGGAGTTCAATGTCTTCAAAGCCAGCAAGAAGGAGAGGGAGACTCCAGTAACACAGGCGTTATGATCTAATGCAGTATCATCACGTACCTGTAATTATGTATATTCCATTCTCTTTGCCATTTCTCATGGGTTCCACTCACACTCAGGACATTGATCAACAAGGGCATGAACTCCATGAGGCAGGGACCACCCGAAGGCCTGTCAGCTACTTAAGGAAAAAGGAATATTGATAATTCCCTAAATTGTTGTGACAGTTATGGTGACATTGTCAAACTCATAGTAAGTGCTCCATAAATAGGACCTATCTTTCTATTAGAGCAAAGATATTTTTACAAAAGGTATAAAGGAAATATAGGAGTGGCAGGAGAAATACAGATTCACCTCCTTATTGTAAAGAACAAAATATGACAAAGTCCTGCCTTCACCATTGCCTCCTCCACAAGCAACTGACATTTCTTCATAAAAAACTTCGTTGAAAGAGCATCTTCTGTTCACTGTCATTTCATCACATTTCACTCGACAAATTGCCATTTGATTTCTTCCCTCCTCAACCAGGGGCAATAATAAAATCTCAAATGCCAAATGCAATAGTCCCCACTTTGTTCCATCATATTGAATAACTGCATATCTTTGAACAATTTTTACCAGTCACTCTCTGTCCCATTGGCATGTTTTATTTGATTTATTTTCTTCTCAGTATGACTCTTGGATTTCTACTGCCATATTAGAATTTATGTTACCTATCAACAAGGATCTTTTAATTTTTTTTATTTTTTCAATCACAGGTGACATTCCATATTATATTTGTTTCAGGTGTGCATCATAGTGGTTAGACATTTATATTACTTATGAAATGATCCTGATAAGTCTAGTATCCATGTGGCACCATACACAGCTATTACAATATTTCTTACTATATTCTCTATCCCATACTTTACATCCCTGTGACTATTTTGTGGCTGCCAATCTGCACTTCTTGATCGCTTCACCTTTTTCACCCAGCCCCCAAAACCCTCTCATCTGGTAACCACCAGTTTGCTCTCTACATCTATGAATATTTTTCTGTTTTGTTTGCTCATTCTGTTCTTTAAACTCTACATACAAGTGAAATCACATGGTATTTGTATTTCTTAGTCTGACTAGGTTCATTCATGTTGTTATAAATGGCAAGATTTATTTTATGGCCAACTAGTATTCTGCTATATATCTGTACCACATCTTTATCCAATGGACTATTGATGGACACACTTAGTTTGCTTCCATATTTTGACCATTGTATATGAGATGTCCTTCCTTGTCTCGTTATAGCCTTTGTTATATTTTGTTTGATGTAAGTATTGCTATCACAGCTTTTATTTCACTTCCATTTGCATGAAATAACTTTTCCCACCCTCTTCTTTTCAGTCTGTGTTTGTCTTTGATCTGAAGGGAGTCTCTTGTAGGCAGCATGTGTATGGGTTTTGTTTTCTTAGCCATTAAGCAACCCTATGTCTTTTGATTGGAACATTTATTCCATTTATATTTAAAGTAACTATTGATAAGTTATGTAATTATTGCCATTTATTATTCATATTTTTTTATTCTTCTTCTTAAAACAGTTTTTTTAACATTCCTTGTAATACTGGTTTCAACAAGGATCTTGTCTGATTTCTATATTTCTATATTTGCAGAGTTAGAATTAAACATGGCATACTGTATGCACATGCTATTTGTTTTGAATGAGTAAATAAACAAATGAGTGAAAGAAAAATATTGACCTCCCAAAACTATTAGTACGTCTAATGGAGGTGGTAGGGAGGATAATGCCTGCTATCATGATTCATCGTTGAGTATGAACTCTTTCTTGCTACAATATGAAATTTGTGATGCACCAAATTCATGCAAGGGACTTGGCCCCCACTGTTGCCGCAGCCGGGGGCCTCTGCCTTGGCCCCCCACCACTGCTGCGGCTTCCCCCTGAAGGACATCCAGTCTAATTAGCATATCATGCTTATAGAATATATATATGGTTTCAGAGAGGAAGGGAGAGGGAGAGAGAGAGAGAAACATCAATGATGAGAGAGAATCATTGATCGGCTGCCTCTTGCACACCCCCTACTGGGGATCAAGCCCACAATTCGGGCATGTTCCCTGACCATGAATCAAACCATGGCCTCTTGGTTCAGAGGTGGACACTCAACCACTGAGCCACACCAGCTGAGCTATATTATTATTTTTTAATATATTTTTATTGATTTCAGAGACAAAGTAACAGGGAATGAGAGATAGAAACATCAATGATGAGAGTGAATCATTGACCCAATGCCTCCTGCGTGCCCCCTACTGGGGATTGAGCCTGCAATCCGGGCATGTGCCCTTGACTAGAATCGAACCCAGGACCCTTCAGTCCATAGACTGATGCTCTATCCACTGAGAAAAACCAGCTAGGGCGATATTCTTATCTTTATTCAGTATAAGCCCCTTTCTCCATTAAAAACTGTGGATGGAAGTCATTCATTTTCACTGAATCAGCAGCTAAGATTCTGTTTACTAAAGGAAGGTAAAGGAGAGAAGGAGGGCCTAGGGCAGTGATGGAGAACCTATGACATGCGTGTCAGAGGTGACACGCGAACTCATTTTTTTGGTTGATTTTTCTTTGTTAAATGGCATTTAAATATATAAAATAAATATCAAAAATATAAGTCTTTGTTTTACTATGATTGCAAATATCAAAAAATTTCTATATGTGACACGGCACCAGAGTTAAGTTACGGTTTTTCAAAATGCTGACACGCCGAGCTCAAAAGGTTCGCCATCACTGGCCTAGGGTAATGTTTCAATATTTCAGCTAGTGCTAAATAAAAAGGTACTATTTTTAAGATACTCTTTCAAGAATATCTCATGACATTCACAATATGGTGTTTTTTTTCCTTTCTTTGTCATCCAACAACCAGTATGAACCATGTGTAACACCATTCATCCAAAAACTTTTATTTTGTTTGTTAACGAACTGGAAACTAAATTACTGGCAAATCTACATCTGTCTTGCAAGTTTGTTCTTAGACTCAAGGGTCATACTTGTTTAGTTTACTTCAAAATACATTTCGATGGTTTGTATAGCAAAGGCTATACATCAATGCATGTGTCTTTGCTCTTTCACATATCCTAAACTTCCTTGCCAGTTTTTTGGAGGCCATGTGATCAACTCCAGCCAAAGAGGCAAAGAAATGTGCACAGAATCCACAAATGTTTCTCTAGGGCTGAGGCATTTAAGAACTGGCATACCAGCCCCATGCCATCTCTTCCCATGTTCCAGATGGTACAGCCACAATATTGTGCAGCTTCTATCAGCTTTAGTCTCTGAGTGATCCTGTCTAGCCGATACCCCAACTCCCAGCCTAAGAAATGGCCCATTTTAGATATGCAACGTAAACAAATATTACTTTTTGTTGCTGCTAAAACATCACGAATCATAGGCTTATTTGTTCTTATAGCACAACTTATCTTATCTTGACTAAAATAAACACAGGAAAATCTAAGTTTGGAAAATATTTCTTCTCTCTCTGTGTCTGGAAAAGCTCTGGATATTTCAATTCAACAGAGAGATCTATCGCCAGTGAGCAAGCTGCAAAACCACGACAAGAATTGTTGTTCTTACTGTTAGGTTTAAATTTCTGTTAAAATTTTGAAGTGAAGGTCCTGAAAGTATAAACGTAAAGGAATCCTTGTTAATTGAATGTGGCATTGAAAAGGAATACAGTGAATAGTGGAATGAATACAATTTTGAACTACAAACATATAATAACATAGTCTACAAAGTACATGGTTATAGCAAACAATGGGGCAAGACAGTGCTTTGTAGTTAGTCTCTGTTGCCTGAATTCAGAGATTCTATGCACCTAAAAATACTTCGTGTGCAATGCCTTCTGTTAGGTTACTGCTATATGTTCAATAGAAAAAAATATATGTTACCAAAAATGGTAACTATGCAATGGATATATCAATTAACATGATTATGGTAATCATTTCACAATGTATATGTATATTAAATTATCACATTATATACCATATGTATTATATATATATAATTTTATTATTTTTATTTGTCAACTGCACTTCAATAAACCTGGGGAAGGGGTAGAAATAACCAGTTTCTTGATTAGGGTGGGATTTCAGAATCCGGAAACTATAAAATGCATCCAGGTCCAAAAGGAAGAAGATACTTCTTAAACATGTCTCTTGAGATTCTGAAGAAGGTCAAGTTCAAAGATAAGCAGCACTTTGATATGGTCATATTCACTGAAATTGATTAGAAACTGGAAATAATCTCATGGAAAATGCATATACTTGGACATAGAAGATCTTATTTTGCATTTCGGGTTCACTGTTAATTATCTGAGATGGTCTGGAAAAGTTATGTAATTGCTTTAAGAGCAACAAATGGAAAAGAATCCCCGGAGGTTTGAAGTCAGGTGCTGACTGCTTTGTACCAAGCGGTGTTCTAGGCACTGTGGATACAGCATCAAATAAGACAAGCCAGGTCCCTCAGGGAGCTTAAATACAAATGACTGCTGTTTGCATAGGAATGTGAATCTTAATGTTCCAAACCTCCCACTTGACTCCATACCCTCTTGTTAGGAGAACAGCCCTAAAAGCCCTACTCTGGGACTGAGGATGGAAGCAATGAGCGATGGACCTGTCAGCTAAGGAAAAGCATTCCCCTTGTGCATGGCTGAGCTCTACCTGCTTTAGACAACCTCACCTTATTCATCTCTTCATTCATTTCTTTAATACAGACCTACTGAGAACATGCTCTGTGCTCGGCACTGTGGTAGAGACTGGTGGCTTATGCTTCTTGTTCTTGATCTAATGTAGTCATATGGCTATATATGTATAGTGTAATGCACACAGATAACTATGTGAATAAAATTAATCACCAAAGATGAAATATTTAAACATTCAGAGGTTGAGATGAGATGGTTAGTGGTAGCCGGGGAAAGTTTCACAAACCTGACAATAAGGCTACTTTTGAAGATGCAGACGTTTCTCAGGTTGATGTCAATTTCAGGTTAGCTACTTTAGTAGAGGGAGAGGGGAAGATCTTTCAGGGCAAGGGAATATTATGTAAAAAATACAGAGGCAGGCTGGTCCGATGGGAGTGGGTTATCAGGACTTAACTAAAGTTAGTGTCACTAACCCCCCACTGCTAAAAAAATAATACAGAGACATATTTGGAGAATTACACATAGTTAGTATTTTCTTGGTGTTTGTGTGTGTGTGTGTGTGTGTGTGTGTGTGTGTGTGTGTTTTAGGAAATAATAAATATTTTATTTTAAAAATTTATTTTACTGTTAAGAGTATTATAGATGACCCCCCATTTTCCCTCCTTTTCTTCCATCCACCTTCCTGGGCCCCACGCCAGGCCTTCACCTCTCTATTGTCTGTGTCCATGAGCTATGCATATACAGTATGCATGTAAGTTCTTTGATTAATCTCTTCCCACCCTCCCTCCCCGCTTCCCTCCTAGATCTGTCAGTCTGCCCGTGCTTCCATCTGTATGGTCCTATTTTGTTTGTCAATTTAATTTGTTCATTAGGTTCCACATATAAGGGAGATCATGTGATATTTGTTTTATATATTTTATGCAATATGAAGCAGGGTGGGAGAATTATTTATTGGAGCCCAACCATTCATTTGCCAGGGTTTTAAATGGCCTTAAAACAGCTAATCTAAAAAATGTTACAAAGGAAGAAGGAAGTGTCTTTCCTTTCACATTATTTAAAATTCAGTTTGAAAGTTGGTTTTCTAAGTTATATTTAGACATCTTAGGTAATGGAGAGAGAGACCTTATCATCTGAGCACATCGGCATGTACCTTGGGTTTGTACTTTTAAAAATAATTACAGGGAAATGTGTGTATTTATAGTTGACTTTTACCTTCTTACAATTATTTAATAAGGCAGGCTTGCAATACTGATCTCATGATCTAAGAGCCTGTAATCTCTCTGGGGTCTAATTGTCTCCTGATAACCTTGCCCCTTGTGGACATCTGTATTGCTATTGTAAAGCATGTTTATTTGGGAAAGAACATATATTTCGTAGTGTAATAGCATTAAACTGTCAGACCTGAGTGTTAACAGCAATTTTCCCAAAGAGCTTTCAGAAAAGATTAGCTCAGACATTATACGTGACTTATCAGACAATCTAAGAGGATCAAAAGTCAGTTTTATAACAACTGTGTTTTACATTCTTGAAAAAGGAAACCTTGAGGTGCTTACTAGTAAACCTGGTGTCAGTACCCACAGATAGGGCTACCTACACTTCCACTGAAGGGTGCAGCTAGTGAGGATGACACACACACAAAATACAACTGGTTATGAAAAAGGAATCGAGGCCTTGTCCAAAGTAATGCTGGTGAATTTAAGAGTATGGTTCTAGAATCTGAAAACCCTTGATTCAAGTCCCAGCTCTGTACTTGTTACCTATATGAGTTTATGAAACTTATTATCTCATTCCTCTCAGTCTTTTTTCTCAGTTTTGAACTGAGTGAGGGGGTAATAATAGTATGTAACCCAAATTATTATATAAGAAATTAGAATAGATGTTAATTAAAATGTTTATCAGAATGATAGAACATAACCTATTAAGAAGCATTTTTTATTATAATCATCACGATTAATCATTCATTATTCAACAAACGGGTATTGTTTTGTACTACTTACTGCTATGAAGTAGGTTGTAATTGTGAACAAAAGGAATGTCTTTCCTGCCATCATAAAGCTTATAATAAATATCATTATATTTCATTGTTAATCTAAAGCAGTGATGGCGAACCTTTTGAGCTCGGCGTGCCAGCATTTTTAAAAACCCTAACTTAACTCTGGTGCCATGTCACATAAAGAAATTTTTTGATATTTGCAACCATAGTAAAACAAAGACTTATATTTTTGATATTTATTTTATATATTTAGATGCCATTTAACAAAGAAAAATCAACCAAAAAAATGAGTTCGCATGTCACCTCTGACACGCGTGTCATAGGTTCGCCATCACTGATCTAAAGCATCATATCTTTGAATTTTTAACAGAAATGGTCCTCCAAGACTGGAATTTGGGGTTGGAATAGAAGAGACTCTCAGAGAGCCCCAAATCCCAGTATCCTATCAAAGTAGGTAACAGCCAGAACCATGCCAACTATGCCTTCTCTAAAACTACAGTAGGAGAAGGAAGAGAAATCAGTGTACTGAGCTCTATACTATGTAGCATTACGAACTTTTAGAACTACTTTGCAGCTGATATTTATTAAATTTTACTCAAGCACCAACTTGGTGCCAGTCACTATGGGGATAAAGAAGTCAGCATGGAACTCTATCCTAGTGGAAGAATCTATACTAATAATAGAGAAATATGCAAATTAGCCGGGACACCATAACGTCAAGACCAAACAGCAGGGACCTGAGGCTGCATGGCGCCTGGCCAGGACAGGGGTCCTCAGGCCGCTCTCCCCGCCTGGCGAGGCTTGACGGGGGATCTCAGGCCATGACCCCGCCCTGGCACCGGGCCAGGAGACTTCAGGCCATGACTCCCCACCCAGCGGGGCTTGATGAGGGACCTCAGGCCGCACCCCCCGCCCCAGTGCCAGACTGGGAGACCTCAGGCCATGATCCCCACCCAGTGGGGCTTGGCGGGGACCTCAGGCTGTGCCCCCCGCCTGGCAGGGCTTGATGGGGGACCTGTGACTGCAGACCCCCACCCAGCGCTGGGCCGGGGGACCTGAGGTTGCAACCCCCGCCCAGAGGGGCTTGACAGGGGTGGGGCCGGCCGGGTCTGGGTCTCACCCAATGGGGGTGGGGCTGGCCGGGTCTGGGTCTCACCCAATGAGGGTGGGGGCGGCCAGGTCTGGGTCTCCAGCATTTTTGAAGCACGTGTGGGTGGTGGGTGGGGACTTGACTCTGGGTCCCGCGGAGTGCCCCAGACTCTAACAGGAGGGAGATTTTCATATACATTTTACTAATTTTCTTTCATCTCTGACACTTCTATTATAGAGAAAGGGCAAATAGAAATATTAAAATATTTCCTCTAATTAATTCCCTTTTAATGTGCATGAATTTCGTGCACCGGGCCACTAGTATAGGAAATAAACAGTAACACCATCGATAAAACAAGAAAGTTTCATTAGTTTAACAACTCATAGCATCATATCTCAGAGGGTTGATGTGATTCTGATGTTTCATCAATGTCAAACCCAAGTCAGACAATTTTCATGGGAATTCTATTCAATTCACTTTATGTTTACAATACAAACACATGCCTTTGTTGCTATGTTTTGTCATTCTAGTTTAAGAATCTTGGGAAGACTTTTTCACTTACATTGCTGTTTTTGCTCTTTACTTGTGTGTTTTCTTATAATTCCTTATTAAGTAATACTTTGTTCCATATGTAGGCAGTAATTAAGTTTAGTTTACTAACTTGGAGACCCCTGGGTTCTCTTGCTTTCTGTGGCATTGCTGAAAATAGCTGGCAGCATTTTTTTTAATTTCCTGTGACCTTCCTTATAACTTCTGAATCTCCATCATGCCAGACTAATATAAAATCTTATCTATCCACTTTGCCTGTATTTCCAGGAAAAGTTTTGCTTACAGCATATATCACAAGTTAATATTTATTTTGGTTATGAACATATGTTTTTGTTGTTATCATTGTTATTGCTATAGTGTGTGTTAAGGCAGAGAAATACAAGTTACAGAATCATATATGTTGTCTATCATAACTGCTTTTAAAAATAATTTTTTTTACTGATTTCAGAGAGGAAAGGAGAGGGAGAGATAGAAACATCAATGATGAGATAGAATCATCCATCAGCTGCCTCCTGCACGCCCCCTACTGAGGATTGAGCCCACAACCTGGGCATGTGTCCTAACTGGGATTTGAACCCTGACCTCCTGGTTCATAGGTCCACAGACAACCACTAAGCCACAGCAGCTGGACTATCACAACTGCTTTAACCTGCATCTATACCATAGAATGCAATTTCAGGGTTAAGTGAGATTTGTTTGTTCTTTAAATAATTTGGAAAAATATATCTTTTAAAAATACATAAAGATTTAATAACCAATAAATAGTACCACTATCTTTACATGCCTGTGATATAACCGAGTGCCATTTGGAAAGTATGGTCACATATTGGAAAAATCAGGTTTTATTGAGCACCTACAATCCTGACACTGCCAAGGCCCTTTATATACACTTCATGAGTTAATCAACTCAGAACAACCTGAAAAGTTGGGAAATATGCCAATTTTACAAATGAGAAAACTGTGACACCCAAGAGGTTAAATATCCTTCTCAAGGTCATATAATTTGATTTTGGCTACATCGGGATTTGAAAACCATTTAGTGGGACTCCAAAATATGTCCTCTTTCCATTACACACAACTGCCTATAAACTAGGTATCAAACTTACTGATTTTCAAGTGCATTCTGCTTTTATGAGAAATTTTGGCCTTTATGTCGCTTTCTCTGGGAGGAATATTCTCATCTCCTTAACTACCTGCTTGATAGTCTACTGAGAATAGTAAACCAAACCCTTTGACTTTGGACATAATAACCACATATTATTCCCATGATCCACTAATTTCAATAGGGTGTGGATCAGGTTTTCAAAATTTCCACATAAATCATTCTATCCTGGCACATACCTCCTGCCTAAACTGATTGGACAGGCTCTTTCCGGCAAGATTCCTATTACAACATTTTCCCTATGGCCCATGGTTTCCAACTTATTTGACATGTTTTCCTTAATTTGATCAGAATGTCTTGGAATCTACACTGGTTCATTGTGACCGACATTATTTCTTCCAGGGACTGCTTTTCTTCTGCACAATTGCAACCTGCCATCTATTACAGATCTCTTAACCCAAGCCCAGGGTTACACAAGTTTAGATCATTTAGATGAATGTAAACTATTGCAATGAGAATGACACATACTCCCTCCACAGACAGCCCCGTCTATATCTGAATTCATCAGTCCTGATGATTGAAATGTTTTACTGCTTCACAAAAATAACAAATTATAACATCACCTCAATTATTGAACACTGTACTTTTTTTTCCCACTCAATATACATGTACTGATTATTTACTGAATGCCAGATACTATTCTAGAATCAAGCCATACAAAGTCATGGTTCTTGTCCTTAAGAAATTGAATTCTAGTGAAGGAGACAAGTAAATTCATATAGAGCTATAATGAATAGTAATTGTTGAAATAGCTTCTCCAACATTCTCCCCCAGGTTTCTTTGTGCCTCTTTGTCCACTACTTCTCAACCAGTTTTCTATGCTGGCTCCTCCCCTTTTGTATTTCCTGGAACTTTTGGTATGTTCTCAGCCAGCTTCTCCCCTCACCCTTCACACTCTCTTTGAATGCTCTTCCCCACTCTGTACGGCTGCATTCCAAATGCTGTTTTCTAGGCACCTCCATCTTGATGTCCCATTGATAGCTCACACTGAGCAAGGCCAAAATGGGTCTCATCACCCTTTTACAAAACCCACACCCCAGCAATATGACCAGTTTGGTGACCAGGGCCATTCATCTCTTCTGGTTTCACCCCTCTTAAGTAACTGGTTATCATCTGACTTGGAAGTCAACTCAGAAATCATCTTTGATGCCTTCCTATCACTAGCCACCAACATCCAAACACTGCCAATTGTACTTCCTAAATCTTAGGAATCTATCTTCACGCTCCTGTTTTAGGAGCGTCATCATCATCTCATGATCAGATCCCAGAAACAATCAAAATTTCCCTGAGTAGTTCCCGCTCTAATCCATATCTATAATATTTTTAAAATATATTTTTATTGATTTCAGAGAAGAAGGGGGAGAGGGAGAGAGACTGAAACATCAATGATGAGAGAGAATCATTGATCAGCTGCCTTCTGCAAGCCCTTATTGGAGATCGAGTCCCCAACCCGGGCATGTGCCCTGACTAGGAATCAAACCATGACTTCCTGGTTCATAGGTGGATGCTCAACCTCTGAGCCACACCAGCTGGGCCACATCTATAATATTAACAGTAATATTTGAAACTCCAAATCATGTAAAACCCTTAAGTGGTTCCTTATCACTCTTTGCTTATATCCAAATCCTCAAACTGAGATTTGGCTGGACCTTGAATGATCTGGACTCAGATTACCTCTCTAGGGTTTGTTCACCATTTTTAAGCTTTCTATGCTACAAAAATGTGGAACTTCTTTTAATTTCCTTTGCATATTTTTGCCTTCTGGCCATAATTCATGCTAGTCTCTAAGCTGAAACATTCTCCCTATTCCTCCCATTTTACTGCTCCTTTCCAGTGGTTCTCAACCTTACTAATGCCGCGACCCTTTAATGCAGTTCCTCATGTTGTGGTGACCCCCAATTTCTTTTTTTTTAAATTAAATTTATTGTGATGAGATTGGTTTACAAAAGCATACAGGTTTCAAGTGAACCAGTCAATAAAACATCATCTGCACACTGCATTGTGTGCCCATCACCCCAAGCAAATAATCTTTCCTTCTCCACCACGCCCCATTGTCCACCTCCACCTGTCCCCCTTTCCTTCTGGCTATCACCACACTGTTGTTTGTGTCTATGTGTTTTGTTTGTTTGTTTTGTTTTGTTTTGTTTTATTGCTTAAAGTATTACAAAGGGTATTACATATGTCTCCTTTTTTTTCCACCCCTTGACATTCCCCCGGCCTCTCCTACCCCCCAGTGTCTTGTGTCCATTGGTTATGCTTATATGCATGCATACAACTCCTTTGGTTGATCTCTTACCCCCGCTCCCGCCCCCCAACCATCCCCATCCTTCCCGCTGTAGTTTGACAGTCTGTTCGATGCTGCTTTGCCTCTCTATCTATTTTTGTTCATCAGTTTATAATGGTCTTTATTATCCATAAATGAGTGAGATCATGTGGTGTTTTTCTTTCATTGACTGGCTTATTTCACTTAGCATAATGCTCTCCAGTTCCATCCATGCTGTTGCAAATGGTAAGAGTTCCTTCTTTTTTACAGCAGCATAGTATTTCATCGTGTAGATGTATCACAGTTTCTAATCCACTCATCTGCTGATGGGCACTTAGGCTGTTTCCAGATCTTCGCTATGGTAAATTATGCTGCTATGAACATAGAGATGCATATATCCTTTCTGATTGGTGTTTCTGGTTTCTTGGATATATTCCTAGAAGTGGGATCACCGGGTCAATAGGAGTTCCATTTTTAACTTTTTGAGGAAACTCCATACTCTCTTCCATAGTGACTGAACCAGTCTGCATTCCCACCAGCAGTGCATGAGTGTTCCCTTTTCTCCGCATCCTCTCCAGCACTTGTCGTTTGTTGATTTGTTGATGATAGCCATTCTGACAGGTGTGAGATGGTACCTCATTGTTGTTTTGATTTGCATATCTCAGATGATTAGTGACTTTGAGAATGTTTTCATATGTCTCTTGGCTTTCTGAATGTCCTCTTTTGAAAAGTGTCTATTTAGTTCCTTTGCCCAATTTTTGATTGGATTGTTTATCTTCCTTTTGTTAAGTTGTATGAGTTCCCTATAAATGTTGGAGATTAAACCCTTATAGGTGATAACATTGGCAAATATGTTCTCCCATGCAGTGGGCTTTCTTGTTGTTTTGTTGATGGTTTCTTTTGCTGTGCAGAAGCTTTTTATTTTTGTGTAGTCCCATTTGTTTATTTTCTCTTTAGTTTCCAATGCCCTAGGAGCAGTATCCGTGAAGAAATTGCTTTGGCATATGTAGGCAACACAATCTCAGACCCCCAATTTCATTGTTACAAATTGAACATAATTAAAGCATAGTGATTAATCACAAAAACAATATGTAATTATATATGTGTTTTCCGATGGTCTTAGGCGACCCCTGTGAAAGGGTCGTTCGACCCCCAAAGGGGTCGTGACCCATAGGTTGAGAACCGCTGTAAATTTTACTCTTCAGGTCTCAGTTTAGATGCCTCTTATGTCCTCCAGGAAACACTGTTTGACCTTGAAAGACTGTTTAAATTTCCATCCCAAGTGCTCTGATAGCACTGCATTCTTCCTCCGAAGGATAGCACTAAGAATCATGACTGGCCATGGCCACTTCTCTCTTTTCCTCAGCAAACTTTAACTAATAAAGACAGCAATGGTGTCACTATTCACTATATCTGGAAGATAGTTATGAACATGACAAGCATTCTAATAATAAATGTTGAGGAAATAAATAGAAGCATGGATAAACAGATATATGAATGGATGGATGGATAGTGAATGCTTTTTCTGAGCAGGAGAGTTGACAAAAGGGAAGAGAGAGCAGAGTAATCAATAATTAAGCCATGCCATGAAGAATGAGGATGTCCCAGATGTAACAGGGAGAGAGGGCTTACCAGTAAGAAATTACCTGCAAGTTTTTCCTTGGATGATTCTTGCTAATGTTAACACAGAGAAAGATTTCTAGCTTCTGGGATATGGTTGGTGGGGGAAAAAAATATCATCTCTGGGGAAATAATTTATTTCAGTGATTAGGAAGCCAAAGTTATAAAAATGAAATACTGTCACCTCATAGTCACAATACTGGTTTTCTAACTGCATTCCCACTTGTTATTTGATATACATATAATGAGGCAACTTTCAGAGCATAATATGATATGCAGGGAAATATTAGTAGTTACTATGCTGACCTGTGTTAGGGAAAAAGACTGCATATAATGTCAATGATAACAGATTTCCCTACTTCTCCCTGGATTGTTACTGGCAGGACATGAAATGACCAGTTAAGATTGTCTCCATTCTAACCATATTATCCCCCATGCATTTCCAGGCCTTCATATTACATTTTTCACTATTATTATCCAAATAGCAGGTTCATGCTAGGTATTTCTATAGCAACACCAGCCCCTTTTTTCTGTAGCTGTACATAGATCATGCAAACAACAAAAAAAATGGTACTTAACTGTTAAAGATCAAGATCACTCAGTAAATTTGAAAACTATGCTTTATTTCTGATTCTCTTGTTTTCTTTGTCCATAAAATAATGCATTATGTTGCTCTTTTCATTGAATTTTCCATTGTTATAAATGTAGGAGGCAAAGCCAATTAAGGTTCTTTATTTTCCTTCACAATGTATTTGTTCTAATTCAAACTTTAAATAAATAATGGATAAACATATTTGGGGAGGGGGTGGTAGATAATACTTAATTGACAGAAAAGGAATCATCCATTCTGCTGAAGCCTAGAATTGGTTGAATATTACTCAGTGATCACTACTCTTTGACAAGCCTTGGCGCTCTGGGTCCATCAACATTAGGGTTTCTGCTAAGCATAGTGAACAAAACATATATCAGAAGGAAAGCCAAGAGACATATGAAAACATGCTCAAAGTCACTAATCATCCGAGAGATGCAAATCAAAACAACAATGCGATACCATCTCACACCTGTCAGAATGGCTATCATCAACAAATCAACAAACGACAAGCACTGGTGAGGATGCGGAGAAAAAGGAACCCCTGTGCACTGCTGGTGGGAATGCAGATTGGTGCAGCCCCTGTGGAGAACAGTATGGAGTTTCCTCAAAAAACTAAAAATGGAACTCCCATTTGACCCAGTGATCCCACTTCTAGGAATATATCCCAAGAAACCAGAAACACTACTCAGAAAGGATATATGCACCCCTATGTTCATAGCTGCACAATTTGCCATAGCTAAGATTTGGAAACAGCCTAAGTGCCCATCAGCAGATGAGTGGATTAGAAAACTGTGGTACATATACACAATGGAATACTACGCTGCAGTAAAAAAGAAGGCATTCTTACCATTTGCAACAGCATGGATGGAACTGGAGAGCATTATGCTAAGTGAAATAAGCCAGTCAGAGAAAGATAAATATCACATGATTTCACTCATTTGTGGAATATAATGAACAACATAAACTGATGAATAAAAACAGACCGAGAGACAGAGAAGTGTCGATCAGACCGTCAAACCTCAGAGGGAAGGTAGGGGAGGGTGGGGGTAATGGAGAGAGATCAACCAAAGGACTTGTATGCATGCATATAATCCTAACCAATGGACACAGACACCAGGTGGGTGAGGGCATAAGTGGGGGGGGGAGTAATGGGGGGATAGGGACACATATGTAATTCCTTAAATTAAAAAATCCAAAAAACAAAACAAAACAAAAAAAAACATATCAGGGCCAAAGGTAGAGATAAGTCCTGTTTAAGGGAGAACCTCTCTCCAGGGTATTGAGCCAATCAACTTATTTTAAATAAGCCAAATTACAGATCTTCATTTGTTGGTAAGTATTCTGGGTGATTGCTCTTCCACAGTTAATTCAATAGACTTTAAGCATAAAGGTATTATATTGAAGGAAGGGTGATAGAAATAGCTCCTCTCAGGAGATATATAAGGAGAAAATGAACATGACTACAGGGAGTAAAAGCAATTTGCTTCAGATTCCAGAGTTTGTGCTTAGCTGTGTCTATGTTTGGCATCATTGAAAAACTGCCTAAGGTGGTGTTATTGACAAGTTGATCATAAAGGTGTGGATTTTAGTCCAGCTCCCCATAATTCTGTATGTGAAAGTAAGGCAAACATAATGTTCTTCCCTTAGAGTAAGGAGGAAAATATTGAAAAAGAGCAACAGCTACTTACAATCATGATGCTTTGTTTTTGTTATTATAATTCATCAATGAATTAGTTAATTAAAGGTCATAGAGTTTGTCCTTGCCAGCAGAGCAAAATTTAACATTAAAAATTAGGTATTTTATGCAAAATATATCTGCAAGGTAAACCTTCAAATGAATAATGGGGTCACCCACAAGTTGAGTATTTTTAAGTTTGTGGTATGTATCGAGCACACTGTTACATCCTCTGTAACTTCAGTTTAATGACTTTACCTTCCATGCGAGCCATCCAATGCAGTGATGTTCCCTAAGTTGATGAGAGAGTAGGGCAAGGTGTATTAGAATCCCCTGAACAGTGTTTTAAAACCACACACCCCACAGTGGAATCCAATATTCCCTTACTCGGGTGTTTGAGGCATGTGGACCACCAGGGGCCTGAATCAATACAAGAAAATTGAGGGCCCAGAAAGGTGAGATGATGAGGCCTAATGTAATTCTCCTTGCTAGCCATATACCCACAAATGTATCCCACAATTCCTGAGGCAATGTTGTATGATACTTATGAGCATGAAACATTGAACCAGTTAGCTTGGTTTCAAAAGCCAGTTCTGCCTTATGTTCACTGCTTGATATTTGGCAATTTACTCAGTCTCAATAATTCAGTTATCTTGTTTTTAACTAGAGATAAGAATAGAAGCTATGCATCATAAACCTGTTGCAAAGATCATATGTACATTTATATGTGTGTATAAGTGATATAGATGATGATGATGATGATAGATAGATAGATAGATAGATAGATAGATAGATAGATAGATTATAGATAGATAGATGATAGATAGATAGATAGATAGATAGATAGATAGATAGATAGATAGATAGACAGGCAATGCCTGGCACAAACTAAAAGCTGCATAAGTGTTAGCTGTCATTAATGAGTTAAATGCAGGTAGAAAGTACTATAACTGGGAAATACATTTTTGGGGACATAGTAAGACATGGCCTTGGCACAGATGGAGAAATAACAGGAGAAATGCTGTCTCTCAGTCAAAATGTCTATTGACCATATTTTGCTAGTGTCTCCATGACTACCTTAGTTATCTAATTTCTACCTTGCAGGATTGCAGGTAATTCCTCAATGGTATCCTTGCCTCTAACTAGAGATTTTTCTCACTCTTGCTTGGGTTATTCAAGCCAGAAAATTGAGATACATCCTTGAGTCCTGCTTCTCCCTCATCCAATATTTCTGATCTATCACCATGTTTTGCTAATTTTACCTCCTGAAATATCCCCTGAATCACATTTGCCTCTGCCTAATATCAGCTATCTTCATCTCTCTCCTGAATTACTGCAATAGCTTCCCACTGATCACCCCACAGATTTTTCCCCCTTTGCTTTATCCACTTCTAAACAATCTTTGGTATTGCAGCCTAAGTAATCTTTTAAAAGTGCATTCTTTCTTAAAACATATTTCTTTAATGTTACTGTCCTTCGTAACAACCCTTTTAGTGCATTTCCTTCCCTTTGGAATGAAGGGAATCTCCCTTAATCAGGTCTGCAAAGCTCAAGAATCTAGTAATGCAAAGATCTCAGAAATAAAAAATACTATCATTTTAAAATCCTTTTAATTTTTTTCTTTCTTGCCTGCTATAAAATAAAGAATCTGAGATTGGAGAAAAATAAATGTCATCTATATTTTCTACATATAAAATAATATAAATGATAAAAGTAAATTACTCTTTCAAGTGCAGGTATAGATCAAAAAGATGTTTCTTCTTTCCTTAATTCCCTCAATTTTTTAATATGTATTATTGAGTACTTAGGTCTAGGGCAGTGTTCGGCAAACTCATTAGTCAACAGAGCCAAATATCAACAGTACAATGATTGAAATTTCTTTTGAGAACCAAATTTTTTAAACTTAAACTGAATAGTTAGGTATATTGTTATTAACTTAATTAGAGTACTCCTAAGGCTTAGGAAGAGCCACACTCAAGGGGCCAAAGAGCCGCATGTGGCTCGCGAGCTGCAGTTTGCCGACCACGGGTCTATGGAATGGATGGAAAGGGAATACAGAAATATACTGGCCCTGCTATTAAGGAGCTGATAAGTTAATGTGTGTGTGATATAGACATGAGCAGTGTGAAGTGATAAGTCTGCAGACAGGGAAGTGCAGAGTATTAAGGAAGCAGAAGGAAGAAAGATGGAATGAAACCTCCTGGAGGGATAGATTGAGGGAAGACACACTATCCCTTTTAGAATATATCTTTGAATATGCTAAATATCTTGGATATGTGTTCAAATATTCTAAAGATTCTATATACAATTTCAAATTTCAGGCCCATATTTGAACATTAGTCAAGTTACAATTTAGGGTGGGAATGCAGTATGCAACTAAAACCTTTCAGATGTAATTTTGGATACACCTGTTTAAACACTGTTGTTGGGCTATAGCAACTCCACAACATTTAAGTAAACATTAAAAAAAAGAAAGAAAAAAGGCTTGACAATCACCTGAGTGTTTATTCTGTGCAGTGATGCACATCAAGGAATTTGGAAGCACGAAGCTCAATTTGCGGGGAGGCAGTAAGAGGGAAGACCAAAACCAGAACAAAGAGATCTGGGTGTCAGTGAAATTGTGAAACCCTTTAAAGTGGAATATATTTCCTGACAATGCATGCATTCAATAGAGTAAAGGTATTTGGTTGCAATCTGTACAGCATCCATTTTTGAAAGTTAATAATTAGCCATCAGGAGAAATGACTTTCTTTAAAATTATTATATAATAAATGTGTCATTCTGAAAGCTTTGAGGAGTGGGTGAGTGGTTTCATTTTGTTTCAAGATCACAATTGGCTTCGATGTATAAGCAGCCTCACCAAGCACTGCAGCAGAGAGCTTTTGTGTAAAATGAGTGTAGCAGCAGGTCACTATCAGTCAATCATTGTTCAATAGGCTTCCTTCAGATAATACAATGAGCCTCAAAATAATCCAAGAAAAACAGTGTGAGGCCATTTCAGCTGAAGGATTATCCCATTGAGAGCTTAAATTTCACTTCTTTCTACACTCATTTTCACGTTTTAATTTACAGTCAGTTTATAGACTCCCCCAGTATTAGGTGTTGGGTAATATTATTGCTCAAGATCCTTTCATTGCATATAATATCCCCTTTGTATGTAAGAAGGTTCACTTCCTCGTTCAAGCTAGGAGTATTTGACCCAATAGAGTTCAGCATAATTGAACTAAAAACATGATAAGTCCCAGTCTATCAATTAGTAATTCATTCCTTCATTCAACCCAATAGTCAGTCCACAGTACTTGTATGAAACCATGGTGTATATTGCACCCAAACATATGTTCTGATAATATACAAATATAAATGGAAGTTGACAATAATACCTAGTACTGTAGGATGAAATTGTAGTTTTCTGAGTGCAAGTCTTTTACTAATCAGAAAGAATATATGCACACCTATGTTCATAGCAGCACAGTTTACAATAGCTAAGATCTAGAAATGGCCCAAGTGCTCATCAGTAGATCAGTAGATAAAAAAAGCAGTGGTACATTTATACCAGGGAATACTATGCAGCTGTAAAAAAAGGAGGATCTCTTACCTTTCGAGGCAGCATGGAGTGACCTAGAGAATATTATGCTAAGGGAAATAAGCCATTCAGGGAAAGACAAATATCACATGAACTCACTCATATGTAGAATCTAATAAACAAAATAGATCCAGAGACATAGAAGCATGGAACAGACTGATGAATCTCAGAGAGAAGGTGTGTGTGTGTGGCGGGGGGAGAGTGGGGATTAACCGGGGAACTTATATACATATTTGCATAGCCCATGGACACACATAATAGTGTGGTGAAGGCCTGGGGAGGGGGAGCAGGTGTGGGGTGGAGAGAGTCAAAGGGGAAAAAAGGGGACATCTGCAATACTTTCAACAATAAAGATAAATTTTTAAAAATGTGAAACAGTATAAATAGCAAAAAATATAGAAATTACTAAATTGAAGATATTATTCAAAAGAGCAAATTACTAGATATTCATTAAAATTATGTTTTTAAAGAATATTCAGTGATGTGGAAAATATTTATGTTATAACATCAAGGAAAGCAAAAACAATACACTTAATACAAAATGATATACTAATGCTAAAACTTACTCTGGCTAGCTTCTATAGAATTCTGGCCACTAGCAAGGCACAAGATTGGTCTCTCAACATTGATCGTTGCATGAAATTTTCCCAGCAATCCTATTCAGTGGGTCCTCTCATTGTCCAAGGGTGATATACAAGCAAACAGGTTTTAGAGATTATGTAATTTGTCAAAGACCATGTACTTACTGAGTAGTGAGCTGGAATTTCAACCCTGAAAATTACCTTTCATTAATATGTTTAGGATAAGTAAGCCCTGGTTCATATCCACCTCTGAATTCATCTGACCCACAACCAGCTTTCCTGGGTTTTGGGGTTCCTCCCCAGGACTCTGAGATGTTCCTAAGGTCACAAGGTCACCTTTTTCTTCACTGTGGAGCATCACCTGCAAACCCCAGTGCCAGATGATAGGCCTCGCTTCTTCTCTCTCACAAATCACTCACTTTCCCACAGTCACATCGACAGAAGGTGTTGTGAAATAGAAAACTTTTAATAGAATATTGTGATAAACTGAAAAAAATACACCACAGAGACAGGGATTTATATTTTAAGGCTAAACATTTCTGTCTCGGAGTCCCTGCCATGGGGAATTCCCCACTGGCTGCCTCTTTCCCTCTGACTGGGCATCCTGCCACATTCCTAGGGTTCTTCCTCTCTCCACCTCCTGTCTCCCAGCTGTTAGCTTCTAACCAAACCTAACTTTCTGTTAACTTTCCATGAAAAGCATCCCAAACAAGGTACACTTTTGCATATACCAAACTCCTTAAGGTAATGTCTTATTCTTTACTGGGAAGAGGACAGCATTTTCCAGTATCAACACGCAGACTTCCAGAAGCAGCAGATGATTTTATGCTAGACGCATTTTTAGACAGAGCTTTCCAAAGAACAGACACCTTTTTCATATTGCTCAATCGATGTGTCCCTTTCAAATTGAAGTTTCTCTCTGTCTCTCCCACTCCCTTTCACTCTCTCTAAAAGTCAATGGGAAAAAATATCCTAAGGTGAGGATTAACAAGGAGAAAGAGAGAAAGAGAGAGAGAGAGAGAGAGAGAGAGAGAGAGAGAGAGAGAGAGAGAGAGAGAGAGAGAGAGAGATTGTAATAAATAAAACTAACTTATTTTATATTTTTTCTTTTAATAATGTTTCTACTAAAGAAAATTTCTGCACTTACCTACATGACATAAGTGAATTAATTTTCCTTTTTTTGAGCTCAGACTCCTTCCCCACAAGAAGAGGGACCTTCTCTGTCTTTTCTATGTCTACCCATTTTCTGCTGCTGCTCAGGTAACCCCATAATGAAATTTTTTATAATCCAGCACTATCAAAGCCATATCTTGTCTCCAGAACTTTCCTATTAGTCACAGTCAAGTCTCCAATTGAATATGCTTTATTAATAAAGTACTATACAATTTATCATTCAAACTGAGACAATTTTGAGAATGTAAATCAATGCTAGTAATAATACCACATAAACCAGGATTATCCAGTCAACCAGAGACCTATGGTCAACTGTTCTTAGGGTAAGTTTATGCTTTGGGGCTTTACAATTTAGAAAAACAATATTTTAAATATTAGCCTTTAAAATGCACATTTGAATTTTATCCAAGCCTTCCATGACTTCAGGAGAAAGATGAGGGAAAGAGAATATTAATTGACATGTGTGTTAGGTACAACATGCTGGGTTAGGTGTATTGTATAGATCATCCCTTGTTCTTATAAAAAACTTTCAAAGTAGGGTTCCATCATTTCACAATTGCTTGGTTGACAAAGGGAAATACAAGGACAGGGAATTGTTTTAGCATCTGTCACAACATAACCTTTTGGCAGCCATTGTATCTGTACAGTCCTTTAAAATTATAATTAATCCCCCCTTATTCATTTTTATCTACTGGAGTAAAATACCTGGCCTCCTTCTCT
Source organism: Myotis lucifugus (assembly GCF_000147115.1). NCBI lineage: Eukaryota > Metazoa > Chordata > Mammalia > Chiroptera > Vespertilionidae > Myotis > Myotis lucifugus. The sequence goes on from NW_005871195.1 coordinate 1,477,318, forward strand.
ACTAGTATTTTCTAATATCAGTGTCTTTATCTAAAGCCTTCTATTTTTATTAATATGTTACCTCTGTTTCAGAAGCTTCCTTCTAAATGTATTTTCAATATTCAAGTTACCTAAGTGCAAATAGCACATAAAGTCCTATTTTTTATGTTTACATAGCAAATCTTTGTTTCTTATAGTTGTCTCCTTAGAAAGGGAGAAAAAGAAAAAAAGAATTTTCCTTGTTTTTTTCTGGGATTAACAATTCCTAAGAAGAGTTTATTGTTTTTTAAAAAGTTCTGTAAGTAAAAATATCCACTACCCACAATTGCAGCAGCAGGGAATGGCTCATATTGATTAATAAATAACATTGGTCCAAACAGAAGAGCCTGAGGGACTCAACAGGTTTACTTGTTTTCTTTCATTCCCCCCCATTTTTTAATTTTCAATTACTACTCTTTCCGACAAAAATCTAACAAGGGTACAGAATGGTGAGACCGTAAGACCATTTTATGTAAACAAAAGTATCTAGGGAAGGAAAACAATTACATTTGTAAAAGTGAGCAGGCCATAGACTTAATATTTCTCAAATATAATATGCTTCATCTGGAGCAGGGGTCCTCAAACTACGGCCCGCGGGCCACATGTGGCCCGCCAAAAACATTTGTTTTTTTACTTCAAAATAAGATATGTGCAGTGTGCATAGGAATTTGTTCATAGTTTTTTTTTTTAAACTATAGTCCGGCCCTCCAACGGTCTGAGGGACAGTGAACTGGCCCCCTGTTTAAAAAGTTTGAGGACCCCTGATCTGGAGCATAGAAATCTTACCCATAGGCCGAAAAAGCAACCTGGTAGAAATCCCGGAATAAAAGGACACACACATTTCAAATGCCTATATACAGTCAACAAATATAGGCTGACAACAATTTTAGCTTAACAGAAGACAATGTATTTGCTCCAACCAACCACACATAAATAGACAAATCAGTTACTTAATATGTATTTACTAAGTGCCTTCTATGTACCATGAACTATGACAAGTTTTAGGAATTCAAAGATATATAAATGCTAGTCTTGCCCTCTAAGAATATTAATTTAAGAGAAAGGTAAGGGTTGATTTCAATCAATTTCTGATTAAGTAACTGGTTGTTTTTAGAAGAATATTATAAGAAAAAAAATTGCCTTGGCTGATATGGCTCAGTTTGTTGGAGCATTTCCCCATATACCAAAAGGCGGCAGGTTTGATCCCAGGTGGGAGCTTGAGGAAGGCCTACCAATCAATCTCTCTCTCTCTCTCTCTCTCTCTCTCTCTCTCTCTCTCTCCATTCCTCTCTCTAAAAAGCAATGATTTTTTAAATGAAGAAAAAAATGTATCCCTGTCTTCTTTAAACTACATTCCAATGAAAAATGGCAAGTTTTATTGCAAGCACACAGAAATATTTTGCAAATTTATTCTTTAAAACACATCCTATATGAAATCTATACTTGTTTATTACCCCCTGGGAACTTATAGCAGGCTCTAAAAGATGTGTGAAAAAAACACACGGGAACAAAAAGACCAGTAATATTAAAGCATTAAGGAATTCACCTAAATTAAATAGTTATTCAACAATATAACCCAAGTTTGTTATATGTCAAAAAAATGGAAATCGTTAATATGAAATTATGAACAAAAGTCTTGCAGTTCTACCAGTCTGTGAAATTGAATGATGCAAGTATTAGAAGTGTTAGCAATTTTAGCAGCATTCATTAAATCTACAGTGTCTTGTAATGCATAGTGTTGTAGACTTTTATGTGTCTTAGACAGACATTTTACATGCTTAAAACTGAAAAATAAAAGATCTGAGTGACACTTCACACCATTTTAATATGTAATAAGCACTTTCAATAATGAAAAAAAAAAGAAAATTCACAGTTACTTATGTTTGAATAAATATTTCAGTGCTTTTGTGGGTATTTTGAATATGTATAACAACTTGAATACATACGCAAGGAATTAAGAAATTCTCACTGTTTTTAAAGTTAGTGAAAATTGAGAATCTGCCATTTTGTGTTAGCAATTAAGTGACTTATTTTTCTTCCAACACCAGTAGGACTACCATATACCTTCACAGCTACTGCTGAAGGTGAATCAAGGGGCTAATTGTTATATCTACAGTAAAAGATGAGTAAGTGACATCACCCATACTTTACACAAAGTCCTTTCTATGCCCCTGCAGAATTATTTCCTTTTGATCTCATTCCCCTTAACAACTGGTTTGATTTTATTTGATATTTAATTTCTATAACTGACTAAGATTCCCTATATACATTAGCTGCAAGAATGTTTAGACACAGAATTGGAGCAGGGCTGTGGGGAGCAGTATTTGGTTTCCTGAGGAATTCAATTTGTCCCATAAATGTGTGCTTCTATGTTTGTTTTTTGGTAAACTCTGGGCAATCAGAATTTTCATAAACACATACACAGAGGAACATACATTCCCACAATATAAGAGTAGACCTGTATTCTAACCACCCTTTGCTAAAATTGGTCCCTTTAAAGGAAGTAATTGATCAAAGTCTCCACTATTCACATTATCTTGTATTGGCCCACTTCACTCATTTAGATCATTTCTCTGTTTCCTATTAATTATATGTTTTGTGCCCTTTGTGACATATGATTTCCTCATTCCTATCTCTATTTCATGTTATAACTTTTGTTTATTTTCTTTTTCCTTCTCACTTTTATCTAATTCACTAGAGGCCCGGTGCACGAAATTCATGCACTGTGGTGGTGGTGGGGGGGGTTCCCTCAACCCACCACCCCCCTCTCACAGTCCAGGAGCCCTCAGGGGATGTCCTACTGATGGCTTAGGCCCGCTTCCTACGGGCCTAAGCCATCAGTAGGCCTCCCTCTGTAGGAGGCAATCTGGCTGATCAGGGGAAGGCACTGCCCCCATCATCCCACTGCTGCTGCCACTGCTGGTCACTGCAGCTGCCAAGATATTTTCATCAACACGGACTCCAGTCCCTTCACCATGAAAAAATGACAACTTTCTTTAGGCATTTTCAAGATGTCTCTTTCATAGGATATGACATTTCTTTCTTTCTTTTTCCTTCTTTTTTATCCTCACCTGAGGATATTTTTCCATTGATTTTTAGAGAGCTTTGAAGAGAGAGGGAAAGACAGAGAGAAATATCAATGTGAGAGGGACACTGCAATTGGTTGCCTCCTGCATGAGCCCTGACCTGGGCCCTGCCAGGGAGGAACCTTCAACCTAGGTACATGCCTTTGATCAGAATTGAACCCGGACCTTGCAATCTACAGGCCGAGGCTCTATCCACTGAGTCAAACCAGTTAGGACAGGATATGACATTTCTTAGCTCCTCCAGCAGCGGACCTTCATTTTTTTCCTCCAGGAGTGAGGTGGAAAAACCCTAGATCACCTTCTTGGCTTCTTATTAAGTAAGTTACCAAGAACACTGTGAGTAGCGTACAGAGAATTTAGCCAATGAGTGGTCAGAAAAGGTGTTTCCTCTGCAGCTCACGTGCAGAGGTGGGACTGCTGGTGAGGGCCTGCCCTCGGTCGCAAGCAGGCCCTCTCCCTCTCCCTCTCCTCCTCCTTCTCCCTCTCCTTCCCCCTTTCCCTCTCCCTCCAGTCTACTCTCTCTAAAAAGCAGTGAAAAAATATCCTCTGGTGAGTATTAAAAAACAAAACAAAACAAAACAAAAAAACACAGAATAGCAGGCCTCCTCCTTGGAAATGCTGAATATGTAGGCCTGAAAGAGAGAATTCTTGGCTCTGTGAAGATCCCTACATGAATTTTATTAATATTTGCAAAATTAGCCTGAGCCACACCAATGATTCAAGTTTGTGCTTTCCTGTGTTCCAGAAAAGAATCAAATGATCTTTTTTGTTTTATTGTGTCAAAACAAAATTTTGCAAGTGTTAAATACATAATTCTTATTCAAATACATAATAGCAGATGCAAAAGTTCTGTTTAACTCAGTGAAGGGACTGGCAGGATGATAATGCTGTTCAAATGAGATTGCCAAAGATGAAAACCTGAAGTAAAACTGCTAAATTAGATACAATCTGGCTAATGTCCTAAGGGACAATAAAACCATCACTTTTTGAATTGGTGTGTCTTCTAGACAGAAATTAGTTACATCTTTAAAAGCCTAAAAATTATTTTCATCTTCTCACTTTGCTGATCATTATATGTACATTCCAGGGCTGTACAATGTCAAAATATATGGAACTTATTTAATTGTAAATAGTGTGTCAGAGTTACGTGTTTCATAGAAGAGGAAATGATCATTCTGTGGGCCTCTAGTGCCCCAATTATACAAAAGGACTTGCTGTCAAACTTTTACTCCCCGCCTGCAATTGGCCCAGGAGGCTGTGGGCGGGCCTGCCCTTGCCTCTCAGGGCCTGCGATTGGCCACAGAGGCTGCAAGCAGGCTCACCCTCTCCTCTCCCAGCCTGTGCGTGGCTACAGAGGCTGTGGGCAGGGCCCCCTGTCCCTGTCCATGTCCGCTCAGGGCCTCACCTGCGTGCACAACCTCCTCCAGTCTGGTCGTGACCCCTTATGGCATCCTGGCCTAATTTGCATATTACCTCTTTAGATATAGGTAGATATTTTCCAATATTATAGTGCTTTCAACCATGAAAAAATTGAGGTGTAAATAAAAAAAAACACAAGTACTGATTAAATTTGGCTTAACACATTTTCATATCTCTTCCTCTTGCAGAAATATGTATATTTCAAATCCTTTCTTAAATGAGTTAGGAAATGTTATAAAGCCAATCTTAACACAACACTCTTTTCCTGGTCTGTTGGCCATATGGCATTCCAAGGATGAAATGGATGGTTCAGGGAAATGAATCAGGATGGCCTTCAAAAGACTGTATTTTACGTTGGTGAGAGCAAGCAGTAAAACTTTACTTAACTAAGCCACTAAGATTTTCCTTTTAAAAAATTACACCATATAACCTCACTTGACTAAGTAGACCTATAATTACAAGGGTTCTTATGAGAATTACTTATGATAAAACTCAGAACAGATCCTGTCTCATAAGGGAAATTCAATAGATGTTATTCACTTCTTTCCTCCTCTCATTTTAATCCCTGTCCACTTTAAAAATCTATATACCTTTGCCAGCCCCCCCTTTTTTTACCTTTCTTACTACTTAATATAAAAACTGTCCTCTTTCTTTATTGGATTATAAATACTGTGTTTTTTAAAAATATATTTTATTGATTTCAGATAGGAAGGGAGAGGGAGAGAGAGATAGAAACATCCATGATGAGAGAGAATCATCAATTGGCCACCTTCTGTATGTCCCATACTAGAGATTGAGCCCACTACTCAAGCATGTGCCCTGACCAGGAAGTGAACCATGACCTCCTTATTCATAATTTGATACTCAACCACTAAGCAACACCAGCCAGGCAATGCTATGTATTTTTTTCCAATCTATGGAACTTGCTTCACCAATGAGTTCCCCTGATTCCTTTTGAAACTCTCCTTCTCCAGTGGCTCTCCTCTGCCTATGACTAATATGTGATCACTTCATACATTCATAAGGAACATCATTTCATCTCCATCATGGCATCAAATCCACAGTCATTTCCCTCACACTTCAAAATAAAAATCTATGAATCCATTTATCCACTACATTTTTTTTTACTTCTCAAAGTTTTACATTTGATTTTTACATTTGATTTTTCATCTGCTTTATTCATGTTTAAATATTTTCCCAAAGGTCACATTTAAAAATGGCCAAATTAAATGAACTAATTTTTAGACTTCTCTTCAGCATTCAAAAGTGTTTGACTAGAATTATATTATATACTAGAGGCCTGGTGCACAGATTCGGAATTAATTAAAAGGTAGCTGGCGGGGTGAGACTGGGTGAGATGGGCTGGACATGCCCTGGAGTCAACCTTCCATGATCCCTCCTCAGCCGGCCGCACCTGGAGTGGCGCTGGGGCTCGAAGGGCATGTGTGGAGTGAGCAGGGTCCCTCTAGCAGGTGGGGTCCCTCAGCCTGGCTTGTGGGGATCGGGCCAAAACTGGCAGTCTGACATCCCCTGAGGGGTCCCAGAGTGCGAGAGGGCACTGTGCAAAGTTTCTGTTGCTAGGCAGCTCCTGTGTTGAGCATCTTCCCCCTGGTGGTCAGTGCGTGTCAAACCTATCAGCGGTTGGGTGGTCATTTAGCCTTTTATATACATAGACTAGAAGCCTGGTGCACAAAAATTTGTACACTGGGCGGGGGGGGCGGGGTCCCTCAGCCCAACCTCTGCCCTCTCACAGTCTGGGACCCCTCAGGAGATAACCACCTGCTGGCTTAGGTCTGCTCCCCTGGTGGCAGATGGCATGCTGGATCCCGCAGTGCCTGCCCCATCTCCCCAAGTCGCAGATGGCAGGCCCGGATCCCATGCTGGGTCGGGTGGTGTCTTGGGATCGCGCTGCCGCCCCGCCCCACCCGCCCTGCCCCCCACAAGGAGGGCCGGATCCCACGCAGGGGTGGTGCAGTGGGAAATGCCTGCAGTATGTAAATTTAACAGCCATCTTTGTTAGGTTAATTTGCATACTCTTCTGATTGGCTGATGAGCGTAGTGAATGTATGGTCAATTAGCATCTTTGTCTTTTATTAGTGTAGATAATTCAATATAATACATATATATCTAGTATTCTTATTGATTTCAGAGAGGAAGGGAGAGGAAGAGAGAGATAGTAATATCAATGATGAGAATCACTGATCTCATTAATTGGCTGCCTCCTGCATGACCCACAGTGGAGATCAAGCCCACAACCCTGACTGTAAATTCAACCATGCCTTCCTGGTTCATAGGTTGATGCTCAACCACTGAGCCATGCCAGCTGGCCTTGACTAGAATTAGACTATCTAGCTTTGTTCTTCCTCCCTGTGACAACCCTTTTCCAGGGTTGCCCAGCATCTTGTCCCTCAGGCCTCTTTGGAGATTCAGCCACATTCAGTGTTTTCACAGCTCTCAGGAATGCCTCTCATTTGTATATCTCTAGTCTTTATCCATTTTTTTTTTTTATCCATCTGGACTTTTGTAGTGGTCTGATAGACATAACTATCTGTGAAAACCCTCTTTATTTTAACAGTTAAACTTTTCCCTTCTCTTAGACTATTCAGAACATGTCTAAAATTCAACTCCTTTTCCCCACCTAGACCATCTCTTCCATTTAAATGTGCTAAATGTCCTGTTTTCCTCAAACCATCAGTTACTTATTATTCTTTCTCATCCATCACATGAGATTAATTGCATCATTTCCTCTACAAAATATCTTGAAAATCTCTTCTTGTTTTCATCCTCTGAGCTTGTAAATGGTACCACCAATTGAATTGCTTAACCCAGTAAAGAATGTCCCATTCTTAATTATTCCCACTCCTTCATCCCCAAATTATAACAATACACCAATTTCTACAAATTTTAATCATGAAATATTGTTTGAATTCTTCTTCAGTTGTCCATCCTCACTGCCAGTATCCCTCCCATCATCTGTCTTTGGTATGACTCTGAAAAGTTTTAGCTTGTTTTACTACTATAGCCATTCTTTCATCCCACACAAATTCCAGAAATCCATTATTCACAGACCAACCAGAATAATATTTCTAAAGTCAAATCTAATCATCACTTACGGTCCTTCAAAGACTTCCCATTGTATTCAGGATGAAGTGCAGATCCTTAAGAAAACGTTTGTTGTCCATGTCTGGGGCTCAAATAAATGCTGAATTACATCTTTTGTTTTCAATCACACTGATTTTTCTGGCAACAAAACTTATTTATTGGTAGTATTTTTTAATATGTTACATTCTCTTCTGCCTCCAGTTCTATGTGTATGTCATTTTTTATAGTTTTTTTTTATCTGGATAACTGCAACTCATCACAGTTTTCACTTGGACAAAGGATTATCAGATAATTTGTTGTTCAAGCTGGGATTCTATTGAGAGTAGGAGATATTAGTAATAATTATGCCAGGAGAACAGAAATAAATGGGAACCCTTCTAGAAAAACCAGGATATATGATAATCCAAATTAGGTACCACTTCCTGAAGAACATTTCTAATCAGCAACTATGACTGATTTACTTTTAATTATATTTCCATTTTATTTATTATACAGTATCGCTTACCATACTCAGATTTCCTGTTTATTTATCTAATCTCCTTTAGACTGTAAGTTCATTAAGGATAGAGATTATGCCTGTCATATTCACCCATATACCCCAGTGGCTAGCACAGTGTCATCCAAGTGCATCAAACATTTAACCATTATGCATTAGGTAAATGAATTAAACTTATTGAAGATTCTCTACTGCCTCACAAATTAGAAAACATCTTCTAGAATAGCATTCAAGATCTTCTACAACAAATTTCCAGTGTGTCATTACTCATAATATTCCGCTATATGCTATGTGTCCCAAACAAAATACCCTCCACATTTTTTGTTTTGTTTTGTAAATATATTTTTATTGATTTCAGAGAGTAAGGGGGAGGGGGGAAGATAGGAACATCAATGATGAGAGAGAATCTGTCATTGGCTGCCTAATGCATGCCCCCTACTGGGGACCAAGCCCACAACCTCAGCATCTGCCCTGAACTGGCATTGATTAGTGACCTCCTTGTTCACAGCTCAGTGCTCAATCACTGAGCCACACCGGCAGGGGTTTCCCCTATTTATTTCTTTAAAAATATTCATACATTGCCCTGGCAGGGTGGTTCAATTGGTTGGAGCATTCTTCCTACACCAAATATGGGTTCGATTTCACATCAGGGTACATACTTGAGTTGCATGTTTGATCCCAGGTTGGGGTGTGCAAAGGAGGAAACTGATTCATGTCTCTCTCTTACCTCTCTCTTTCTTGCTCTATCTTCCCCTTCCTCTCTCTCTAAAAATCAGTAAAAACATATTCTTGGGTGAGGATAAAGAAAAAGTTCATATCTTTGCAACTCCATACATTTACTAAGGCCCATTATTCTTTTTTGAATGCCTCTCTAATCCATCTGTTTATCTTGTAACCATAGAATGATCTCAGAAAATATTACCTCCTAGGATATTTCCTAATTAACTTAGGAAGGTAGTTAATTGAATTCTTTTGAACCAATATAAAACATTTTATCCCTTGCCTGGCAGTCATAATTTGGAAACACAAGATTCAGACTACAGTTCTAAGTATTTTAATAAATAGATTTGCAATTGTGGACTATTCCTGGGCATCTGTCAGCAGTGAAATTGGGATAATAACGGCGGGTACTTTGGACTGATTTTTGTGAAGATCACATTACCAAGTGAAAGCATTTGTAAAGGAGTAAAAGATTCTTCAATGCAAGTCAATATTTGTATCTGTGGCTGGAAGAAGCTGGAGGATATTTACAAACCAATTGGTTTCTATAACCTTGCTCAGCTATATATTGAGGGCTATATAAATAATGGTTGGTTCTAGAACAAGATTACATAGCTTACTTTCTCCTCCACTAAATATTCTGCTAATTATTTCACTGACAATGTGAAAGAGAGCTGAAATCTAGGTAGGAAGAGGCAAGTTGGCCTGAGACCTCAAAACTTGAGGAACAATAAAGCGATATCCTTGCATTTTCATTTCACATCCCATACACCCCTGGACAGGATGCCAGAGAAGCCCGCAGCCCATCGCCACCAACAGGCACAGTACAAAACACACAAGAAAGCATGCTCTCTCCAGCCAAAAGATCAGGAAAAGGGAAGCCTAACCCAGAGAGAAGGCCCTGCCACCACTCCTCCCAGGTCTGCTGGTCGTCTGGGTCTCTCACAATAGCAAAGCCCTGGGCTGATGAACCCCAGCTCCCTATCTGGATTTCAGGTGAGTTGATCTGCCAGCAGCAACAACAGCAGTAAAACCCGATGTGTCCCTGCCCTCGAAGTGGTAGAAGAAGAGCCAGGACCAGTAGCTTCTTCTTCCCTCCCAACATGCACTCAGGAAAATGCACCCCCACAGTCAGCAGCAAACAAATTTTACAGAGCATCAGCAGCGCCAGAAAACAAACAAACAAACAAACCAGAATAACACTGGGAGGTTTCAGAACATGAAGCTCTCATTGAAATTAAAGTCTATAAAAGCTCACCAAAACCTGTATGCTAAACTTGAACAGAAAGATTGCAAGCTAAAATAGAAGATCCTTGTATAATCCACCTGCTCCCCCTTCAGTGTGGGCTGGTACCTAGTTACTAATTCCTAAAGAATAGAATACAGCAAAGGTGATAGGATAGACCTGATTCTAAAGAACAGAAAAGAGCAAAGGTGATAGGATGTCACTTCTATGATTAGGCTATGGAAGACTGTGACTTTTATCTTGCTAGTATTCTTTCCTCATTCCCTCCCCTCCCATCCCCTCCCCTCCCTTCCTCTCCCCTCCTCTCTCTTCTCCTCCCCTCCTCCCCCTCCCCATTCTTCCCCTCTCCCCACCTTCTCTTCCCTTTTATCTCCTCTCCTCCCTTCCCTTCCCCTCTCCTCTCCCCTCCTCTCTATGGCTCTGATAAATCAATCTGCCATATTAGAGGAGCCAACATGGCAAGGAACTGAGTGTAGTCTCTGGTCAACAACCAGCAAGAAACCAAGACCTGAAGGCTAACAATGAACAATGAACTGAACCCTGCCAGCAGCCATATAGGGAAGCACAGAAGATGATTCCCCGCCCCCCCCAGCTGCACCTTCAGATGAGCCCCCAGGCCCTGTTTGACACTTTACTTGCAGCCTAGAGAGAGTTTATGAAGCAGAGGAGGCAGTTAAGATGTTACCAAACCCCTGACCGACAGAAAATGAGATAGTAAATGCATCCTGTTCACGTTGCTAAATTTTGGCAATTTGTTACACAGCAATAAATAACTAAGACATGCATTTATATTCTTGACTATCTTACCCAGGAAACATTCTTCTAAGTATGTGGGGGCACTCAATTCCTTAAAATTAAGGCAAGCTACCCAAAAGATAAATCCCAAAAGCTTGATTTATGTTCACCCACCTTCCTTTACATGCTAGAAAGAAAGTAAAAAAAGCCACAGTAATTTTTACTGTAATAGAAAAGTTAACTTTTTTTCCTTTATGTTGACTATTATCTGTACTTAAAATAAATGTTTGTGGTTTAAAGGGTTAACTAGCTGAAACATAAAGGGTTTGACTATGTTAAGTCCTTCAAAGACCATTTGTAGAATTGATTAAACCCTCAATCATCTTGGAAGTTGTTTCTGCCTCAATCACTCAAGCAGGTGCTTTGGACGGTGGTGGAACAAAGCTTAACGGGAAGCAGTATAGAAAAGACATCAGCTCTACCATGTGAGAACTTTGTAAAGTAAGTGCACACATAGCATTATATCTCCCTGTCTGAAAGGTCCTCATATTGGAACAGATTTGATACACATTAAATTTACATTATAGAAGTCTGCTCTAACCCACCTGTGCCTCACTGACAGATGTTCCTTTCAAACACAAAGATTGCCCATGTCTGCTGAATTTGGGTGTTCTCTCTACTTGAAGTTGGCATAGGGAGATATTGGGACAATTGGCATGAAGGCTAGAAAGCTTCCCTAAAGTATTATTTCCATCAGAGAAAATGCTAGAAGCTGCTACAGCAAACAGATACCAAAAGTTGTATTGTCTTAACATGATAGAAGTCTACTTCTTGCTTATGTCAAATCTAAAGCAGATGGTCCTAAATGGCGGGAGGACTTCCGTGTGCTTATTCAGAGACTCAGACGGTGTGCATGTTGTCACCCTGCCGTTCTCCAGAGCCTCAGAGGCCTCTACTTGATCCTTTGCACACAGCTGCTAGTCCGCAGAAAAGCAGGAGGATCACAGGAGAAAGATTTCATGGGACAATTCTGGGAATAGTTCACCAAGCTATCAGCCAAAAGTCAGTCCAATGCCCCCACCCAACTGCAAAGGAAGCTGGGAAATGTAGTCTATTTTTGTGTCCAGGAAGAAAATGAAAATTGATAAATGCCTAGCGATCTATGCCACAGGGATAGAACAAAATGTGCAGTACCAGTATAAACAGATTTCAGTCCCATAAAAACATGGTACTTAAGTTATATAGTTTAATTCCAATATAGATTGGTATTTTTTAAAAAAGGAAACATTTTCAAGAACTCTGTAACATCCGGATTATATAAAAGAATGTAATAATGCAACACATGTGAATTGCAAACAATTTTTGCCTAATTTTATCTTTTTAGTCATTTAGTCTATTTCTTAATTATCTCTGAGAAGTTATTTTTTGCTCCTCCACTCTCTGTTTTCTCTGTGATAATGTGTTTTCCCTTACCATATTATTAAAGGAAGCTTTCATTTTGTTTTACTAAGTTGTGATGAGGTAATTCATTTTACAAAGGTCCATTTGGTTATATGTCCTAATTGGATCAGGTTTTAAAGGATATTTATTTTAGCCAAGCAATTCGTGCTACACTTACACAACCAGAAAGAGGTTGAATCGCCATCTCTTGGGCAGCAGAGCAGTTAAGTGATATCTCAAAGTTCAATAGTTACTAGAAATAAAGTAAGTGACCAAGGAGATGGAAGAAAATGGAAAAACCAAAACTAGAAATTGTTACCAGCTTCAATGAGCAGGATTTAGTGTCTGCTCATAGAATATCAGTGGACAGAGCATCTGAAGGGGTTTGTATGTGTGAATAGCCCAATAAAAGTCACACATTGTATGCTGCAGCCTAAACTGAGTGACCTCTTGGTCATGACCCTTTCAAAAAACCTCTCTGGCTCTGAGTGTCAGACTGTACCCTTGATCTGCAACATTTTATATTGTTCTCTGGGTTTCTGTGTTTCCTGAGAAAGTGGTCACGCTGGACCTACAGTTCTGAGTGACCTAGGTAGCCACAAACCTATACTTGGCATTGTCTTCTCACAAAGTCTTAAGAAAAATAGGTGTTTAAGGAAAAATTTTGGTTTATTCTATTCCATTATTATATATTGAACCTGAAGATTCATTTCTGTATTTGTCTTTTTGCAGCTTGTTTACATGCCTTTGAAATATTAATATTTCTAAAATAAACTTGAATGTTAAATTATATACAAGTATGACAAGACACTGCAAATCAGTTAGTTGAATTTAAAAATGTGAAATCTACAGTGAGTCATAAACGAGTTTTCTGTTACCTCTGGCCTCCACCCCAGTGATATTTCTCTATGAAATTTGATAGGCCTGGGGCGGGGGGGGGGGGGGGGAGAGTTTTCTCATTTATTCTGGAGTTATTTTCAGAATAAAGCTTCAAGTGTTAAATTGTACATACATATAATATACATGGATAAAATATCTAGTTGACATACTAACCACTTGTTTTAAATTCCATAATTGCACTTAGGGTGAATAACTAAAATCTTAATTACACTTTGATGGTGTGTGTATGTATACATGTGTATACATTTCCATATACACATAAATCCCTCAGACGTCATCAAATAATTCATGGCTTGAACAGTGAGCTTTAAATATCAAGAGACAGGACATTATCTGAAGCGAGTTGCTTCCTATGTTTTGAGAGACAATAGCAAAAGTTTGATTAGCAAAGATTTATCGTTAAATATATTTATCTAAATAAATTGATTTGGTTCCAGAAATATCAGATTTAGGGGGAAATAATGTATGCATTCAGTTTTAAGACCATAATAATCATTAAAATTGATTAAAATTGATCAAAAGGATATTTTCCACATAATAAGACATTCATCATTAGGTGTTTAACAAGTTTGGTTCAATAGCCCAATAACGACAGAGATTTTGAACCAAACCATGACATCTTTAGCTTCCTTTCATGGTTGTCACATGGCTACCCTAGTTCCAAGTACCATGTCCTCATATAAACAACACCAGAATATAAAGGGAAAATGGGAATAGTCATTTTTTTTTTTAGCTAGGAAAACCTTTCCCTGAAGCTTCCTCCCAGATTAGTTTGTGTGCCCACACCCTTGCTATAATGAAAACACTTTTCTGACACTCCAAACCTGTCATAAGCAAGCTATGTTAGCAAGACAGAGGCAGGGCTGGCTGTGAGATAGGTACCAGCAGTGTGTATCACTGTCTTATGTATTAGTGTGCTCTGTTAGTCAGAGAGGACTAGATTATTCCTAGTCACTAATAAACCAAAGCTCACACTCGGATTCTGTCAGTTAGGCTGCTGGTGGCAATCCCAATGGGTGGAATCTTCATATAGGACACAAGCTGAAGCTTTGCTAGTTGCCATAGCAGAGGGAAGAAAACATGAAATTGTGTGCACAGATTCCAAATGGTTTTGGCTGTGATACTCTCACTCCTGCGTTCAGTCAATGGAAGTCATGTGACCACATCTAGCTGCAAGAGAAGTTGTCATAGATTATTTTTACCTAGGCTGATCTATGACAATCTATCACTATGGAAAAAGGAGAAATGGATATGGGGAGGGAGGCAATAATAATATCTGATAAACGTGCTTCACTAACAGCATAGTTACAGCTCCCGGAACTATGTCCATAGCCTAAGTCCAGGAACCTAGAAATATGTTTCTTTATATGTTAAAAGGAACATTGCAGATGTGATTAAGAATCATAAAATGGGGAGATTATCCTAAATTATCCAGGTGGCTCAATGAAATCACAAGAGTCCTTGTAAAAGGGAGTCAAAAGGCACAGGCAATGGAAGGAAATATGATGCCAAAAGCAAGAGCTTGGAGGGATGTGAAGAAGGGACCACATGCCAAGGAATAAAGTGCCCCACCCCGCTTAATCACAGGGGACACATTTCAAGACACCCAGTGGATATCTAAAACCATGGTTGTACTGAACCCTATATATATCCATATATATATCATGTTTGAATATTTTGTGTGTGGGTTTTGTTTTTTGCTTTTTATTTTTAAAGAATAGTTTATTGATTTTTAGAGAGAGAGAGGAAAAAAGGAGAGTGAGAGAGAAACATCAATGTGAGAGCACAACATTGATCAGTTGCCTCCTGCACGCCCCCTAACAGGGATCAAGCCCACAACTCTGGCATGGGCTCTTGATCAGGAATCGAAACTGCAACCTCTTGGTGCATGGGACAATGCCCAAGCAACTGAGCCACATGGGCTAGGGCTATACTGTGTTTGTTTTTTATTGCTATATACACACCTGTGACAAAATTTAATTTATAAATAGGCACAATAAGAGACTAACAGCAATAACTAATAAAAACAACTAATAATCTATATATATAAAAGCCTAATATGCAAAGTGTCCCCTCCGGAGTTCGGCCGACCAGGAGTTCGATCACTTGCTATGATGTGCGCTGACTACCAGAGGGCAGTGTGGAAGGAAGGAAGGCCCTGACCAGCAGCAGGCAGCTGCTAGGGACCCTACCCATACATGAATTTTGTGCACTAGGTCTCTAGTATACTATAATAAACATTATGTGAATGTGGTCTCTCTTTCTCAAAATACTGTATTGTACTGTACTCACCCTTCTTGTGAAAATGTGAGATAGATTTGTTCTTACCATAGACCTTTGCAACCTCAGCATGTACTTTTTAAATTTTTTTATTAGGTCAAGAACTTTTATCTTTTTGCCTAAAGAAAGCACTTTACAGCTTCTTTTTGGCATATTGAAATTGCCAGCATCACTACTCTTGCACTTTGGGGCCATTATTAAGTAAAATAAAGGTAACTGAACAAAAGCACATTATAGTACCATATGTGGTGTTTTCACTGCTTTAAAATTCCTCTCTGCTCCATGTATTCATCCCTTACTCTACCCAAACCTTTGTAGTCACTGATCTGTTTACTGCCTCTACAGTTTTGCCTTTTCCAGAATGTCATATAGTTGGAATCATACAGTCCGTAGCCCTTTCATATTGGTTTCTTCCACTTAACAATACAGGGTGAGGCAAAAATGGGTTTACAGTTGCTCATATGGGAAACAATAATTAATAAATAATAATGTGTTTCACATACAACTGAAACCTACTTTTACCCAACCTTGTATGCATTAAAAGTTCCTCCAAGACTTTTCAGGCTTGATAGTTCATTCTTTCTTAGTGTTGACTCATATTCTATTGTAGATATATCACAGTTTATATATCCACTGAGGTACAGAGGGTTATCTTGTTTGCTTCCAAGTTTGGGTGATTATGAATAAAGCTGCTATAAACATCTGTATGCATGTTTTTGTGTGGACATAACATTTTCAACTCCTGTGAAAAACTACCAAGGAGTGTGATTGCTGGATTGTATGTGAAGAAATTATTCTCTCTTGCCCCTACTCTTACAATCAGCACAAAATATGAAACCAGGAAAACAGAAGCTGTGCTAATTTCTACTCATCCTTCGAGAATCAAATCAATTGTTGTTCCATTGTGATACCTTCTCTGTTTTTTCAGGGCCTTATTTTTAGCTCAAAATGATATCTCTTTTACATCCAGAATGTTCGCCTTTCTCCACTAGTGTGTGAGTTTCATGTGGGTGTGAATTCTATCTTATTCAATTGCATAACTCAACAAACTAGTAGATAGTATATAAAATAGTAAATATTGACTGTTTCACCAAATTAAATAAAATTATTCTTCAGTGCTCTGTCTTTGAGTGGAATACTAATATTGTTTTAATGGGCTAGATTTCATATTAAGGCTCAACATCTGCCCAGAAACACATTTTTAAAATTTCATTGGAAATAAATAGGGAAGTTTCTTTGAAACACAAATATTCTCTATGCACATTGCTTTGAGGAACATGAAGTAATCACAGCCATAAGTATTTGCTATAAAATGAGGGATGCCTTTCCTGAAATTTGGAACACCATGAACTGCAGTTCATATTCAGAAATTATAAGCAACTATTTTACTAAGAAAAAATAGCCAAATACTCTCCCCAGAAAAATATGGCTCCATGTTCTACATATATTCCATCCAAAATATAACTCCAAATCATGCAGCATGGGAAATGTATAAGACCTTAGTATAATATGAGTGACTTTTGCATAACTAGAAATTGACATCAGTGAAGCTAGTCTGAAATCCCATTGATAGCTCTGTTGTCCATTCAACACATCCTTTCACCTGAAGGAGCAAATAGAAATCATGTATTTAGTATATCTAAAAGGATGATAAATATCTAAGTGTTGAACAAAACCTCCAGAGAGCCATCAGTTTATTTATACTTGGAAATGCAAGAGGATCTCTCTGCCAGAGGAAGTTCCTAATATATTGCTCCTCTAAGTGCACTGGATTTGTTAACAAGCTTCTGTATCAATTCACAAGTCTGCAAGCTAAATTTCAGACACTATCTGCCTACAAAGTTTGTTCAGGAACTTCTATTTTGAAGTGCCCTTAAAACCTTTTTAAGCCTTCTTTTATACAAACACACACACAAATGCACACACGCAATCATTTTTCAATTGTGTTAGCAATAAAAGTTTGCATTGCTTTCACAGAATGATAACCCTTATTCCAAAATGTTAAGATGCCTTGGATGTGAAGTATGCAGAATTTGAATACAGGACATGTGAGTGTGAGAGTGTGTGTGTGTGTGTGTGTGTGTGTGTGGCAAATTAATTCACTTGGCTGACCATGACAGGATGTTTTCAAAGAGATTGTGTGAGGATTTTTTTTTCTTTTAGAATTCAGGATTTGTCAGGATTTGTGATCGTGTCAGTCCTCTAGTACTTTTATAAGGATGACCCAAAACCTCTTAATTTAATCATACACAAGTACCTAGAACAGTAGATCACCGGCTGGGCGATGCAGTGGAACCTATAAGGAGCTTTTATTAATGGATTTATTTTATTTTTTAGAGAGATAAGAAGGGAGAGGGATAGAGAGAGAGAAACATTGATGAGAGAGAAACATCAATTGACTGCCCCCTGCATGACCCTCACTGGGGATAGAGCCGGAAACCCAGGCATGTGCCCTGACTGGGAATTGAACCAGTGGCCTCTTCATTCCTGGGTCAATCCTCAACCAGTGAGTCACATTGGCTGTACTATGAGAAGCTTATTAAAATGAGTGTTCTTGCTCAAGAACCACTGAATCAAAACCTTGGGTGAGGGGAAGGGGGAGACAGGATTCCAAGTTTCAAAATCACTGTACCAGGCTCTGAGGTGGTATAAGTTAAAACTCTCCAAGTTAAAAAAAAAATGATTTCAAACTGGATCCAAAAATAAATGGATGCAATGCTTGAAATTACTAAAGGCATTCAAATAGAACAGGATTCAGTCCTGGAGAGAGAGCTATGATTCACTGTTATGTCTCCATAGTTCTACTCACTCAGACTGTTCTCTTGGACTCTTTTCCTCATTTGTGCACAAATATCTGCAGGAGTCTCAGGCCTTACAAATGTTTTCCATTTCATCCAGAAACACAGGAGGGTCAAAGTCCAATTATTACTAGCAGGTGTTCTGATCTTTGTGTTGATTGTGACTTAGTGCACTGATGGCCCAATTCTGCCCTCTCCCTGTATCTTCATCCTTTGCCCAGTGGCCTCACAGTTCTTCTCAATCAAGACTATTTCCATATCCCTTCACTGGGGCTTGGCCATATGACGTGGGCAAACAGGATCTTAGCAGACTTAACATATACAGAGGCTTGACAAAGCACTTGTTTCTGTCACTTCCTTTCTGCCTTTTCTGTGATTGCTAAGATACCATGCCCCAGCTTGTCTTAGAAGTTGCCTGGAGCTATATGAGAGATACTGAGGGGAAAGCAGCATTATTCCACCCAAAGTTCTGCTAAACTAGCCAACAGCCCCTTGATTCTCAATCTTGTAAAAGATCCCAGCCAAGATCAGCCTACTTAACCCACAGCTGATAGAAGATACACAAATGAGCCCAATGGACACTGGACCCACTTTGAAGCTGATCCTTAAACTCATGATCTGTGATAAATGAGTATTTATTCAAGCCACTGAGGCACAACATTATTGTGGCAAGAGGAAATTGTAAAAATATAGTCAAGGCCACTGCATTAAGCTGAGTGCTGCACAATGTTAAATGGGACTCTGAGACTAGCTGGGGCAAGGTCATGGGCCAACTGGCTTAAGGCCAGTTACTTGAAGGGAACACTGTGCTAATAAGGAGAGGTAGACTGGAGCTAGTCAAGAACTATCTCTGTAGCTGCACAATGAGAGTGTAAACTAGATTTGGAGGGAACTCTTGGGTGATTCAAAAGAAAGGAAGGATGAAACTAGGAAAGAACTATCAATCCAGTTGAAAAACCACATTAACCTATGTGGGGAAAAATAGAATAGCATTAGAAACTAGATTGTGATAAAAATATTAGACTATAGACTAGAGTTGAAGTTCAAATGTAAAGAGAATAAATAAAAGCTAGAGATATCAAGTCAGAGTTCATGGGAAAGATGGGATTAGAGGGATACTTTTTCACATCCTTAAGTTTAATAAAAATAGAACAAAGATTCTCAGTGAGCTTTTGGAATAAAGAGTGAGACTTATTAAACACTATTAATGTAAAGTCTTTGCTTTGTTTTAAGTTACTGAACACAAAAGAAATTTAGGGTTACTACAATTTTTAAATTAATATTGACTTTACTAAAGTTACAAATTGAGAGGCTTGTGTTTCTTTTTTTTTTACAAAGCATTTAGATTTAATTTGCAAAATTGTGATGCTATTTATAAATCCAGGAAATTTTAAGTCTGACTTTTAAAGGCAATTTTACAGCTTAGTTAATTAAATCACTGTAAATATTTTAAGCAGCATTTATACGTTTAATATATTTGCTTTTATTTTATATGCATTTTAATTATCTGGATAACAGAAAACCTCCCCAGGAACTTAACCAATTCTTATAAACCTAATACATTAGAAGCATAAATATATTAAAGTTTAAATTATAGTAAACCTTACAAAATCATTTGCAAAACCTGATAAAATTATCTTGTTCCATTTAACACAAAATTATAAGCTTAAATCAATTATTCAAGAACACATTTTAAACTAAAATCCAATATTTTACCTGGTAGAACTGTGATTTTTGACTTGGGAGATATGTGGATGCATGGGCAGGTGCTCTGTTGTTACAATGCCTGGGGATGACAACAGGCATTTAGCAGGTGGCAACCAGGGATGCTCAAACTCTTCCAATAAGTGAGAAGCAAAGCTCCTTGAATGTGTTAGATAATGTAGTCTGGGTTCTTCCAGAAACCGATTCTGACAGAGGATTCACTTTCAAGTAATTTTTGGAGTGAAGGAAACACTGAGTATTAGGCGGAAAGAGAGACAGGAGAAGAAATAGGGCAATCAGGGTGCTTTACCAAGCCAGCTTCTACTGAGGCAACCAGAGCATAACTCAGCTGAGGACACTCTGAGAACCAACCTATGGCACAGGCCTCTGGGTCATCTCACCTTAGGGGAGAGAGAGCTGGGCACCAGCACACCAGCTTCCACCCGCATTGAGGGTGTTATGGCCCCTACACTTCAGGCAAAGCAAATAGGACCCTGGCAGCCAGAGAAAGCTCCTCAGGCCAAAATCAAAACCAAAACCAAAGCCAGATGTGCCGTGCTTGTTTCTGTTTGGCTGTTCAGATTGCAGCACACTGAATAGAAAGAAAATGAGTTTAAATGTAGGGATTTGATGAATTACCTTTTTAACATCCCTTTGATTATAGAAGTAGCCATCCAAAGCAGTATGCTAATTCAGGCTGTGAGACATCAGAGCACCTGGTCATCTAGAGTTTGACCCTCCTTTGCTTCCTGGAGGTAAATAATGGTTGTGTAGAACAAGTGAGCCCAAATAATTAATGAGAAGAAGAGAAAGGCCATGCTGGTCTCAGTCCCTGCATAGACAATGTCTGCTTATTGGCAACTGCTGTGTATGTTTGTGTGCTGGGTGGATGGTGATAGATGTCACCCTTCCCCGTCTCCGTCAGTTCTTGGAAAAGGCTCTGAAATTTCAGTCCCATGGGAGAGTCCATAAAAGGAAAAACGGAACTGAGCTGAGATTTAAAATGTAAAGCAATGTTTATTACGGCATAGGCCCATGGAAGTGTTTCATGGAGGCCCAGGAATGGTCTGAAAGAATATGTCAACATTTGTGCAAGTATGTGTTTTCTTAGATAGAATCCATAGCTTTCATTAGCTTCTTTAAGGAGACCAAAGACTTCACACAAGAATAAGAAGCATTTATTTAAAATGGAAGTCTAGCGGCAGAGGAGGAAACAAGAGAAATGTAACTAACACCCACAAATACCAAATACGAATTATGTCATGATCTTCATAAGAACCCATTTAGACTTGGAGAAATGAGGGGATTTATATGCTCAAGGACACAGCAGGAAAATGGTGTGGCTGGTAATCCAACTTTGATGCTTTCCTGACTCACAAGCATATATCACCCCCATCAATGCTGCCCCCTTGTCTCCTGAGGGTCCCAGAGTGAATGACCTTGAACATGTATTTTCCAAATATTCTGAACAGTCAAGGGAAAGAAGGAACTCATTTCATAGAAATTGAAGTGATCCAAAAAACTTGATAAAGTGCAGAGTATTTTAATACAGCCATTCCCTCTAGGCCCCACAGACCTCAGTCCTGTGGCTGACTACCCCTGAGCCTGCACCTGGAATGGCGGATACTTACATTAAGTTCCTCATTACACAGAGAAAGAAAAAGTAAGTATTATATCCATTCTCTGGGCAATTAAATGCAACTCATTTGAGGACCAATTATTCATTAGAATGACCCTAAAATTAAAAACATACTGTACTACTTAAAGTTGAATTGAAGTTCATCTCATTAGAGTAAGAAGTTTTGAAAGTTTCCGATTTTTAAGTGTTAAGCATGGAATCTTTAGCTCCTTGAAATCTTATTTTTTCCTTCACTATTCCCCAAAATTTTTCCTGGAGGGACACTAAGGACATCCTCATCGCCAAGTATAATAATTCATGGTCTAAATAATTTAACTATTTTTCTCTGCATAAAAAAGATTACATTTTCATTGTGAGCAATTTAGAAAACCCAAACAAAATGAAAACCATAGAAATAATGCAAAATCCAAGCTCATAAAATATTAACTGTGAACCATTTTGTTCCTAGCATATCTGATAGATAGATGATAGACACATGTATTTTTAATAAATATAACAGAGGACAAAATATTCATGTACAGGGAGTAACAATGTCCCACAGTAGAAAAGTTCCGTGTTCACTCACTGTGCTGTATCCTGAAGATAATGTGTGTGTGGGGGTGGTGAGGAGGGGCAGGGGGTGACCAAAAAGGTAGACATAGATAAAGCAGAAGTGAGATTGATTTTCATTAAAAAGGGCAGAAAACAAGTGATGGGGGGCATCTTGGAATGCAGAAAGGAAAAAAAGCCTAGCTGATTAAACAGGGTACTTGTAAGGAAGACTGGAGAGGAATAAGATTTTGCTTATGCTTTCTATCATTCTTTGTACTTTCAACAAATATTTATTATGGTATACTCTGAGCAGTGCAAGGTGCCAAGGATATAGCAATGGAAAGCGCCTTTAGACTAAGGGGAAGCATATCTACAAATCAATAAGGAAACCCAAAGCAGTACAACATGAGCCAGGACAGTGGGAGCATCTAGCTCAGATTTGGTCAGGAAAGAGGTTAAGTTCAGACGATACTTTCTAAAGGGTCTGACATGTGCCCAGGAACTGAAGAACACAGAGAATGGAGCCAGACAAGGGGTGGCACAAGGGTCTGAGTCCTCAGCAGAAGAGATTCCTGTTAATAATAACATAGCACTAGAAAGAAGGTAAGCCAGGGGGCTCCTGGGTACAGAGGGTGGAGGGCCTAAATGAGACAGAAACTTGAGAACAGTTTCTTGTCCCCTCACACTCCTTGGATATAACCCTTAGCTACACAGTCCACACACATAGCCCAAGTATAGATTACATGTGCATATGTCCAAATAGTTATTCTCAATGCCACACATGTGCTTCATCAACAAATACATCCAAATATAATGAAGGCAAAAAGAAGCAAAGAGTAAAAGTTAGAGGGAGACAGATTTCAGGATGCACAGAAGAAGGACTATTCTAATATGATAGCTACCAAAGGGAAAGAGGGAAAAATGAAAGGAGCAAAGGCAGGAGGGAGGAAGAGCAGTAGGGAGTGAGGAAAGGGTAGAAGGTGGGACAATACTTGAAAAGCAGTGGTCTCTCCTTCACTGGAGCTGTCTTAGCAAAGGAGATTTCTGCAGACTGTGGAATGGTAAACAGACCATCCTTCCCTAGCATTTTATGATTCTACAATCTGGGGTCAAACAAATGACAACAATATTCCTCTAATGAAACTATACTTGCTCTTTATGTTTGCACAGACAAAAAGATTCATATCAAGATGTTAAATGCATCTCTTGCTGGACAATGGGATTACAGGAGATTTTTATTTTCAAGTGTCTTAGTAGATATGCTGATTCTTTTTTACAGTCAAAAGAAACAAAGTCTTATTTTGCCTCTCTATCGGACATTTAAGAGTACATAAGCAGGGTATATAGTCAAATGTTATATATTAAGAAAGTCAAATATTATTCTTTTCATGTAAATTGCCATCCTTCATTTATTATTTCTGGTAGAGAACCCTGCACAGAGCAGGTGCTCTATAAATCTATGGACTACTGACTTCTGCACAACAGGCTCTCTTTCTAGATAAAAAGTGTCAACATCCATTTTGGTAACTTTTAAAGTGAAAAACCTCACTTGGCAAAACATAACATAAAAATCACTATAAGCAAAGGTAAAGAGAAAGTGGCAAATTGGGGGAAGATGTCCAATATACAAAAGAAATGTGATTGGTATCTAGACTATATAAAAACCTTATATAGGTTAATGTTTAAAATAGAACATTGGGCAAAGAATATTATCAGAAATGTAAAAAGCCATAACAAGAAGCCCCTTTTCACTACTAATAATGAAAAAGCAAATGAAAATGACAATATAGCACATTTTGACCCTCAGATTGGCAACACTTTAAACACTCACGTAATATAAAGAATTGTGTAATATGTACTGCCACTTCTTAGAGGTATTTTTGACAATACCTGGTGGGTTGCTTATATGTGCATTCCCTCTCATGCAACAACGTCACCTGTTAGTTTTCCCATGTAGAATTACTTACATGTGTGTGCAAAGAGGACTTTAATCATAATTCATTAAAAAGATAAAAACATGAAAATCCTTCCATAGAATAATGGTTAAATGTTATGGTACATTTATAAGAAAAAATGCTATGCAGCAGTTTGAAAATACATACAGTTTTATCACTTAAAAAAAGTATATATTCACATGTAATACACATAAAATAATGAGAAGCATACACATTAAATTAAAGATATGCTTTCTTCAGGGGTGAGTCTGAAATAAACAAACACAGGGTAGGTCAAAAGAGACATGTTTATTTGTGTTGCATCATTTATTTTATCTTATATTGAGACCATGTCTTATTTGTAAAGCTAAACATTATCTTTTAAAAAAGAAGAGACGGTTTTATATTGCCTCAAATATTTGGAGGAAGAAGGGAATAGAGACATCACTTAGTTCAAACGCCTGAATGTCAAGATCAAGATCCTGATGCAAAAGATTTGAAATTACTCAGAAGAGACATAACGCTTGTGCCCTGAACTATACCTCGTGTCCTGACCCAAACCCAATGCTCTCCGTGCCCCTCAGGTGCACTGCAAGTGTTCTTTAATTTTAAG
The DNA here is from genome assembly GCF_000147115.1 of Myotis lucifugus. NCBI lineage: Eukaryota > Metazoa > Chordata > Mammalia > Chiroptera > Vespertilionidae > Myotis > Myotis lucifugus. Next base: position 1,501,979 of record NW_005871195.1, read on the forward strand.
CACAATATCAGTAATTTTTGTGATTTAGATGACGACGATCCTAAGGGTAGTAAGTCTTCCCTAAGTGCAAGCAGATGTTTGCATTCCCCGCTATAGGAAACAGAATTGAGTGGAAATTAATTATAACCACATTGCTCCCCCAGATTAATCATAATGAGCTGGTAGTCATGCTTCTCCATGGACGGCACGATAATCGTCCATTGAGGAGTTTATGGTCCTAATTATTTAGTATTAAAGGTCTCCTCTGGAGCTGCCCAGTAACACTGGATCTAATACACAGAGTAAATGCATTTGTTTAAACAGGCATTTACAAGGCATAATAGTTGCAGGCACAACAAACAGTCCCCCAAATTGGAATTTAGCTGTAAGAAACCTGCCAGGGGCAGTACCAGACACTGCAAATTTGTGAATGCAGATGTCTGTGCAGCTTCTGAATTGTTCAACAAAAAAAACAAAACACCTCTATTTACAGATAATTTATCATTGCACTGTCTGGTGGGATCAACTGCTTTCCTTTACATCCTTTCTGCAGAGAGAATCTCTGCTGTCCACATTGCCTGAAAGAGACCTGAACCTTTGAAGTTCAACGCCAGGATCAAGTAACAACCAGGGACCATTTCGCTGTGGGAGAAAAAAATAGCATTTGGCCCCATGTCCACATTCCACTCCATTGTTCATTTACCAAAACTAAAATTATAATAAAAACAAGATTATGGACTTTATAGAGGCCTATAAAATAACTCCGGAAAATTACAGATCCAGAAAAAAAAATAATCAAAAACTTCAGTATCAGCTGTAAAACTTTCTAAAAATGCAACAAATAATGTAATAAAGAACAGAGGTAGAGTTTGGCTCTGAACTGAGTTGCCCACCTGCAAGTTATTTTTAGGCGTCCCCAAGATGGAAAGGAAAGCAGAAAAACATAAGGAACTTTCCACAAGTCCCCATTAAAAAAGTGCTCTGTGGTTGAATCTTCACTCAGCTTCCAAACCAAGCCTTGGCTCGGCTATGCACGGACTTTGAATAAACTAAGGATAAAGGAAAATAAGATAAGATAAAGAGGAAAGACAAACACGCATGTCCCAGGACAGGAAGAAAGGAATGAAACTATTTGAGCTAGTCACTTTTAAAGCGGTGTTATTATTCCTCCTCCTTCATGCTCAAAGGTAATCGTGCTCATAAGCTGCCAGGTGCTTGAGGAGAAGCTGTAAAATCCACTTTCTCTCTCTTTCTGGCTTCTCGAAACTAACCAGGTTGGTCAATAGAAAGCTATTCTTCAGATCGGGTTGAAGAAACAGAAAAAAACTATGGTGAAGAATACACGTTATTCCAACACATTTTCTTTACACCCTCACAATCTGTTATTCATGACAATGGGATCTCAAAGTGAGCGCCAAATTGCAATCATTCTTTTATTTAGAGCAGCGGTTCTCAACCTGTGGGTCGCGACCCCTTTGGCGGTCGAATGACCCTTTCACAGGGGTCGCCTAAGACCATCCTGCATATCAGATATTTACATTACGATTCATAACAGTAGCAACATTACAGTTATGAAGTAGCAACGAAAATAATTTTATGGTTGAGTCACAACATGAGGAACTGTATTTAAAGGGCCAGAAGATTGAGAACCACTGATTTAGAGGATGATGATTTATAAAATTACCCAACAACCACAAAATATATCCTGAAGACCAATATCACTGGGCCTGATTTTTTCCCAGTAAATTTTTAAAAATTGTATTTCAGGTTGCATGGATATCTGAATTGACCATAATACCATCATAAAGACCAGATTTTGTGGCTATACTTAGAGAAGTGTAGGTCATTTTTAGGTAACTTGCAGAGGTTTCAGATTAACAATATGAAGAAACTACCATGGAACCCTTCTCGGAAGGTCAACAACAGCATTCCCGCTGGGGCTATCCCCAGCATTCATCACATCTGGCCATGCCCTCCTCAGTGTGGTCACACTCTCCTCGGGATTTTCTCTTGCACTTCTGCCCGCTGCTCTCTGTCTCCGCACTGTGTCCTCCGGTTCTATCTCTCCATCTTCAGCATATAGACCAGGCTTCAATCTGGGCCCCTTTCCATCCTGGTCTTCCCTATTTTCCATTAAACCAGATCCCTTCCCTGGCTTTTAATAGCACCTCTAGTCTATATACAACTTGGAAAATCCCCCTGAGCTCCATTCTCCTATCACCCATTGTTTCCTGGATATTTCTACCAAAATATCTAAGTCATTTCAAATTTAATGTGACCCCAAAAGAACCATTCCTTTCTCTCTTTCCTACCATGTTAAATGGCACCATCACTCTTCTAGTTGCTCAAAGACAATAACTTAGACGTCATCCCTAAATCTTCCATTTTCCTGATCCCTCACATCCAATCCATGACCTAATCATTCATTTTTATCTCCAAAAGCATATCTTGAATGTGCTCTGTTCCTTTCCTGCCTGGCTCCTAACTTGGTCTGAGGTCCTCTTCGCTTTGCCAGGACTATCGCGAGAAGTTCCTAACCGGCTTCCACGCTTCTGTAAATGCCCACTTGCAACCTGGTTTTTGCACAGAAGGCAGAGTGATTGTTTCAAAAGTGTAATTTCAATCAAGTATAAACATAGACATTTTTTTCTTTGGTTAAAGTCCCTTAATAGCTTCCCACTTTAGCAACTCCGAATAACCCATAAGGCCCAAGGTGACTTTCCCTGTCCAGTACAAGCACCTGGACTTGCCATGCTGATATTCCTTGAGTTTTCAATAAAATTACTTTCCTGCCCCAAGGCCTTTGCACTTGCTATGCTGTTTACCTGGAACCCCTCCTCTGCTTGCTCTCCTCACTAAGCTTCACAGTTTTGGCTTCCCCTTCTTGTCTTTAGACTTCAGCTTTACCCATCATTGTCCTCAGTTTCTTTCCCCAATATCATAGTTTATTTCCTTCAGAACACTAATCAGGGAAATCACCTTGTTTCCAAGAATGCTTATGGCGCCAGCATTTGCTTTGGGGCCCTTGTTTTCTGCCTAAAGTGGTGCTGTTTCCATACTGACATCCTATTGGAGATTTTAAAAGAGGCTTTAAAACCCCATTCCCTAAGACACATCCACAGAAACTAACAGGATGCTAAAGAGAACAGAGGAACCATGAATTGAGGTTAGAGGAATGGAGAACTGAAACAAGCCTAGAATGGCGGAGTTGGTGGGGAGCAGCAACATCCATGCCAACCAATCAATATCACTCACCAAGGCTATCCTTTGAGTACAGGGATGTTCTGAGAGAAGGGTTTAGAAGGAAGAGCTTTGTAATAGAAAGCAAGCATTCAGCAAATGCCAAGAACTTTTCACAGTTGCAAAGCTATGACCACTACCTAGTAAATCCCCACCCACCCTTTAAGAAGCAGTTCAAATGTCTTCTCCTTCCCGAAGCATTTGTATCAATCACTTCCTCTCCTACAGACTTCTGTCATGGAACTCACTACAATGGATAGTAATACTTAGTTCGCACATTGTATTCATCCATTTGGGAAGCCATAAGTAAGTGCCACAGAGAGACTTGGACAGAAACGTATCTCCTCTCAGTCCTGGAAGCTGGGTCCCCAGGATTAAGGTGCCATCAGAGGTGGTTTCTGCCAAGGCTTCTCTCTTTGGTTTGCAGATGACCAATTTTTCCCTGTGTCCTCACATGGCAGAGAGTGCTTTCGTGAATTTTCTTCTTCTTTAAGGGCACCAGCCCTATCAAATAAAGACCTCACCTTTATGACCACATTTATTTAACCTTTAATTGCCTACTCAGAGGCCCTATCTCCAAATACAGTTGCATTGGGAGTCAGGTTTTTCAACATGAATGTTGAAGGAAAACAAACATTCAGTCCATAACACATATCTATATCATTATCAATGCATGAAATTTGTGCAAGAGTAGGCCTTCCTTCACCCAGCTGCTGGCACCCGCTTCTCCCTGACACCCGGGACCCGGGCCTCCCTCCAGCCGCCAGCAGGCACCTGGGATCCCGGCTTGACTTGCAGCCCCAACTTCATCAGGAAGGACATCCGGTCTAATTAGCATATTATGCTTTTATTATTATAGATGACCATGCTTTGGTCATATTTTAATTTCAGCACTTTATACTGAGTCTAGCATAGATTAAGTTCTCAACAGATAAATCTACAATAAAAGAATGAATGAATGGATGAATGGATGAAGAAATCCTAGATGAGGCAAATATTATTTTGGGATGCAACTCAGTTTTTATTTTGTTACATGATTTTTTCATTTGATTATATTTACCCATGAACATCAGCACCTTATAAGAGGAATTTTAATATGTAAAAGTCCAAGAACCAACATATTGAAATGGGCCAACTAATCTATCTCATTACTTTAGTCCTTAGAATAAAGCAAGCTATTATATTTTAATACCCTACGTGACCTGAATTTTATTTTCTAAAATAAAACGCATTTTTCTCATATGGAAAAATAAAAAAAAGATCAGATTGAACATCAGAAAGGCAGTTATTTCTTTTATTTCTCATTGTATACTTTATTTTCTCTGTCCATGACATTTGATTCATGGGGTTCATGAGTTCTTCTTAACTTGATGCTCTTGAGAGCTACTACCCTATTGCCTTAGGTTTTATCTTTTGAGGAAACACTGATATTTAAAAGAATTAAAAAATCATGCTTAGTTTCCTAGTATCACCTCAGGAATTAACACACAATATCCATAAACCCAAACATCCTGTCAAATTCCATTGATTAAATAAAAGGAGAAAGCACAACAAAATACACAATACCACTGCCTTCAACATCTGAATTTGAAAAAAAAAAAGTTACCCAGTAAACATAACTGAGGTAAAGGGAAATATTATTATTTTTTCAAATAACTGTGACACTATCATGGCAACATCTTTTTCAAACTTTAAATAATTTAAACCTGTTCACCTTCTCCTTAGTAATAAGTATCTGCATGGCATCAGATATGGATTAAAATATACACATAAAATAGATATGTCTCTACCTATTATCTGTCATTCTGCCATTGTTAATTCCATACCTATGCTTTCTGTGACATCCTCTTCCCCTACACCCTGTTCGACTTCCTATTTTTACCCCCAGCACTTATTTCCTTTACACATAGAATGTATTTGACTTGTTATATTTACTTTTTAGTTAATTATTTGTTTATTATGAAAATGTATGCTCTACAGGGAAAGGATTTTGTTTTGCTCAATAATAATCCAAACTCCTACAACAATGCCTGGCACACAGCAGGCACTGCATGAATATGCAGGAAATTAATGAACTAAATAAAGTGGTTACTATTTTTAAAGGGCAAATATCTCCTTCCTAATTCTATAATGCTTCACTAAATTTATTGGAATTATGTCAATATATGTAGATGATCGCCCATTTTAATGTTTATCAGTTCTCTAGTTCCAAATGTTAGCATGTTCTGTTTTAGCAAGTTTGATCTGAGAACAGATCTAATGTAAATAAACAAACAGAACAAAAAGTACCTGATGACTCATTTTCAAAAATATTCTGCTGATCCAGGATATATACATTTCAGTTAGTGACTTCTCCTTCATTACCTCATTGATTGATACTATAGCCAAGAACCAGCTTTCTCTCAGAGTGCATGGTATTTGGAAGCGGAAGACCTGGATGGAGGCCCTGGCTCCAGCAATCACCAGATACTTGCTTTGGATTAGTTGGTCTTTGTGTTATGACAATAGCCACATCTGCTCTCACAAGTAATCGTCAATTATCATGCTTGTGAGAGAGCTGTATAAACTATACGCTGCTAACCCAGAATTTCCTAAATTATGTTCTAGAGTACACTAGAGTTCCTTATGATATTAATAAATGTACAAAAACATGGCTAAGCAAACCACAATGGGCTTCTGAGCCTTTAATATGCTAAGTGCATAATGAGTATCCAAGAGGGAAATGTAGTATGCTTTAACGCCCTGATTTTTTTCTTAAATATAAAACTCTTTTCTCAAGTTTCACCAATTCTTGCAGAAAATATTCTTTAATTGCTGGACTACAGAAGCTTTAATTATTTTCACACTATATAGCTAACCAATTAACTGCTCAAACTACTTAAAAAGGATCTCTACGGATGCATAGACACCTTCATTTAGTTAAATGCAACTTCATATTTTGAATTTTTTTAGTATTTTATTTTATCAAAAGTATATTTATTCTGTAGTTCCATTCATAATAGCAAAAAAATGAATAAGCTACTTAGATAAGTTTAACAAAAGTAGTGTGAGAATTTTAAGATGGGAATAGAATGATGTTAAGAAACTTAATTAAAGAATATCTACCTAATTGAATCATTTCATATTCATGGATTCAAAGATTCAGTATTGTTAACATGACAATTATTCTCAGTTGATATATAGATTCAATGCAAACGCTATCAAAATGCCAACAGTGTTTTACATAAGATGGAAATTGGTCCAAAAATGTATATGAGATTATAAAAGCCTGAAATAGCAAAAAAAAAAAAAAATGTCTAGGAATAACGGAACAAAACTAGGAGAATTTCACTTACTAATTTTAAACTTAATGTAAAGCTATAGTTATAAAGAGAGAATGGTATTGGCAAAAGAATAAACATGCACATCAGTGGAACAAAATTGAAAATCTAGAAATAAAACCTATGTTTATAGTTAATTGGTTATTGACAAAGATATCAAGAACATTAATTACGGGAACAATTAACATTTTAAGAAATAATGAGGAGACCATTGTGCATTCATTATAATATGAACTTAGACTCTTATCTCACACTACACATAAAAATTAACTCAAAATTTATTATAGACTTAAATATAAGAGCTAAAATAATACAACTTCTGGAAGATAACATAGGAGAATATCTTCTGGATCTTGGGTTAGGCAACAAGTTTTTAGATATGACACAGAAAGTATAATCCAAGTGGTAGGCATAATAATGGCCACAAAGATGTCAATTTCCTACTCCCAAGAACCTATAAATATGCTCAGGTATGAGACAAGGAGGTATTAACTTTGCAGATGGAATCAAGGTTGCTAATCACCCGACCTTAAAATAAAGACATTTATTCTCAGCTATCCAGGAAGGCCCAATGTAACCACTGGAAGTTTAAAAGCAGAAGAGAGAGCAAGATGGAGGAGTCAGAGTTAGATCAGAGAGATGTAATGTGAGTACCTGATGATTGTGGCTTTGAAAATTTAGGAAGAGGGCCACAAGCAATGTAAGATAGACAACTTCTAAAAGCTGGAAAAGACAAGCTAATATATTCTCCCCTGGAAACTTCAGAAGGAACACTGCCCTGCCAGCACCTGGCTTTTAGACACATTTCCCAATTTAGAATTACAAAACGTTAATATAATAAATTTATGCTGTTTTAAGCCACTAAATTTGTGGAAATTTGGTACATGTCATAGAAATCTGATATAGGAGAAAAATTTTAAGACCCTGGGGTAAGCAAAAATTTCTTAGATATGATACCCAAATCACAGTACATACAGTTGTTTAAAATGATACATTTGATCTCATTAAAATTCATTGCATCTGTGCTTCAAAATACATTATTTAAGAAATTTAAAAATAAGCAACAGAATAGAAGAATGGACTTCTTAAAATGTATATCTGGTAAAGGGTTGATATCTTGAATATACAGAGAATGTTAATACCTCAATATGAAGAAAGTAAACAACCCAACAAAAGTAGGCATAAGACTTGAATATACCAGTACATTTGAAGATTATAAAAGTGGCTAACAAGTATAAGAAAAGGTACCCAACATCACTAGTCATTAGGAAATGCAAATCAAAATCACAATTAGATGCCATTTCATATTGACTAGAATGGCTATAATAAAATTCACATACAATAATAAATGACTGTGAGAAATGAGACCCTTCATACACTGCTAGTGGCAAAATAAAATGGTGTGGCCACTTTAGAAAACAGTTCGAGAGTTTCTTAAAAAAGATAAACATATATTTGCCATATAAATCAGGAATCCCACTCTTAGGTATTGGTCCAAGAAAAATGAAAATATATATCCACATAAAGACTTGCACACAAATGTTCTTAACAGCCCTATCATAATAGACAAAAATTAGAAACAGCTTAAATATCTCTAAAATGATGTGTTAGACAAAGTGGTATTTCCATGCAATGGCATACTATTTAGCAATAAAAAAAAAGAAAGAAAAAAACTCCTGACACATACTATACCATGAACAAACCTCAAAAACATTATACTGAGTAAAAGAAGCCAAACAAAAGAGAACATATATTATTAATTTTATATGAAATGTCCAGAAAAGGCAAACCTATAGAGGTAAATAATAGATGTTACGATGTGGGAAGCCTGAGGGACATGAAGGAGTTTATTGGGGTGATAAAAAGGTTCTAACACTTATTTACTGTGATGGTTGCACAACTTGAAAATTTACTTAAAAATTATTCAATTGTATATTTGCAATGGGTGAATTATATGATGTATAGAAAATATACCTTGTTGAAATTATATAAAAAAGCACTTATTCTGCCTTAAAGATGTGGTTCTAAAAATGGTTCCTAAGTCTGATCTGTGATTTTTCTCCTGTCCTTGGTTTAAAACAATTCCCAAAAGAGCCCCCAAATCCATGAAGACTAGATATGATACTATACAACCCAATTAAGAGAGAGATTTTCAGAAATACTTTTGCTTGGGAAAGTGAAATGTAAATATGACATTATTCCATTTGAAATCAGTTTATATAATTTACCAAATATATAATGTTGACAACTCCATACTTATACATTTTCACTGCCTGTGAAATACATTTTTATGATAAAGTTTCTATTTTAAAATAAAAAAAGATAAATATTAATTAACATAAGAGCTTATCCTCTGTCAATGGGAAAATCAAATATATAGACTGGAAGCTTCATCCTCATGTTGAACTTGCATTCACTATGAGCAATTTATTAGCAAGAACTAAAAAAAAAGATATAATTTAAAATATAAATTGGGGAAGATAATTTTTTAAAATGTTTCATTTAGCTCTTATTGAATTATCACTAGTCACCTCAATAATTTTTTCCAACAAGGCCTCTATAGTTAGAATTTACAGTAAAATTGAAGATAACAAAACATATAATTCACTAACATTTCATGCAGTGAACCATTAAACAAGGGACATGTTTGCAAAATCAAAACCTGGATGCATTTTTTATTATTATTTTCAAAGAAAGAACTTCTGGCACACATCCCAGACTCCACATTCAGAACAGAAATTAAAGCAATTAAAGTATCATTGAGAATTAGTGATAATAATGTAACAAACAGTGGGTCTCACTTTCTAACTCTAAATAAGCCACCATCATAGAAGAGACTAGAGCAAATAGAAATTCCAAATCTCTTATTATTCAGTTACTATTAGCAACATTTGCAAAGAGCTAAGCCAAGGTGGGGGGTAAGCAAGAAATCAAATGTTTAGGAAAAAAACGGGATTTTAGGACTTCCCCCTTCTGCCTCTGGTTCAAAAAAATGATTTATAGGGAATATAATATTCATAGGAAGTGTATTAATGACATTAAACCTAATACTCTTGGAAAGAACTGAAGCTAAAATTCATTAAAATGAAGTCAGAAAGATGTGATTGGTTGAGATTTTGAAATAGCCATAGACAATATTATCTGATGATAATTCATTAGATGGACAATTGTTTAAACAATAAATAAAGCTACACAATATATTTGCTATTATTCTATCACCTTTTAAGAATAAACTGAATAAAATTATTATTCTATTGTAGGTTTCTCAAAATTTCAAATGACTAGCAGTAACTGCAATAGTAAAATGTTTAGTATGAGTTAAGAATTTCAAAATATACACTGCATTTTATAGTAACATTATTTTCCATATAAAATTTCCAAAAGCCGGTGATCTAAAATTTAAAAAGCTCTTGTTTCCCTCCAAAAAAAATCAATAAAATATATGTGCATTTAAATGATCCAACATTGGGAGCATCATAAAATATCTGTTTAGTAAGCATTCATAAAATCCATTCTATATAATGAAAATAGGGATTTTCTTATAGTCAAAGTTGTTTGGTACAAAAAGCTACTTTCAAATTGTATCATGTTACACTACTAGTTAAACATCAAAGGAAAGCGGACTTTGTTTTATCCACAAAATAAATATGTGCACTAAATCTGCATGCTCAAATAATCAAGTTAATGACTCCTTTATCACACTTAAGAACGCACAAGCAAAACACTTCCCCCATTAAGAGTATATGCTCTCACAGAAATGACTGACTTTAATGCAAATATGATTGATGAATGAAGAAGAGTATTATAAATCTCCACCATCCCAGCCACGACTTCAGAAACAAGAGCCTCAGTGAGGTTAGACCAGTAGTTGGCAAACTGTGGCTCCTTGAGTGTGGCTCTTCCACAAAATACCACGTGCGGGCACGCATGTACAGTGCAATTGAAACTTCGTGGCCACACTCAAGGGGCCAAAGAGCCACATGTGGCTCGCGAGCCGCAGTTTGCCGACCACTGGGTGAGACCATCTTAACTGTTCAGCCTCCTGTTGCCTTTGAAAATTCATACTCAAACTTCCTGCTTGGTCCAGAACAGTGGCTGCTTTAGACACCTAATTTCATCTTTTGAAAACATATTTTTGCCTCCTGCACCACCATCAAGATAGCTACTAAACAGCTGCATGGAAGTTAAGACTAAAAGTGCAAATAGGATCCTCTTTGGTCAGGCTAGGATAATTACAAATAATAGAGGCCCAGTGCATGAAATTCGTGCATGGGAGGGAGTTCCCTCAGCCCAGCCTGCACCCTCTCCAATCCAGGACCCCTCGGGGGATGTCCGGCTGCTGGCAGTTGGACATCCCTCTCATAATCCAGGACTGCTGGCTCCTAACTGCTCACCTGCCTGCCTGCCTGATTGCCTCTAACTGCCCTGCCCCTGCTGACCTGTTTGCCCCTACCTGCCCCCACTGCTGGCCTGATCACCCCTAACCACCACTGCCTACCAGCCTGCTCACCCCTCACAGACCCCCTGCCAGCCTGGTCACCCCATGCAGCCTGCTGTTCAGTCATCTGGTCGTTTTGGTTGTCACGGCCCCTGGCTTTTTATATATATAAACTAGGGGCCGGGTGCATGAAATTCATGCAGGGGGGGTCCCCTCAGCCCAACCTGCAACCTCTCCAATCTGGGAGCCCTCAGGGGATGTCCTACTGACAGCTTATGTCTGCTCCCCGCAGTTCTCTGCTAAGGACCTGCCTGCTTGATGCCACCACAGGCGCTGCTATCTGCTCTCTGTGGAGGCCCTGGTGTCTGCTTTCTGTGGGGCCCTGGTGTCTGCTCTCTGTGGGGGCCCTGCGAGGGACTGCTTGCCCCTTTCTGCCACAGCCAGGGGCAAGCAGGGCCCTGCTGTCTGCTCGCCCACTGCGGGGGCCATTCCTGCCCCGCCCCCGGCCACTTGCACACACACCGGCTCAGAGTGCCTGGGTCCCAGGGATGTTCCCACCTGCGCGTGTAGGCCCCGAGTGGCTGGAATTGTTCCGGGACCCCAGCCGCTCCGGGCCTACGCGTGGGACTACAGGCTCAGAATGGCCTGGGTCCCAAGGACACACATCCTGGGACCGGTGCAGCTGTCCTGCCCCCAGTCACTCAGCGCCTGTGTATGCAAGTTAACCTGCCACCTTTGTCGGGTTAATTTACATACTCACTCCTGATTGGCTGTGGGGCGTAATGAAGGCACAGTCAATTTGCATCTTTCTCTTTTATTAGTGTAGATCAGGGGTCCTCAAACTATGGCCCGTGGGCCACATGCAAATACAAATATTGTATTTGTTTCCATTTTGTTTTTTTACTTCAAAATAAGATATGTGCAGTGTGCATAGGAATTTCTTCATAGTTTTTTGGTTTTTTTTTAACTATAGTCCAGCCCTCCAACGGTCTGAGGGACAGTGAACTGGCCCCCTGTTTAAAAAGTTTGAGGACCCCTGGTGTAGATAGTAGTAGTCGTCATAGTAACAATCCTATATAATAAAAGCCTAATATTCTAAGTGTCCAGTCATCCGTTCAACCAATCAAAGCATAATATGCTGCACTAGCTGGTTTGGCTCAGTGGATAGAGCATTGGCCTGTGGATCGAATGGCCCTGGGTTTGATTCCAGTCAGGGTACCTTGGTTGCAGGCTCCTCCCCTGGTCATGGCTTGTTCAGGAGGCACCCAATCAATGTGTTTCTCTCACATTGATGTTTCTCTCTGTCTTTCCCTCTCTCTTCTACTCTCCTTAAAAATCATTGGGAAAATATCCTTAGGTGAGGATTTAAAAAAAAGCGTAATATGCTAATGATATGCTAAGGCCGCTCAACCGCTTGCTATGATGTGCACTGACCACCAGGAGGCAGATACTCTGACCAGTAGGTTAGCTTGCTGCTGGGGTCCGGCCTATCGGTACTGAATGAGATAGGCTGGACACATACTGGAGCCCTCCTGTAGTCCCTCCCAGTTGGCCAACATCCCGCATCCCTCCTGAGCCCCAATAGTGCACCAGTGGGGTCCCTCCGCCTGGCTTGCACCCTCTCGCAATCCAGGTCCCGTCAGGGGATGTCGGAGAGCTTGTTTCAGCCTGATCCCGCAGGCCAGGCCGAAGGATCCTACTGGTACATGAATTCGTGCACCAGGCCTCTAGTGATAATATAACAGTAAGTCAACTTTTGTCACACATAACCTCATTAAAAATTTACAACAGGGTGAAGAATTGGTAGCATTATTTATGGACAAGAAGCCTAGATTTAGAGGTGTTTACTAACATGTGGTCTATCTTTCCATAATTGAAGAGGAAAGAAGGCATTAGACTCCAGACTCAAATAACCCACAATATATCAATTACTCTGCTTGGCACTGAGGACACAACTGTAACTAAAAGAGACAAAGGCCTATTAGCAGTTTTACCACTAAAATATACCTGCCTCATATTAGTCTCTGAGCCAGGATTTTTCCACACTCTGCTAACATGCTTCTATGCTAATATACTAAAGCCAAAGAGATTCTTGACATTATAGTAATGGCGGAAGGGGATGGGTGTCAGCCCGCTGTGGATGCTGGGGCTTTCCCTTCTGTACCAACAAAATAACTCTCATGTCAGGAAGTCTACCATCAGTCCTGGGAGTTGCAAGTGTACTTGGACCATTAGAAAGGGAAATATGTGTGCAGTGCAGTGGGATTTGGGAAGGTCACACAGGAACCTTGGGTGGGAAGATACCCAGACAACAACTCAGAGAGCTACTGCTGGAAGAACCTCCACTAAAACTGTAACACCAGCATGTCAAACTTGGCCCGCAGGCCACATGCAGCCCACAACAAATATTTTTGCAGCCCAGCCAATATAATGGTATGTAAGAAACTTTTTAATAAAAATTTCGTAACTTAATTTTTACAATATTATGTTATACATAATTATTAATAACGAACTACAATGTTCCCTAATGACTGATTACTATAATCATGTTGCATTCATTTCCCTTAATGCCTTACATGCAGGTGCACCATTTCTCTCCACTAATACTAGCAGTGAATATTTTAGCAGCCAATTGCCACTTCATTAGTCTTGGACTGACTTGTTTGGTGTGCACAACAGGAAATATTTCGCTTTTGGAAAACAAGAAAAATAGGTTTATTTGCATTACACTTATTAATTTGTGCAGTTATTCAGTGTCTGGTAAGTTAATGTTCAAGAAAAAATATTAATTTTTATTAAAATGTTCTATTATTTTATGCTAATGATTACTCATTTATTTCAGCCCTTTGTATTCAACATGTCTCTATCAAAATAAACCTACGTTTCTATGAAAACTGAAATTTCTGTTTTTTGCGGCCCACATACACTTAAACCTTGTTTATTTGGCCTGTGTTAGCCTTTGAGTTTGACATGCTTGCTGTAACAAGTTCAGCTAGATGACTCCTCAGCATAGGACACACTCAGTGCTCACTTCATGAGCAAAAAAGCTTCAAGCCCTAACCGGTTTGGCTCAGTGGATAGAGCGTCGGGCTGCAGACTGAAGGGTCCCAGGTTCGATTCCAGTCAAGGGCATGTACCTTGTTGCAGGCACATCCCCAATAGGGGATGTTCAGGAGGAAGCTGATCAATGTTTCTCTTTCTCTCTCTCTCATCCATGTTTCTAACTCTCTATCCCTCTCCCTTCCTCTCTGTAAAAAATCAATAAAATATATTTTTTTTTAAAAAAAAAGCTTCAAGACATCAGATGATCTTTCATGTGACTCTCTGGAGCTGGAACCAGAAGATACTGGCAGTCCTGCTGCTACTGAATTCACTCTCCGCAGATCCCTTAGCAGCCCCAGAGGGATTCCCTAAAGACACACATCCATCCAATTCTTGTCGACCTTCCCAAAGCCCACCTGAAGTTCATCTAGCCTGGATGCTAGGACTAAGCCATATAGTCTTCCTTTATCTTCATTCCAACCTTTCGCTCAGAAGTATGCTTTATCTCCTGCATTGTTCAGAGGCTTCTTGGCTTGATTTGAGTCTTCCTTCTCCTAACAAAATCCTTTTCTTGTATATTAAAAGACATGTTATAAACTACTGTCTCAATCATCTCTAAGAGCCTATTTTAAAAACATTTGTTTCATAAGAATTTTAATTTTTCCCAAAGCAGTAGTATAACTCTGAATGAATATGCCAAGAATCTCATAGAGGAAGTGGCAAATGAAATGGGGCAATGCTTAATTTTATGAGATATTTTTCCCTACAATGGCTAATATTTATTGAATTCTAACCATAGGCCAGGCATTCAACAAGAAGGCTCACTTGCTTTACCATATGAAATATCATAAAATAACCCTATATAGGGTATAAGATAACCCTTCAACAACACGGGTTTAAACTGGGCAGGTCCACTTAGATGTGGATTTTTTTCAATATTCAATCAGACCTCATGTCCCTGGGTTCCACATGCACAGATTCAACAAATCACATATCAAAACCAGTATTTTCCATCCTCAGTTGGGAGTCTGCAGATGCAGAGGGCTGACTGTATGCATTGTTCTATGCCATGGATTTTGGTATCCACGGGGATTTCTGGAGCCTCTAAAAATACCAAGGGACCACTGCAGTTAAGTTTCTGAGGAGTCAATGTTATACTGAGATTCTGACTCTGTGGGAAGTTGGAGCTCCTAACCCCCATTGTTTAAGGGATGCCTGGCTGTGTGGCTCAGTGGCTGAGTGTTGACCCATGAACCAGAAGGCCTGGTGAGGGCAAATGCCCAGGTTACAGGCTCCATCCCCAGTAGGGGGCATACAGGAGGCAGCAGATCAACGATTCTCTCTCATCATTGATGTTTCTATCTCTCTCTCTCCCTCTCCCTTCCTTTCTCTGAAATCAGTAGAAACATTTTTTAAAGGGTTGACTCTATACAATGTACTATTATTATTCCCTTTTTACAAATTAAAAACTGATACTCAGGTAATATTCCCAAGTCTATTCAACTCAAATGCATATTTTACTCTCATTGACATATATTTAGTGGCCTTCGTGTTCCTAAAAGACAAAATGAAAATCCTCTAATGTGACATAATGGCACTTCATATCTTGACCATCCTCTGTTTTCAGTATCATCTCTTCCCTCCCTAATCCTCATTCCTACCTATCCAACTATACAAACATTTTGACTTTGAAGCTCTCCACAGTTTTGTACACTTTAACATCATTTCTCATGCCTCAAATGTCTCTGTCCATTCCCTTTTAATTTAGAAAATCCTATTTCTCAGAGTTTCATCCTAGTTCAAACAGCTTGGCTCAGCATTCCCCAAGGTGGAGTTAGGCATTTCCTTCTTTGTGTTTATCTGTGTCTGTTCTTATCTTCTAGCACTCACCAAACTATAATTCTTAATTTCCAAGTGTGTTTGTCTCATTGCTAGATTACTTCATGTGTACAAAAAGAGAGAGAAAAAAATATTAATCAAGCAGCAAATGTATATCAAGTACAATAAATCATTATAATTCTCTCCCTATGTTTTTACCTGTAATTTAATCTTTACAGCCTTGGAATATATATCATTTCATATATATATATATATATATATATATATATAATTTAGTTTCACATATATATGAAATTATATAATTATGTTTTATAAGTCAATATATATTAATATAAAAATATATTTTCTACAAAATTTATATGTAAATAAATGTATTTTTAAAAATATGTAAAATGTATGTTAAAGAACACATAATTTATACATTTATTTACATATATATACACATGTATAAATATATAAAAATGAATGTATGCATATATATTTTATAGATGTATGTGGATATATAAAATGATCAGAACTAACTAGTAAAATAAAGCCAAGATGTAGACTCATGTCTGACTCCAGAGCATGTGTCTTTTCTTCTATATCTGGTTTTCTTTATCTTTGCATTTTCAGCCCATTGACCAACACTTGGCACATAGCCAGTGCTTAATAAACACTTGGCAAATGAATGTGTCACATTTGTAAATTTATCCAACACTCTTA
The DNA here is from genome assembly GCF_000147115.1 of Myotis lucifugus. Taxonomy (NCBI): domain Eukaryota; kingdom Metazoa; phylum Chordata; class Mammalia; order Chiroptera; family Vespertilionidae; genus Myotis; species Myotis lucifugus. The sequence goes on from NW_005871195.1 coordinate 1,518,542, forward strand.
CCATAATAATTACACTGTGCTCCACAATAGGTCTGAAGAAGGAAGATGATGTTTATCTAAATAATAATGACTAATCTCAAGATTAGCAAGTTACTTAAGGAGCTGTCTTTTATAAACAGATGGTAATGTTTTATTTATATAAAGTTGAACCATATAAGAAGTTCTTAACATACTTCACATAAGATCTGTGGACCTCTAGAATCTAGAGATAAAATTATTGCAGTCCATGCACTCCTCTGAATTGTGAATGAATTTTGTGTATTTTTCTAGGGAGAAGGTCCATAGATTTTTATAAGCTTTTTTTTTTTAATCCTCACCGGAGGATACTTTTCCATTGATTTTTTAGAGAGAGAGTGGAATGAAGGGGGGAGCGAGAGAAAAAGAGAGAGAGAGAGAGAGAGAGAGAGAGAGAGAGAGAACATCAATAGAAAGACACTTAAATTGGTTGCCTCCCACACATGCCCCAAACTGGACTGAGCCTGCAACCGACGTGGCCTTGAACAAAATCGAACCCAGGACCCTTCAATCTGTGGGCTGACACTCTATCCACTGAGCAAACTGGCCAGTACAAGACCCATAGATTTTTTAAAATAACAATTTCAAATGTCCCATAACCCAAAAATTTTTAGAAACCACAGGACTATAATATCCCTATATTCAATATCCCTTTAAGATTATGCAATTAAGAATGACTAAAATACTCAGAGCACTAGAATTTTATAAAACAGTAATGAAACTGGAGATTGAGCATCTGAAAAAAAAAATTGACACATTCAATTTCAAATTGGCTCTAACCCACCAGTTCCAGAAATTTCTATCTTTGTTAAGGTAGGCAAACTGTATTGAACAGTTAGCTTCTATTTGCTTGTTTGTTTGCCTTGTTTTGGAAGGAGATGTGGATGCAAGGGATGGTTTTTCTTCTTCAATTTCTGACAGCTGCCTTTTTGAAACAAGATTATAGGTATGCATGAAACAATATAAACTTCAAGCAAAACATCTGTTTCTCTCATCACTTTCATGTCAATCTGAAGTATATTCTAAGTATTAATACATAACCCAGGCAGAAAGTTGTATGCTTAGGGCCCACCTAGGAGGAATATATACACCAAGCATGCACCTTGAAGAAAGCATTCATCCTTCTGATAATGTTATTTCCAAGCAGAAGTATGTTAATGCTTAGACATTTGAGAAAATATACATTGGATATATATCAAAATGACCATATTGTTCTGATTTGTTTTGATGTTAACATTTTAAACATTTTTATGTCAGTAAAAGATAAAAGCTACTCATCAGATCACATATTAAGTTTTGATATACATTTTATAAGGTGATTAAATTTTAAGATGATTACAACTTTTATTTCACATAATTTGGGCAATCTTTCTCCCCTTTTGAAGCATACCTTTTATCTACAGTAAATCTGCAATCCCTAAATAAAACTGGATCATGATAAAACTAATAGAATGTATTTAAATCTGATAAAATAAATAAATGCTTAAGATAATAAAATGGTAGCTTCCTCCAAGAAAAATAAGCATGTCATTGTATAAAACGTTGTTTTATCTACTTTAGAAGATAATTCATCCAGAGATAAACAAAAAGAAAAGAAAATCTCAAGCTCTGAGGCTCACCTTCTAATGGCAATTACAAGTTCACATCAAACAATTCCAATAAAGTACTGCACACAAATAAATAATTCAAGAAAAGTCACATTTTGTCTCAGTGAGTTTCAATACAGCATGAATTCCCAATCAGGCTTGGCCAGAGATATTCCGTTAGTTCCTAAGGGAAATCTATACTCTTTGAATAAAAAAAGCATTTTCTTTCTTTTTTTTTTTTAACAAAAAATAGAACCAAAATTTTGCTTCTAGAAGCTTAGAAGGCTCCCAATCCCAGAGAGACTTCAGATAGCTGCACAGAACAAAGGTATACAAAGTGTTAGGAAAGTTGCCAGAAGTGAACTCTATTCCCACTTGAAAGGGAAGAAAAATGAACCTTTCCACTTTGTCTGGATTTCTGAGGAAGCTCAATTTGATTATTCCTCTCTCTGCTCTAAAGGAAGAGGTACCTACTTTGAAATTCATGTTATTGTTTATGAAGGAAACACATTTCAATCAACAGAGTGAGACACAAAGATCGCTCTGCCACGGGAATCCATCTGGGCGATTTCAAATGGCTTTTCCACTTCCATGTTCAATAGTAAATAATTTTTACTTGCAAATATTGAAAGAAATTACAAAGCAATTGACATCAATAAGGGAAGGGTACTATCAGCTACTGTCATCGCTGACTTCCCAATTTGACCAGAGTTACCAACTCAAAGTTCCAGATATGAGTAAATCAATTTGCTCACGTGACTACCTCTGCTGGTCATCTCCAATACAAAGCAGACATTGCTTTGTTCTCACTGCTATAATTATATATTTTAATTTTAGTTACTATACACAGACATTAAACTTACACAGGGTTGGGCAAAAGTAGGTTTACAGTTGTTTGTATTTAAAAAATGCAACAATTAATAAATCATAATACAAGGATAAACTGCGTTTCATATACTCACGCTGTAACATACTTACATATATCAATGATTTGGGGTTTTAACATGCCCTCTTTGACTGTCAGGCCTCCGTCAGCACATCAATTTATGGACAACTAAATGTGTTCTGGTATTGTTTGTCACAAAACATTACCTCTGAGCAAGAGCTCATTTCCCAGCGAAATGAATGATCTAAAGTTATTCTATCCCAAGTCATGTTTATTTGACATCCGCAGAGGTGATTTTATATCAAGGCAATAACTTAAAACCTGCTTGCCAAGCCCAGTTCACATGTCATTCCCTCGGGGAGGAAAGGATCTCCATGAAAACTCCCATCTTTCCATTCTAGAGCCTGTTGAACATTGGTTATGTTTAACGACCTCCAATGTGTCAAAATACAGTAGAATAGGAAAAGGGAAAATGATAACATAAAACAGGTTTCAAAAAACATACAACTGCAGGGTAAAGACCACATTCCTAAAGTTGTTTATGAGTCCACAGCGGTTATTTATCACTTCCCCTTTTCCCTAAACAATTTGCATTCTCTTTGCTTGGAGTCATTTTTAGTTTCATTGGGTTCTTTACCGAGAAGGGCATTCCAAACCTTCATATTTAAGGTCGTATTTTTAAAAAGAATAATTGTAAATCTGCCTCCATTTAAACATCTCTTTCACTGGCTCAAGAGGTTTGTTCTCCAAATGCCTGCAACAACATTTCTCTCCCCCAAACCCACCACTCTGCTTCTCTCTGATGTTCAGTGGATAATTTCCTTCACATGATAATATTATTTAAAATTTCCCACCTTAAAATTATAAGCCTACTCAATACCCCGTACCTCCCCATCCTTAGAAACACTGCAGAAGTGCCCTAGGTAAAAACTCTTTGGAAAAATTATATACGCTGGTTGTCTCATTCTCTGTGGAACCTGAGGCAATAGGTCTTGTCAATGTCATACAGAGTTAGGGGTTGGGCTAAACTAGAACCTAAGTCCCCTGATACTTGTGGTCGAGCATTCCTTTCATATTGGGTTATGAGCAAATTTCTTCTCTCTACCTAATATTTACTTTTTATATTGTGTTAACTGAAATATGGTTTTCTTAGCCCTCGGTGAGGTGCACATGAGGTTTTGAAATAGTAATAGCTTACTGGCTCTAAAGTAAAACATTATATTGAGACTCCATTTTAGAGCACTCCCAAACGCTATTAACTGTTTGTGGTTTATGCACTTGAGGCATTTTGTCACAGTTAGGCAGTGTTGGACTCCCAGAGAGACCATGGGATCAGCAAGAGAGAAATTTTACTCACTAAGGAAAAGCTCAGAGTAATCTTACTTTGAACAAGTGTAGATAAACTTTTTCATAAAAGACATATATTCACAGGCCTGTATGATTTTTCATAGAAATGACTGAACTTATTTTTACTCTATCAATTCTATTTGTTTAATAAATGCAAAGTTTGGCAATGTTTGTTCTTATTAAAATTTGACCAGATATAATTCCATCAGAATAATAATTAAGAATAAATATGACATTTTAATATACATACATATATCTTCCCTTTGTCAGTGAAGGTATCTACCATCATGCCTGAAAGCTGATGGTAGATTACTTTCACTGGCAAAGGGAAGCATCAGGTAATTGTTCACCTTTGACATAAGAAGTAAAAAGGTTCCACTGAAAACCTATCAAAAACAACTAACCTTCATGGACCTATTGACCTGTAAACATCTTATGATCAATGGCCTACATATGTAAAATCATATAGCAAATTATCTTAGCAAAGGGCATTCTGGTTCTCTTCCCTACTTTGCAGAGGATGGAATTCAGATCCAGAGAGGTTATGAAACTTGCAATGCTAGTCCGCTGCTTAGTGGCTTCCCGATCCCAGTACTCCAGTCCTTCCATCAAAACAGTATTAACCTGAACTTTATAAATGTTTTGTCAAAAATACAGAAGGAGACAACTTCTTGAAAGAGAATGGTTGTGCTTTGGAACAAATAAGGCACTTTTTAAAAAATATGTTTTCATTGTTTTTTGTTATTTTATTGTCTAAAGTTTTATGTATGTCTCCTTTATCCCCAATTGACACCCCTCCCCAATCCCTTCCCAGCTCAGGCAAGCCCCTGCCGCCCCAGTGTCTGTGTCCATTGGTTATGCTAATATGCATGCATATAAGTTCTTTGGCTGCTCTCTAACCCCCCCTCTCTTCTACCATTTGTCTCTAGATTGATCTATTCTTGTTCATCAAATTCCGTTGATCATTATATCCCACGTATGAGTGAGATCATGTGATATTTATCTTTCTCCGACTGGCTTATTTCGCTTAGCATAATGCTCTCCCGTTCCATCCATGCTGTTTCAAATGGTAAAAGTTCCTTCTTTTTAATAGCAGCAAAGTATTCCATTATGTAGACATACCACAGTTTTTTAATCCACTCATCTGCTGATGGACACTTAGGCTGTTTCCAAATCTTAGCTATTGTACTAAATTGTGCTGCTATGAACATAGGGATGCATATATCCTTTCTGATTGGTGTTTCTGTTTTCTTGGGATATAGTCCTAGAAGTGGGATTACTGGGTCAAAAGGGAGTTCCATTTTTAACTTTTTCAGGAAACTTCATACTGTGAAGTTCTCCACAGTGTCTGTACCAGTCTGCATTCCCACCAGCAGTGCAGGAGGGTTCCTTTTTCTCCACATCATTGCCAGCATTGTCCTTTGTTGATTTGTTGATGATAGCCATTCTGACAGGTGTGAGATGGTATCTCATTGTTTTGATTTGCATCTCTCAGATGATTAGTGACTTTGAGCATGTTTTCATATGTCTCTGGGGAGAGATTGACACCAAAACAGTCATAGTAGGGGACTTTAATACCCCACTAACACCACTGGACAAATCCTCTAAACCAGCGGTTCTCAACCTGTGGGTCGTGACCCCTTTGGCAGTCGAACAACCCTTTCACAGGGGTCGCCTAAGACCATCCTGCATATCAGATATTTACATTATGATTCATAACAGTAGCAACATTACAGTTATGAAGTAGCAACGAAAATAATTTTATGGTTGGGTCACAACATGAGGAACTGTATTTAAAGGGCCAGAAGGTTGAGAACCACTGAACAAAAAATCAGCAAAGAAACAGCAATCCTAAATGACTCACTAGATCAGATGGAATTAATTGACATCTTCAGAACATTTCACCCCAAAGCCACAGAATATACATTCTTCTCAAGTGCACATGGGTCATTCTCAAAGATAGACCACGTATTGGGACACAGGCAAAATCTCTTCAAATTCAAGAAGACAGAAATCATATCAAGCATCTTCTCAGATCATAATGTCATAAATCAACCACAATAAAAAAAATAAAAAAAACCAAACACCTGGAGGATAAGTAGCATGTTATTAAACAATGATTGGGTTACAAAAGAAATCAAAGAAGAAATAAAAATCATCATGGCAACAAATGACAATAAAAACACAACAATCCAATAATATGGGGCACAGTGAAAGCAGTCTTGAGAGGGAAGTTCATAGCTCTACAGGCCTATCTCAAAAAAACAAGAAACAATGATAATGAATTATCTAACCCTACAACTCAAAGAGTTAGAAAGAGAGCAACAAGATAAGCCCAGAATAAGCAGAAGGAAGGAAATAATAAAGATCAGAGTGGAGATAAATGACATAGAGACCAAAAAAAACAATACAAAAGATCAACAAAACCAAGTGCTGGTTCTTTGAAAGGACAAGACAAGATTGATGAACCTCTAGCCAGGCTCACCAAGAAGCAAAGAGAAAGGACCAAATAAACAAAATCAGAAATGAAAGAGGTGAAGTAACAACTGATCCCACAGAAATACAAACAATTATGAAAAAATACTATGAACAACTCTATTCCAACAAAATGGACAACCTAGATGAAATGGACATATTCTTAGAAAAATACAAGCTCCCAAAACTCAATCAAGAAGAATCAAAAAACCTGAATAGGCTGATAACTACCGAAGAAATTGAAGCAGCGATCAAAAATCTTCCAGCAAACAAAAGCCCTGGTCCGGACGTCTTTACAGGGGAGTTCTACCAAGCATTCAAAGAAGAACTAAAACCTATCCTCCTCAGACTATTCCAAAAAGTTCAAGAGGAAGGCACATTTCCAAGCTCTTTCTATGAAGCAAGCATTGTTTTTTAGATAGAGAGGAAGAGAGAGGGAGAGAGGAGAGAAACATCAATGAGAGAGAAACACCAGTTGGCTTCCTTCTGCATGCCCCCTACTGGGGATCAAGACTGCAGCCCCAACCTGGGCAGGTACCCTAATCCAGAATTGAACTGGGGATCTCTTGGTCCATGGGATGATGCTCAAGCCACTGAACCACACTTGCTGGGCACAAATAAATAATTTTTATAGATTTTTACTCTTATTATCAAATAAGGGTGAAACCAGGAGCCATTGCCAGTGACTCCAAAATCATAGGCTGGAGATATTTATTCTCTCAGCCAATAAGTGTTATGTGGCTGCTTACTGTTTAACAGACACAATTTAAAAGGCACTGTGATTCTGGCAATGAATAAAAAAAAATTATAATGATTCATCTCTTACTTTATGGAGCTTGCAATTTGAAATAAAATACAAAGGATATAGTATTCAAACCTTGAACTTCTTTTTCGTATCTATTGTATGTACCTTCTTCTTAATGATCTTTTTTGAAAGCAGTAGACAATACAGAGAAAAAAAGCGAAAACATTCAACTCCAAGCACCTGGAAATCACCAGATAATATTTTATGAATGTCATTCTATAACTATTGTTATAAAAAATGGAACTATGCAATACTTGATATTTTTCTTTTTAAAGTTTTCAGTAAATCTTTCTTGGAATACACATAGTTTTTAGAAAAGTGTGACAATTCTAAAAGTATAACTTAAGGAAGCTTTGCAATCTAGACAGAAACAAAAGCACCATCAAGAAATAGAAGCCAGAAACCATGTGACTTTTATCATATCAATTTTTTCTTGCCAATTTTAAACGTTGGATAACTAGAATCATACAGTATATTTCTCCTTGTTCCTGTATTATTCACTCAGCATTATGCTTGTGAGAGTCTTCCCCATTACTGCAGGTACCAAGATTTATTCATTATCATTACTGCATAGTATTTTATTAAATATCTATGCCACAATTAATTTGGGTTGTTTCCAGTTTGGTGCTATCCAATAAAATAAAAGCCTAGGTGGCATCGTGCCCTCGCGCGACACCCGTGCACAATGTCGCCACAAGATGGCCGGCAGGGGAGGGCACTTGGGGGCAAACAGGCCATCAGGGGAGAACAGTTGGGGGCATTAGGCAGGCAGGCAGGCAGGTGAGTGGTTAGGAACCAGTGGTCCTGGATTGCAAGAGGGATGTCCGACTGTCGGTTTAGGCCCGATCCCTGGGATCGGGTCTAAACCGGCAGTCGGACATCCCCGAGGGGTCCCAGATTGGAGAGGGTTCACACTGGGCTAAGGGACACCCCACCACTGTGAACCAATTTCATAATTTCATGCACCGGGCCTCTAGTCTACACTAATAAAAGGGTAATATGCTAATTAGACCAGACATCTTCTAGACATCCTTCCGGACAAAGCCACAGTGGCGAGGGCCAAGGCAGAGGCGGTTAGGGGCAACCAGGCCGGCAGGGAAGGGCAGTTAGGGGTGAGCAGGCCGGCAGGGGAGAGCAGTTAGGGGCAACCAGGCAGGCAGGCAGGCAAAGTGGTTAGGGGTGATCAGGCAAGCAGGCAGGTGAGTGGTTAGGAGCCAGCAGTCCCAGATTGCAAGAGGGATATCCTGGAATGACTGCCGGCAGTCAGATGTCCCCGGAAGGGTCCTGGACTGTGAGAGGGTGCAGGCTGGGCTGAGGGCCCTCCCCAGTTTACGAATGTTGTGCACTGGGCCTCTAGTTACATTTAAAGTTGACATAAACATTCTCCTTCATGTCTTTTAGTAAACCCATTTTTCTGTTGTATATCTAGTTATTAATACTATATCCACATATATCTACTTATATTCATATATATATATATATATATATATATATATATATATATAGACATAGACATATTTTGCTGGGTCTTGTAGTATGATTATATTCAACTTTAGAAGATAATGTCAGAAAGTTTCAGAAATAGGTTGTAAAATATACACTTCTATCAGCAATGTATAGGAATTCTTGTTTCTCCATATTCTAGTGAAACCTTGTTATTGTTAGTCAACTGAGTATGGTATAGCTCCCAGATAATGGGAAATTTAGAAAAGTTTAAGATTGCTGCTCTCACTAATGTATTATTTTTGTTGTCTCCATAACTGGAAAAGGGTTTGTCATAGATTTTTAGAAACCACAAGGTTTTATATACTTTTCATGTATGCATGCCTCTTGTATGTTTCCATAAAGAGGCTCAAGGAGTGCCAGGTTGGCATGGCTCAGTGGTTGAGCATCGACCTATGAATGAGGAGGTCAGGGTTCGGTTCCTGGTTGGGGCACATGTCCAGGTTGTACACATGATCCCCAGTGGGGGGCGAGGCAGCTGATCAATGATTCTCCTCATCATTGATGTTGCTATCTCTCTCTCTACCCTTCTCCCTTCCTCTCTGAAATCAATAAAAATATCTATCTATATATACAAAAGCCTAAGCAACCAAAAGATCGAATGACTGGTTGATCGTCTGCTATGACGTGCACTGACAACCAGGGGGCAGACACTCAATGCAGGAGCTACCCCCTGGTGGTCAGTGCGCTCCCACAGCCAACCTCCCATGGCCAGCCAACCCATTGGCCCTGACTGGGGGGCTGGCCGGCCAACCTCCCACGGTCCCTCTCCTGTCTGATCGGCTGATGTCCCATGGTCCCTCCCCCCAGCCAGTTGGCCAACCTCCCGGTCCTTCCCCCACGACAGCCAGACCCCCCCCAACGGCCCCAATTGGGGGGGGGGGGCAGCTGGCCAACCTCCCACAGTTCCTCCCCCCAACGGCCAACCTCCCGCAGTCCTTCCCCCTAGCCAGCTAACCTCCCACAGTCCCTCCCTTTTAAAAATATATATATTTTTAAAAGTGGCTCAAGGAGTGAGGAATGAATCTAAGTGGATACTGCATCCCACAGTATGAGTATCACTGAGAGTCTTCTACCAACTATTTGAAATGCTTTGCCAACTGAGTCCTTTCTCTAGAGTCTATAAATATGAGATAATAATTTATCAATAATGACTAAGATCACACTCACTAAGAGAAGCAAAATGAGATTTTTATCTACATATTTATTTAAAAAGAGCTGCAAAGAAGAAGCAGTGCAATTCTGATGTCAGTATCTAGTTTCATTTCCATGAAGGATTGATGCAAAATCTCAACTGATATGGTTGAATTATCCCCAGGTTGAAATGGTCTTCATCCTCTTCTTAATGACCTGTATTATGCTGTGTTCCTTGTAAGTATGACTGTATTCCCAAGTAAACTCTAAGAAACAGGAGGTCATCTCTTTTTTCTTCATCTGTGCATTTCTAACACCCAATATAAGGTAGAACGCTCAACAAACCCTTCTTGCCATATGAGTGAATGAATACATCTAGTTCAGTGTAACCAACATCTATTGAGCTCAGTTCCATTGGTTTTAAATTATTATTTTGTGGTCATGAAATTCCAGGAGCCATAACAGCCAAGATTTCCAATTCATTTCTGATGAAACAAGATTAATATGAACATGCCTTAGGCCTTAACATATTAGTTCAGTTACTGGAGTAAATTCATATTTTTTCATATTCATGCCTGCTTGTGAATGGTTCCCCTCTCATCTCTTCCTCCACATCCCTAACAGGAAATCATGCAAAATGGACCTCAACTTCCCATGAAGCATCCCCTCTCCTGTGCTCTCTCTCCAGTGCATCCCCACAAACAATGTTTTGGCACAGATTTCATCATTTTGGCACTGGAAGAAATCCACTACAATCATCAAGTGTCAGAAGGCACTGGGATACAGAGGAATCTTTGGCAGCAAATGCCTTCCAAAATCAGCTCCATTTTGAACACTGCTCAATTTAGCTTGCCAATAAATTCGAGTAATCTAAGCCCAAAACTATTATCCAGTTAACTTGTAAAACATTATATGCAATACAGACAATTCATTTTCTCTACACAATCCAAATACAGTCTCCAATCGATAGTACTGATGTCTATATGTTAACTGTTCAGATTTAGCTTCTATTATGAATACAAACCAAGCCTCCTTTGGGAGTTCTAAGAACAGCCTGTGATCTGTAAAGTACAGGCAGTGAAGCTGAGAGGAGTTAAAGGGCTTTCCTGAGGACATGGAGACCAAGGACTAGAACCCAGATTGCCAGACTCTCAACTCAGGATATTAATATACTCACCTTTATTTTTTCTCATGAATAACAGAGTAAATGCCAGAGATATTAAGTAAATATCAGAATGTCATCCCAATGGCAGGTGAACAATGCATTAAAGGAAAAGGCAATGAAGTCTAGAAGATATCAAAAAATTTAAAGAGAACTAACCTGTGTCAAGACATAGTGCTATGCTAAGTGCTTTATGTAGACAATATTCTAATCCTCCTAACAACTCAGCAGCTATAAGGGAGGAAAGAGCACAGGCATGCTCATTTCTTGTCTTCACTTTCAAAATAATTATCAATGTTAACTATTATAGATCAATTACTACTTGCCAGGCAGTGCAGGAAAATTCATAATCTCCAGTCCTTAGACAGTGGAAGATAGGTAACTTGCTATGCTAGTTTCCTATAACTGCCATAACAAAGTCCCACAAACTGGGTGTCCTAAAACAATGTGCCACAATTTCAGAGGTTAGGAGTCCAACATAAAAATATTCATAGGCCATGCTCCCTCTGATGGCTCCAGGGGAGTTAAATTATTCCTTGCCTCTTCTAGCTTCTGATATTTTCCAGCAGTTTATGACATTTCTTGACTTGTATATGCATTCCTGTGTGTTTTTACTCATTCCCCCTCTTGCATGTCTATTTCCGTGTCCACATTTCACCTATTTATAAAGACACCTGTTATACTGTACTAGAGGCCCGATGCACAAATATTCATGCAAGAATGGGCCTTCCTTCCCCTGGCTGCCGGCACCGCCTTCACTCTGGCCCGGAGCTGCCTTTCTGCCTTCCCACGCTGCCCAGAGGCCCGGAGCTGCTGGGGCGGTGCAAAACACCTGCAGCGTTGCCATGGCGACGGCACAAGCGTCCCACCCCACCCCCGGCCGCTCAGTGTCTGCGTATGCAAATTGACCCACCATTCTGTTGGGTTAATTTGCATACTCACTCCTGATTGGCTGGTGGGCGATGCGAAGGTACAGTCAATTTGCATCTTTCTCTTTTATTAGTATAGATTAAGGCCCACACGAATGACTTCATTTTAACCAATTGTATCTGTAATCACCCTATTTCCAAACAAAGTCACATTCTGATATCCTCTTTGATAGGACACAATGTCATCCAAGCTACCAAGCTACCAGGCATTAGACCAAGTGTCTAATCCAATCTGTCTCCCTTGGACAGATGTTTGAAAATCAACATCTGGAATGCTCATGGTTATTATTAACAAGCTACACCAGAGAGCTGGAAGGGAAGGGGTAGGGTTCTCTGAAAGAAACTCACTCCACAAATCTGATGCAAAAATAAATATAAAAATACAGGAGGACCAAGGTCCATACTCCAAGCCAGACCTAAACAAAGTGGTGAGTGATACTAATGGACGCACTCAGAGTGAAACATGATCCATGGATTCCCAGGGAATTAGTACAGCACAATAGTCAAAATTGTTTAAAGCCAGTCAACCCCATCCCAGAGCTCAATTTTAACCATTGTGCTAGACCATATACTGGGTATGTAATTTGAGGCCATCAGTTAACCTATGAGCCTCAGTTTTCTCATCTGTAACATATTTGTGACAAGAGTAACAAATTTAGATAACTTGTAAATTTATAAATATCAAATAATGCATAGAAAAATATATATCGACTGATGCTTGACTAACGGTATGGTAATTTTTAACTCTTACTATTAGTTTGTAGGTGAAGAGTCCATTTAAATGTTTGCCTTGTGCAAACAGGTCTTATCTTTCTTTCCTTGCTTCTCAAATATAGTATGTCCTCGGCTTAGGAGAAGTATTGATAGTTTCCCAATATAATCCCCAGGAATTATCTTTGGCCTGTGTTCTGATAAGATTGGTGGGGTCCATCTTCTTTCCATCCCCCTCCTCTCAATCTAAAATAATACTTTTACCTGAATACAGTCTCTGACATTATTTATTTATTTGCTTATTTGTTTTTCTTAATTTGGTCTGGATCCTGATGCAGAGAAGCTGAGCATTTGACCAATGCTACACAACATGGCATCAGAACCTAAATCCAAATTCAGTCTGAGAATCATTGTCCTGAATCACCATGTATTTCTGTCTCTCTAAAACAACAGAGCATCAAGAGTTTCCACAGAATGTCAATTGAATTTAGACAGTCAATTTGGAAAACCACTCCAAGTGACACGACATATATTTTATAAGACAAAAATATAATCTGCAAATAAATGCCTTCGACTTCTCTCTCTATTTTAGTGGTTATCATAAAGTTATACCAAAAAAAGCATGCAACATATACTTCATTGATTACTTAAAGCAACTCTTTATCATTTTCTTCCTTTGATTTTTCAATGTTCATCCATTCACTCATCCGGCATGCTAGGCCCTTGGGATGCAAAGAGGAATGGCAAACTGACCACAGCCTTGTGCACTGAGCAAAGGTAGCTACCTACGATGAAAAAGAAGCTGAAGTACAGCTTAGACACCACTACCAGCGGTGCACTCAGAGTGCGTGAATCACTAGAAAGTGTTTTTATCCTAGTTTTTCAGTTTTCTAATTCCTTCTAAGGCAGGAGCTGTCCCAAAGGGGCTTAGGCTGGTAGTTTCTTCCCTGCCAACAAGGTACCTGCTAACATAAACCTTTAGAGACAAAGAAAGCCCTCTCTAGTGATTTTGACTTTGTTTGTGATTGTATGGTGGAGAAAATATCAGAATTGGAAGTCCAGGGACCTGGTTCTCAGTTTAATTTTCACCGATTCCCCTTTCTACCTTCTGTTTGCTTTGGGTATAAAGAAAACTTCCCGAACCAGCTCTTACAAAATGGGACCGCCCGGTCTAAGTTCTATGTGCCAGGACCTAGGAATATGGAAGAATATGAAATGAGGGAGAGGAAGGGGTTAACAGCTGTGGTTGTAAATTAGAATATGTAACCAAAAAGAATCACTGCAAGTTGAAAAAAACGGGCCTTAGTGATCCACAGGCGTGCATTGCAGGTTCTCTCAGCTTGCTTCCCACTCTGAAGGTCTATGAAATGCAGAGCTAACTAAATCAAAGAAGAAGTTGATAAAGTCATTTTTGAGTAATGCCTTTCTTGTAAATACTATGTGTTACATGGGTTAAAAATTCACTTTTCATTTTTGTGTTCAGAATGTTACCAAAGGAGCCTGAAGGGAGAGAGTAGTTCCCATGATCACAGACTAAGTAGTCTTAACTGGTACTTACATCATGGTTTGCTGTCAACAAGATTAAGATCCTTTTTGAATTGGAATATTATTTTTGTGTCATTTATGACTTTTTGGAATCCAACAGGAAGAAAATAACCATATGCTTATATATATAAGAAGTGGATAGTCTTATTCATTGACTTCTCAGAGAACTCTATCCCATAACAAGCTGATAACTTTGGTTTCTGTCACCCACATAATTCTAGTAACCTCCTAACTCATGTCCTTGTCCTAATGCCTCTCCATTCCATTTGGTCATATTCTGATGTCAGATGTACACTCCTGAAGCACAGATTTGGGAATGTTACTCAAACATCTCCCCTGTCCCTCATGCCCACTGACATGATCCTAAGAAAGTACATGATGCCCTCCACATAAATCCATTTCAAATTCTGCTGCCACACACTTTTTCTGCATAGACTCCATGACCAGAGAAACTTGTCTTTGCTTGTCATTGGAGACAATGCTCATTCTCTTTTCTCAGTGCTTTCTCTCACATAAAAAGTCCTTCTGTCATCTTTTCTGTTTATCTCTGCCCATGTGTCAAAGCCTAAACCCAATGCCCACTTGTCCAGGGTGGAAAAGAAAAAGAGTAGAAATTAAAGTGGGGATGGAAAAGAAAGAATTAATGTAAGAACTATTTTTAGGGTTGAATTAATAGTACTTAGCTTCTTTTTTTAAGTGTGAAGATTAATATTAAATATTAATAAATAAGCTACCATTGTTTAGCAATTACCCCATCTCCAATTCTATACAATATGTTCCGCCTGTTGACTATTTATATGACTATCCTGGTAAAGTAACTGCTATTAGTATCCAAATAAGAAAATAGATGGCTATAGGGGTTAGTAAACTATTCAAAGTCTCACAGCTTGTAAAGTTGACATTTGAGTGCAGGTTTGTCTTATCATGAGGAAATGACATGAAATTTTGTAACCTGAGGAAATTGGTTGATTTTTGAGAGAAATTAGCAACGAGAATCATCTTAAAATGTTTAATTTTAAACCATTTAAATAATGTCTAAGAGGAGACACCCGCCAGTTAATTGCAAACCTAGGAATAGAACTTGGGAAATAAATCCTTACTATAGATATTGATTTAAGAGACACTTATATGGTGGTAAGGGATAAAGTTCTATGAGTAGATCTATCACTAAGTGAAAAAAACAAGTACAGAAAAGAGGAGATCAAAAGCTAATACTTTGTAAAACTTTCCATGAATAATAATGAGGAAGAAATTGGAAGAGGGAAGCCCATTGCAAGAGATGCCCTGGAGGCAATGGTATCGTAATGTTGTAAATACAGAAAATAACCTGATGGCTTTGTTTAGCAGATCTTGGAGATCCCTGAACAAGAAGTTCTAGCAGGTCAGTGAGAGCAGAAGCCAAATGGAAAGAGGTTAAGGAATGACTCATACAGATGTTTTTGACTTCATCAAAGAAGGAAGTTGGCTCTTAGTCTGGACTGTTCATTAGAAAAACTTCACTTCAAGTGTTATTAAGTAGTCGTTACTTCCTCTAAGAACTGTGTTCCCCATTCTGAGAGACCTTCCAGGTAATGTGATCCTTCCATGTCCTCATAACTACCCTTCACGTTCACTGAGTAAAACAGCACATTCTTTTTAGACAATTGCTCTTTTCCGATGAACTATACAAGCTCCAAGATATACCAGTAATGTTCAAGTGACTATTAAAGGACTGGAAATGTTGACCTAACACTGTACTTTGGTAATACCAGTGTGTGAAGGCCATTGTGATTATATATTATACTAGATGCAAAGTCCTTCATGATAGGGATGATGTAATTTTGTCTCAATATCTCAACTAGTACACCCCTCATAAATAAGCACACACACACACTTACTTAACTCTAGCACCAAACATAATAGATTTACTAAGCATTCCAAAGTGCTTGTTGAATGAATTAACAAATGAATGACTGAAAAATTAAATGAATAAAAAACTTGGTAAGTGAGAAAACAAGTAGGTAAATGCATTGTGTGTGTTTTATAAAATGACAAACTTAGAATGCAGAATTAATCATCTAGGACTTTGAATCTAGTGAACAAATATTTATGCATCGTTTACTATACTCCAGGCTCAGCACAAATCACATAAGATGAAATACAAGGTGAATAAAGCACAGTCCTTGCCTTTGAAGAATACATGCACTAATGAGAGAGATGGATAAGTAAATAATTCATAATGAAAGATGTATTTGGTGTTGTGGCAGACAAATTAATTCTGCATGGAAGGGTTATAGAATGCCACATTGATACTTGAGGAACATTTAAAAGAGCAAATGGAAGCTGATCAAATAAAAAATGGCAGATGTAATGAGGTGAGTTGGGTTAACATTCCTAACAGAGGCAATGGTATTAGGAAAGGCATAGGAGCATGCAAATGCACTGCATCACACTAAGATAGAAAGTCTTTAATTGTGATTATGGATGGAGCACCCAAAGAGGGTAATAGACAGGAATCTAAAGGCAAACCCAGGTCAGGGTGTGAAGAACCTGAGCATTACATAATCTTTCTTGATAATCTATTTTTCAACGTCCTAGTGTTGTTCCTCATGAGCATCAGTGATCTATATTTTTAGATGTATTAAATATAAACAAACATAAATACATTATAAAAATATGTAAATCTTCACATGTCCTATGGTGACTGACATACAATACATTGAGATGTTGCCAAAATATGTGAAAAATAAAAATGGGCTATATTTATACACCACATGAAAATATTTAAAATCTAAGCTAGTTTCCTTAAACAAAGAGATCTCTATTTTCCTTAAACACAGAGACCACAAAAGATTGAAGGGCAATATATATGTAAGCAATGAATTCAACACTTAAATTTCACTCTATTCAAGTCCAAAGGGAACAGCCTGCCACGGCCAAACTCAGATGACCCCGAGTTGCACAAGTAACTCTTTATGTTATATGAACCTGAAAAATCTCAACTAGGAGTTTACAAAGTGCAAACTAAATTTAAAACTAAACCCCAACTCTAAACCATCCTACCCCAAAGTCACCAAATCTCATGTCCTCTGACCACATTCACTACTGAGTTATTGCTGAATCCTGAGCTATTTTGATTGCTAAGGCTACTCTATCTAGTTTCTAATATCCTATATAATAAAAGGTTAATATGCAAATTGTCCCCTCGACAGAAGTTTGACCAGGAGTTCAACCAGGGGGCGGGGCCGGCCGGCCAACTGCAGGCATCCCCTCCCCCTGGCTGACCCTGCCCCCGATCAGCCCAATCAGGGCAGGCTGGCCGGACCCCACCCATGCATGAATTTGTGCACTGGAGCTTCTAGTATTAACTATAATATTTTAAAAGAAACAGTAATAATCAAAATAGCTGACTAGTTTAATTGCTTCATACTAACAGTCCATTCTATCTAGGAAATCAAAAATAGGTGTGATAAATGTATTGAAGAGTGGGACATTTGAAAGAAACCTTAGGTTATTTTAGTCAGCAACAGGGACAATATGTGAAGCTTTGTAACAACAATCTCCAAGTTAAAATGGTTTTCAAATATTTTCCAGGTATTTTCCTAGCAATGGATTTTCTTTTTCTTTCAAGTTTAATATTAACCAAAGAAATTTTTAAAAAAAGAAGTAAAGGAAAGTTTAATATAACTTCAATATAATGTTATCTAGAAAGCAGAATTGTGGGGTGCTCTACATGTGGTATATACTTGCATATTTAGGATCTTTGAAACATTTAGTTTTTAGTAACTAAGATGTTTATATTGAGAAATCAGTTATTAAGAACCATTGGAATCATAAAACTGAATGCCAATTAAAGGGCAATGCAGCCCTGGCTAGTGTGGCTAAGTTGGGCATTATCCTGTGTACCAGGAGGTTGCCGGCTCAATTCCAGACCAAGGGCACATGCACAGGTTGCAGGTTTGATCCCTGACCCCTGGTAGGGGCAAGCAGGAGGCAGCTGATCTATGTGACCGTCTCACATCAATGTGGGTTTTTTCCCTCTCTCTCCCTCTCCCCCTCGAAAACTTAACACATTGCAGACGGATCATGAGAATTATTGCTTCATATTGCAGTGTTTTACAAAATATCATACTTTAAAAAGATAGTAGTTTGTAAGAACATGTAATAAATAAGTTCAAAATGCAATGGGTATTTAATTTTAAAGCGTGCCTTTAACATTTATGTAAAACATTTTTTGTACTCATTCAATAGAAACTTATCTGGCCACTGGGTAAAGCTAGGAATAAAACTACTGTTCCGCAATGTGTTAATAAACTATTCTATAAATAAATAAATAAATAAATAAATAGTGAAAGGGCAATGCAAAGAAAAGTTCTTTCTTAGGTTACTTCTAAAAAACTTAGAATATTGCTCTTATGAGGAAGGAATCCTTTAACAATAATGTCCTATATAGCAAACAAATGTCCTGCATTGCAAAAGGTTCTAAGTTAAGTGATATTGGGAATGCGATTGACAGAATTTAGGTTTCTGTTTAGAACAGATGTAGTCTTTGTCAGCTCAGGCTGCTGTTACAAAACACCATGGAGTGGGTGGCTTTAACTTTAGAAACCTATTTTCTCACAGTCTGGAGGCAAGAAGTCCTAGCTCAAGGTGCAGGTGTATTTGGTGTCTGGAGAGAGCTCTCTTCCAGGTGCATGGAGGAAAGAGAGAGCCCTGGTGTCCCTCTTCTTATAAGGATACCAGTCCTATCGGATTAAGGCCCCACTTTTATGACTTCACTTGATTTTAGTTACTTCCTCATAGGCCGTATCTCCAAATACAGTCGCATTGAGGGTTAGGACCTCAACATATGAATTTAGGAGGGACATAATACATACAGGTGCTGAACTAGAAATATTTAAACCTCCTACTACTATCTTCAAATCCCTCTAGGGAAAAGGTACACTAAACCTAGAGATGTTAATATCAGTTGGCAGAAGTTCCCACAGAAAGAAAAACTTAAAACAAGTGAGGGTATGTTACTGTGCTACCTTCTCCCTGGGAAGCAGCCTGTAGAAAATCCCACAGTTCCACCCACCATATCCCATAATACTTTGAATGAAATAATATGTATCTGTCACCAAAATCTCCATGTCTTCCTAGCCCAACTTGTCAAACTGTGCTATAGTTTGTGTTTCACATGCTTGTCTGAGCAGTTTGAAGGATGAGACTACATACGTCGAGTGGAAGAGGTATTGCTTTATATAGCACAGTAAAACTCCACCAAAATTCTTTAAATAGGAATGAAAATTCAAACATACAGAATAGAGAGTAATATTATAGCGAGGTTCATGAAATGACCTGATGAGTCTTCACAATTACGGGACTAGAAGGTTTGGAGTTCAATCACCGGCCATGTAACTTCTGAATGTTGGTTATTGCTGGGCACATTAATCACTGTATTCATCATAATGATCAGGCAAAATGATAAGGGATTTGCAGGTTTGTTTTGAACCTAACCTCTTTTTAGCATAAATTCTATGGAAAAATGGAATTCATTTTTCCTTCCTGGTGAAACCTCTAAGATCATATATTTTTCAGACTATGCCCTGATCTTGTCCTGACATCTTAAGGTGAAATTCAGTAACAAGAGTGAAAATGCCAGAAATGGAGAGGCGAGAAAAAGTCGGCTTCAGGGTGTTGGTACAAACTTACTTTTCTGGTTAAATCTAGTTTCAAATTCTTGTTTCCCCATTTCCTGGTTGAGTCACTTTGAACAAAGCATTCCTTTCCCCAAGCCCCAGGGTCCTTATCTGAAATCAAATAAAAATACCTACTTTATAGGGCCATCCTGAGAATTAAATGCTATATTTTTGAAGCTCTCAGCATCATTTTTTGTATATCCCATGGACGCCCCAAATGGTAGTGAGTATTTGTATTCATGCCACTAGCAATGATGCTGACAAAAGAGTTTCCACTATCTGAAATGTTTCATGTTTATGGAATATTTGTAAATTACCATTCAAAGACAAGCCTGTAAAGATCTTTAGATAAGTTTCTGCCTAACCTAAAATATCACTGGCTATATTGTCAGATGTACTAATTCCATTAGGATCTATCATTACAGATTATTCATTAGAAATCTAACTCCACACAGGCATTAGATTGAGGATGAGATGAGAGGATTAGATATCCCCAGCACTTTACTTACAATAAATAAGCAAGTCTTCACAGTAATTCTCATTTTCCAGATGATGGCACAGAGGTTCAGAGAGGTTAAGAGAATTGTTCAAGTTATTCTAGCTCCTACGTAGCTATGCTAAATTTTAGATGAGACCTTTATAAAGGTTACTCTTGAGTATATTGTAGTTTAGGAGTAGGCAAACTTTTTTTTTTTTGTAAAGGGCCAGATAACTGAGGCTTTGCAATTCAACTGGACTTTGCCTCTAGGACACAACTCTGCCTCGTGAAAGCAGTTATTGACAAGGGGTAAACAAATGAACGTGGCTGTGGTCCAATAAAACTTTATTTATAAACCCAGCTGCAAGCTAGATTTGACTCACAGGTTGTAGATTGCTGTCCTTTGTTCTAGTTAATAGTTATATTATCACCTAATTCTAACAGGGACACTTAAGCATTACAGAAAACTGTTATTTTGTGTGTCTCCCAATAGAATGTCTTGAATTGTAACTAAGTAATAGTAAAAGCATTTCCCATAGTCCATTAAGAAATTGTGCTTCATTGTGTATCATTAGCCTAAAATATGTTTACTCAAATATATTTTAGACAGATTGCCACAGTAGTCACTTCATATATATTCAATGAACAAATGAATGAATAACCAAATAAAGAAGTTATTGGTTTGTATTGAGGCAGAATGTCTGAATCATAATTTGCCCCTATCCAGAAAAATTTGTTGGAATTTTATAAGATATATCCTATGTGCCAGGTGCTCTATTAAAATAAATTTGTACAGAAGAATAAAGCGTAATCTTTCCTTTCCAAGGATTTTAAGTATGAGAGGAAAGTAAACTATATAAGAATGATAAGTATTATATTTATGAAAGTTGTGTTGACTCAGGCTACTCAGATGTAGTAAATGGACTAATACAGGAATAAACCTCAAATTTAGCTTCCAATTTATATTGTGCTACTACTATTTAAGTGCAAGAATCTATCCTTTACACAGCAAAATCAAATTATGTCTATAGTTAGCTTTGAATTGATTTCAGGATGATAAAAACTAGAAACAGCATTCTTTATTGGATATCTTTTGCTTGCCATCTCCTTTTTTTATTTTTAAAAATCAGTGGTAGTGCCCTCAAACTTCATATTGGCTCCTTGGACCCAGTGTCATTTTGGAAGTGAGTCATATAAATTATATCCCTTATAGCTTGTATTCTTTATTCCTTATCCTATACTTAACTGGTTTCATCCAACTGCCTCTTCTGAATATTTTTCTTAACATCAACCACGCAACCACAACAGAGTGCAGCAAAGTAGGTTTTATCATTATTGTGTAAAATGCACGAGGAACAACAAACATTGCCAATGCTAAGCTGATAACAATTCAAGAAAGATGAATCAAATGCCAAAATATGTGGGAGAAAATATCAACACATAAAAAAACAGGGAAAGAAATGTCTGAAATTATCATGGTATCGCTTCAGAAGACAAGATATTAAGAAAGGGGTTGGAAAATAGTCATCTAATCTGGATGCAATAAGTGGGTTTCATTTGTCACAACGCTGGGGTATGAGTCTTTCACATCATTGTGAAGGATGCTTTGAGTGTTATAATAGAACTAAAAAAAATGTGGAAGCATTTGATTTAATGCATAGACATCAGTTTTGTCTGCCAAATCCCAAGGAAGACATCTACACGCCCATCAATCAACATTAGGATCTCTGTGTTGAGCAAATGACATCTAAATCATAAAGCCGTCATCATTTAAAATGCATTTTTAAATCACTGCTCCACTACCATTCATAATGGGTATATTTTTAACTCTAATAATTAATCAACTCTGACACATTTCCTTTCTTTTTTTTTTTCCTACTCTCCTCTGACATCCTTCTTTGATACGAAGCCATTTTTAATTTCCTGTATGCAGAAAACCAGCCAAAGTATTCAGGTTCTAAGTTTCATCTACAAAGGGGCCTTGGAGATTTATAAATTAAAAGAGTTAAAAAACAATCTGCAGTTAAGATAGTATCTTGACATGCATGTGCCATGATCAGAGTGACATCTCCATCGGAACACAAATTCACTGCTCGTGACTGTATCTCACAAAGGCCTTTCTGGAAAATGATGGCCCTCAAGCTCACAGCCATATTGCATTTCCCCACCTCTCTGAGAACCAGTTCATCAGATAATTTCTCTTAAAGAGATTCCAGTACTATAATTTGCCTGTGCTTTAATCAACAGTGAGATAATATAGAAGCCGCATTAAATGATTCAGAATGATTTAGTCGGCAGGAAACCCATTAGCCTAACCATATTTTCCCATACTTTTCAGCACCATGTCCTGTCATCTGGAAATAATAGGTACCATAAAAGCAAATTCTAAAAGCTTAAAAAAAAAAAAGCTCAGATAGAGCGCCCGGTGTTTATTTGGAGGTTGATATTACCACAAATTAATCAAAATGAGAGTTTTTTCCAGTATATTTGAATTCGATTTATCTATGAAGGAATGCTAAAACATTACATTTAAGTATGATATATTTGCATATTTACTTTCATTAAATCAGAATATGCCAGATGTACAAACATGGAATAATACTAACATAGATGTTTTCATTTCTAGTAAATCAGTGCATAAACTAAACAAAACAATTTTAAAAAAGGAATGAGGAACTGGCAGCTTGAGATGACTAGTATGTACTAAAGCATTTTTAGTCAGTAGTCTATCTAAGGTTTCTTACCTTGCTATTTTTCATCGACTACCAAATCTTCAAGACGCCTTAAATGCAGTAGAGATAATCACTCAAAATCTCAATCAATGAAGTTTAATAAGTGTGATTAGAGAGGGGACATAAGGGAGTGGAAATCTGAAAATGTAGGTTTGATCACCCTTAGACTATGAGTACTGCTAGAGCTCCTCACAATTTGTGAGCTGTCAATGAATACTGATTAATAATGATCTTGCTTGCTAAATATTTGATCCCCCCAGTCCTCAGAATGTGTTACCATAGCAGTCCAAGACATAATGAGGCTATTTTATAGCCAGCAGAAAGAAGAGTTGGAAGAAATAAAGTTTCAAATGATAGGGTGATGGCAATAGCTGGAATGAACTCAATTTTCTTTAATTGAAGGACAATTTCTACTTATTGTTTTGCAGGAGCAGACATTGATAACATTACAGTAGTGAGTAGAAATGCTAATTCTTAATAAAAACTCTGAGTTCCTATTCCAGACCTCAATGTAGGCTAGGTCTCTGCAAGGTGAAGGTAAAGAAGATAGTTATGGAGTAATAACAATTACCTGCCAAGTTTTAATTAAATAATTCATTTTAATTATATAATTCAAATCAAATAGGCTTAATTGATCTCTTTGATTGTTACACTATTTATGAAAATACTAGAGGCCCATTGCACGAAGAGATTTGTGCAATAGGCCTTCCTTCCCCTGGCTCCCGGCACCGGTTTTCCTCTGGCACCCAGGACCCAGGCCTTTGGTCTGGCCTCAGCGGAGAAGCCACGCCTCTTCAGTCTTCAGTCTTCAGTCTTCACTCTGGCCAGAGCCTTCAGTCTTCGCTCCACGCCTGCATATGCAAATTAAACTCCATCTTTGTTGGGTTATTTGCATAGTCACTCTGATTGGCTTGTGGGCATAGCGGAGTGACACCAATTTGCATGTTTCTCTTTTATTAGTGTAGATACTCAGTGAAGTTACATGGAATATTCTAGTGGAGTCACCAATCTGCAATGATTAAGACCTGGTTTCCCTATGCCATCTGCCTCCAAGATCAATGTAAGGATGAAATAAGCTTTGACATTAAAGTTGTTAATATAAAACAGTGTTGGCCCTTATTAAATAAAACCTTAAATAATCCTTGTTCTCATGGAGGTGATGGTTAAAAGGGTAGACAAGGGGAGTGAATAAATCTACAATGGGAAAAGAAGTGCAGTCTTACTGATCTACTGAAAACAAGAGCCACACTTTATGATACTTATTATTATATGCATACATTGCACACTTTTAAAATGTAATACCTAATATTTACCACAGCCTGAATAGATAGAAACTATCTTTCTTCCCATTTTATGGATGAAAGAAACTTAAGCACATGGAAGTTATGTAGCTCACCCAGAGTCACAGAGTTAGTGAGTGTTAGTGTGGAGATTTTAACCCAAGCAAATTGACACAATGGTCTTAGATAACAGACTGTCCGGCCTGCCATGTGTGTCTGTATTGTGGCTATTATCAGTGTAACCATAGCCATCTGAATAGTTTCTGATAAATACAAATTGTTTTCAAAATAGCATCCCTTTGGTAGTCCAGCAATTAGAAGACCAAAAATCATAAGGATCATTTTTCTCTTCATATACAGGACTAAAGCAGAGTAATTTCAGTTAAGTCTGTGCGAATTCAGCCTTATTATCTCTTCTGAGAACAAGCAGAAAGCTTTGGACTATGAACAGGGAAGATGTCTGTCTTCATAGAACTAAGATCCTGTGCCAATAAAAATGATAAAGAATAAAGTGTTTTGTTTCAACTTCATCATTTAACTAAAGCAATTCAGCCCCAAATGTAGGACCCCAGAATTATCTAGGTGTTGATCACCCTTGATGATGTAAAAGAAAATTTGAATTTTGTTTTAAAGTATCCAAGGGAACAACATTGGTGGTGGGGGCAGGGGAGATTGGGATGAAAGAGGGGGAAAAAAAAAGAAACACCCCAAAGCCTTCCAAATATATTCCACCCACACTACAGTTTTGGACAACATTGTCAGAGGAGAAACATTTAACACTCCCTTTCTTTAAAGTTGGATTTGTTTAACTGGCCAGGGCTTAAGAAAATGTTATGTTTATTCTGTGGGAATATTTGTGAAGTACGAATTTAACTTGGCTACTACAAAATTGTTTTTGTTGTTTGGGTTTCTTTAATGTTAGTATCTGGGATGACTTTGTTTTCTTTGGGGTGGAGAAAGCCACTTTTCATATAATTTAGTGGTTATATGAAACCACCTCCATTGACTCTCATGCATTCCATATAATATATATAATATATGTTTCCGCAGGGTCTGTTTACCCAAAATCCAAGAACTTCTGCATAAAATTTGCTTAATTTTAGAAAGATGTAAACCACAGGGAGGATTATTCTAGATGACGCTAAACTACAGGGCTTCCCTAAGCAGACTGAATCTCATTTCACTGCTCTCCTCTGTCTTCAATCCTGTGTCTTGGGGCCTCAATTTAACAGCCATCTTTTCTGTGTAATCCCAGAGGGAAAGTGGGGCTGGGGGTGGAGGTAGGTGGAAAGAGATCAACCAAAGATTTGTATGCATATATGCATAACCCATGGACACACACAATAAGGTGGTGAAGGCCTGGGACACGGGGTGGAGGCGGGTTAGAAAAGGTTAATGATGAACTGGAGGGATGGAGGGATAGAGGGATGGAGGGATAGATAGATGAATTGGATGGATGGATGGATGGATGGATGGATGGATGGATGGATGGATGATGGATAGTTGGATACATATATAGATGATAGATGGATACATATATAGATGATAGATGTTAGATAGATGAGATAGATAGATGGTAGATAGATAGATGATAGATAGATAGATAGATAGATAGATAGATAGATAGATGATAGATAGATAGATAGATAGATAATAGTTAGTTTATTTAGACACTATTGAATTCAAGTGTGTTAAAATGTTGAAAAATATTTTCAGCAAATCAACACTAGGCTGACGTCTAAAAGCCTTTTCTCCCACCAAAACCCCAGGAAAAACTAAGCTGAAACTACATAGGCAACACCTCAATGAATAAAAATATTTATTAACCAAAGTACTGCTTTCTTTAAAAATAAATTACTTTATACTTTGAAAGAAAAGAGATTGTAATCAAATCTTTTCCATTTTGTCTTTGCTCTGGGATTTTAAATGTCATCCTGCTACATTTTCAATTCAGGCTTAGAAATCAAGACTATGAGATTCTGGGAATTGCAAAATGATCATTTTACCAATAAAAATGGTTTTGAGCTAGGCTGATTATTTTTCTAAACTGAACTTATTAAGTCAGAGGATAAACATTCCTCTTAGGTATCTATTATTATTCAAAGTATTGCCATACTAAGAAATCTTTTAAAAGGGAGAAATAGAAAGAAAACCCAACTGCACCCATACACTCGGGAGATAAGTATAAAATGGTATTATTAGAGTTAGCTATTTAGCCAAGTAATTTGATGTTTTTTCTAGTTTCAAATGAAATGTGACAAATACCTCATCCCCCTAATGCTACAGCTCCACTGGTAGCTTCTATGGAATTCTGACCTGGCAGTGGTCAGACACTTTCCCAAAAAGCAAAGGGCAGCTCCATCCTCATGAAGGGTCAAGGAGCTGAATGATTTCTCATTGCACAAGAAGAATATCAACAGAGAAATTGGTGTCGAGCTCCATCCAGGTGCCCATGAAAAGAAGAGTGACTTCATGTTCCCTATATAACCTACTTGACTTCAAATGACCAAATGCCCCAACATGGCTCAACCTACTCTATAATACCATGTGCTCACCTGCAGTTGTCACCTGGAGAGGAAGCTCTTAGGGCGAGAAAGGGAAAGTGAGTTGAAAGCATCAACACTTAAGCAACCTGCTTGACTCTGGCTCCTCAACAGGTCTCAAGACTGGTGGACCATTACAGGAAATATCTGTACAAATAATTCTCATGTACAAACGAGGGAGTCCTCCTTCTCCCCCAGGCCACATCAGAGAGAAAAGAGCATAAGCCCAGCTACACTGCCGTTTGCTCACAAAAGTTCAGCCCTCCCCTAAATTCAATCCCTCAAGCCCACTGCTGTCTTTTCTCCTCTGGAGTCTTTGCCCATTGGCTTCATTGTGTGGATATACTTCCCCTGGCTTCTCACCTGGCTCCTGTTCACAGAGACACACCACTTTCTCCTCCTCCCAATGGTTTTCTCTCACCTTGCAGGTGTGAAGGTTTTCTGCTCCTGTCTCCCTCTAGATCAGTGGTTCTCAACCTTCTGGCCCTTTAAATACAGTTCCTCATGTTGTGACCCAACCATAAAATTATTTTCGTTGCTACTTCATAGCTGTAATGTTGCTACTGTTATGAATCGTAATGTAAATATCTGATATGCAGGATGGTCTTAGGCAACCCCTGTGAAAGGGTCGTTCGACCGCCAAAGGGGTCTCGACCCACAGGTTGAGAACCGCTGCTCTAGATGGTAACCTGTGTGAAAGCAGGGACCATCGTTGTGTGTCCTCTTTTTTTATTATATAGAGATATAGAGGAGGGCCAGGCACATGGTAGACTTGTAGTAAATATGTGTTCAATGCATGAAGGAAATTCTCATCTGGCTTTAATTACAGAGTAACCTGCCTGAAGGCATGTCTTTTTATTTTTTTTTTTTTGACATGGGAAATTATCCCAAACTTTCCCAGAGCTTTTGTACCCACAAGTGCTCTAAGCAGGTTTCTGCCACACCATTCCATCAAAGGCCCTTACTGCCAACAGTTGGGAACTGCAGTGAAGACACAACTGGATTCGGTTTAGCCTGTGACTGTGTTTTGTTTTTATACAGAGCTTGTCTTCACCAGAATTCAAGAGAGATATTAATCCTTACAATCTTTTTTGGAGATGGCATTGTTCTCCCGTTAATATCTAATACTAGATGAAAGTGACTCACCAAGAAAACCACTACCATGGCCTGGTTTAGCTGTCATGGTTGAAGAACCTAGTAGTCATCTTATCAAAAGTCTTAAAAATTTAGGAGAAAGGAGAAACAGTACAGAGTACATTTTTCCATTTTGCTGACTGCAGAACTTCTTTAACTTCTCTGGGGCTCATTTGGCCCAGTTATAAATTGTGAATATCCTAGAACTTGCAGAGACATTGTAAGAAAAATAAGAATAAAATTATGTATATAATCCTATCTAATAAAAGAGTAGTATGGAAATTAACCGTCACTTCATCACTCCGCCACTCCATCACAAAGATGGCGGCACCCATAGCCACAAGATGGCGGCACACAGTCCCCTCAGCCCTGCCGCTGAAGTGTCAAGGCCTGTCACCACTTTGGCGGGCCAATTGTGGCAGTGTGCGGGCCTCTGGACCCGGATGAGGGCCGGAGGGCTATCAGGAAGGCATGACCTGCCCACTCCAGCAGGCCAATGCAGCCTCGCCACTTTGTCGCCGCTGCCTCTGCTGCTGCCGCCACTGCTGCAGTGTCCGGGCCTATCAGCCCCTCCATGAGGCTGAATGCTACATCCAGGGGGCATATGCAAGTGGTGGGGGACTTGACTCTGGGTCTTCTGGCTCAGGGGGACTTGATGCTATGTTCCCATTTGTGCTGGCCAGCAGGTGGACATCCCCCAAGGGGTCCCAGACTGCGAGAGGGCACAGGCCAGGCTGAGGGACCCCCCCGAGTGCACAAATTTTTGTGCACTGGGCCACTAGTCTATATATATAAAAGCCTAATCAACCGAATGACCAGTCGCTGTGATGCATACTGACCACCAGTGTGCTGCCACAGCCAACCTCCCATGGCCAGCCAACCTCCCCTGATCCCTCCCCCCCTCCCAGATGACCAAACCTCCCATAGCCTCTCCCTGCAGCTGGCCAACCTCCTGCAGCCCTGTCCCCAGGCTGGCCAACCTCCTGCAGCCCCGCCCCCCAGCTGGCCTACCTCCCTCAGCCTCGATCAGCCCGATCACTGGCCAGGCCGAGGGACCCCACCCATGCACAAATCCATGCACTGGGCCTCTAGTATATTATATGTGTGTATGTTATATATATATATATATATATATATATATATATATATATATATTACACATATAGTATTTTGCACTAAATTGGTACTAAATATTTAATAATTTATGAAATTTACTAGTGGTATGCCAAAATGTTAGAAGGATACACAAAATATTAAGATACATGTTGTCATACTTAAGAACTCTATATATAGAGAGAATTTTAGGGTAAGTACAACTATCAAACGACAAGAAATGTGTTACATAGATCAAAGAGTATAGCTCAAAAAAGACTTGCCTAGAAAAACATAAACTACACTAAGTAAAATATTTATAAAAAGAAAAGAAAATGTGATCAAAACAATAAAAATAAAATAAATTTTCATGGACATGTGTCTCTGTGTAGGATAAGTAGGGAGGGCAAATGAAAATGTCTAAACATGACAAGCATTTTCAATATTTTTGTAACTTCTAAGCTTACAAAAATACAAATATGAATTACACTTAACAGACGTACTCTGAAGCACCCTTTATTCCCAGCAGCGGTCTCCGCGAGTTTCAGCAGTGTCCCCCGAATTCAGATACCCGTATCTTAGTCTGGCAGGTCAGAGGGGTGCACCAGCTGTGGTTGGTTTTGAGTAAAGAATGGAGTAGCTTCCTAGGAGACAGGAAGTGTGGACCTCCACTTGGTTGTGTTAGTTGTGCAGTGCACATAAACATCTTTAAAAAAAATAGAGGCTGAAATTTTACCCAACCTCCCTTAAGCAAACATCGTGCCCTGGTATGGAGCTGGATACACACAGAAAGAGCGTCTTCTTTTAATCTGTTCACCCCATATCCCCGGAAGGAAGACAGGAAACCTGCATGCTGAGGGAAAGAATAAAACCCAGGTGTGTCCTACTAAATTTTTCCCTTGCTTCCACTTTTTTTCTACCAGAGATTGTGACCAGATAAGAAAAAAGTCAATGGTGAAAATATAAACAGGGGAGATCATTCACCAAAATGCCGGCTGTTGGCAAGTTATCAAGTGTCCACAGGAGTAGTGCAAGAGAGTGGGAAGAGAGTTGTCCTTAAGGGACTGCTGGCATTCACTGGGACATGGGGGAGAGGGGACAGATGTAGTGGCCTCAGCTGTGAAAGGTTCTACTTAACGGTGGCAGGAAGAAGATGCACGGAAGACACTGAGCACTGGGAAGAGCAGAAGGCACTCAGTGCTGAGAGGGGCAGGGAAAGAGACTAAATAGCAGGGATAGCAGGGGTCCTGCACTAGCCAATTTCATGCTCATGGAAAATAGTAAACATGTGTAGTAAGAAATCTTGGGCAATTCTCATTCTGGGGATGACATCAACATTTCCAAGGAAATTTGAAAAATAAAACTCCGGGCCATACTCTCAGAAACTTGGTAAATCTGAATTGGGGTCCTGGAAGTCTAAATGGTTAAGACACCCCCTAGATATATCATTTTTTAAAACAATTGATCTGGAAGGAGAATGTGAGGCAATTCCTGGAGACTCTCAGTTCTTGGAGAAAATCTAGAGCAGTGGTTCTCTACCTTGGCCGCACATTATAATCACCTGGGAATCTTTTCAAAATCCTGATAACAAAGAAACAGAATTTCCAGAGGATGAGGCCCAGAAATCAGGATTTTAAAAAGATTCCCAGGTGATTCTAATGTGCAGCCAAGGCTGAGAACCACTGATCTAGAGGGTGGGCAGAGGGCTGACGTTTCTATAGTGTGGGAGAAGTTAAAACAGAAAAATATTATTTTGTTACAGTTTGCATATCTATTATTTTGGTATGCATATCAGGGTAATAGCATCTCTTGGATGTTTATGGGAGAATTAAGAAACACATTTGAATAGCAAAAGTAAAAGTTTCTAAAACCATTTGCTTAATTGAAAAAGTAATCATCTAAAACCTGTGGGCTAAAAATGTGTAGAACTAAAGCTAAAAATGGTCTGAACTTTTGTTTTTGTTTCAAAGTTCTTGAGAATTTATAATAAAAAGGACAAGTCTCACATACTTTGATGGGTTGAGTGCAGGGACAACAGGAAAAAAAATCTCCCCTTGTAACTTTAGATACCAGTAAATCATCAATTTGTAATTTCCTGAAGCTATTCCTTACATATTTTCCAGCAAAACAAATTGGCCCTTAATAGTCCACTTTCTTTTGTGATCACAAGATAACTGAATAGGTGGAGGGAAAGAAAGAAATTAAAAACAAAGAAGCTATTGATGAATTCTCTCTGGACTCCAACAGTCAACACAATGGGAGGATCAGAACCACAATACATCATCATAGCTTAAGTACACAATGATAAGCTGTATAGAATTTAGGCCTCACAGCTAGCATTCCAAAAAAAAGTTAGAATTGAATATACATTTGTATCTAACTCCTGAATTATACAGTTGAAAAGACGCAGATAACATCCTTTGGGGAAATATAAAACATTTTCCTTCATTTAATATTATTGAATGCAGGTAAACTTAAAAAAAATTTTTTTTCAAGCATAGCTTTCTACTTAGAATCATTTTGTCAATTTACAGCAGCCAGTGCTGTTTACATCTGGAGCTGAAGAGTTTCTTGTTCAAAAAGGACTTTCCATATGGAATCTGATCTGTTATCACAGTTTTATTAAAAAGTCAAAGAGAAGGCACGGATGTCTAACCTACATCCATGTATCCTGAAATGTCCCTGGTATATAATAATCCATATTTTTAATGAGTGAATAAATGAACAGGCCAGATTTACATATGACATTGGCTGGTCCAATAGACTGTTTCCATACACCATGGGGTCTAGAAGACGCTCTGTGCAGCAGCGTAGGCTCTTTCCGACATGTTGCAGAGCTGATATGAAAATGGTCTTGACTTGAGTGTATTTTCTATTTTCTATCCTCCAGGATATTATTTCCTTTTTGTGTTGTTGTTGTTCTCTCTCTTTAAAAAATCTAATTACCTGTCATTTCAAAAGGAGATTCTAACTCTTAATTAAAAAGATAAATGTCACCATGGTGATGTTATTTGTGTCAGGTAGAATGTTGGTCCAGGTGTGGTGGACTTCCCAGGGCATCAGTCTCTCCAAGCTCTGTCAGTCCTTGCTACTGCTGGTGGAGGAGTCCAGGGTCCAGCTTCCCAAGTGCAACCCAGAAAGGGCTCTTCAAGCCTGATGCTCCCAAGGTGCAATGACCTCCTTTCTGCCCCTGACCCCTGTGACTGCCATAGTGCCTTCTGTGGGTAAGTTTTACAGCTCCTGTAGAACTGGAAAGTTGTCACTCAGAATGCGCTTAGGCCTCGGTCAGTCTAAAAACATCTGATCCAATTGCTTCTGTAATTAATCCAAGTCCTTATGCTCCAGGGAGAGCAAGGGAAGTTTGGAGTTAGTTGCTATTATTGCACAACCAACTGGCCCCCTAATGTACCATAGGAGGTACGGGAGCCAAGAAGATAATATATTCATCCCTGTTCTTCATTTGTTTGCTGAAACGCCTACCCCAGATGGCCATCCCTCTGGTTTAAAAGACCTCATACAAGGGCAAAAGGCATAGTAGCTGTATTAGCTTTGTTTATGAGTACTTCTTTGCAATGGACATTGTAGGCTAATAGTAATAGTAGTTCTACTATAACATAAATTTATCTGTTGCTTAAACAAAAAACTAAAATGATATCCATTTCTAAGAACATACTAGAATTGATTAAAGATTAACATATTAAAAATAGATGCAGCATCAACCAGGCCAACTCAGCATTTCTCTGGACAATCACTAATCATTGTGAATAGATCATCGCTGCTTCTGCTCATGCTGGAGACACATGGAGCATGTGTGTACATGTGATTGGATGGCTCTTGCAAATCGGAAAGCCTGCCTTTGTTCTGGAGAACACTTGCCCGTGTCTTTGAAGTGCCATCCTAATGACTTTTCAAAATAAATTGTGTGTGCACCATTGGGAAAAAAATGATCTGCTGCTTCCTTATCCAGTGAGATACAGAAAGGTCTAGTCACCAACTGAAATGGCTGCGGTGAACTCCATGGCCCAGCCAGGAGGGCCCAGCCAGGATGGACACTTAAAATGCACCTTAGATCCTGGTTGTGGTAAGACAATTTTTATGCTAATGTTCTTCTCTGATTTTATTCCTATTCCCAAACAAGAAAAAAGTATGTTTACATAATGCATTTTAATAAATACACAAGGAAAAAATGAGCCAAACACTAACAACGGAATGAGAGTGAGGTTGATCCTGCAAGCAAACAAATCCAAAGATACCTAAAGTACATATAATGATGTGGAAAACAGGGGAAATGGATTTCATTAGGGTCCAAAATCCATTAGTGAATAGTCATACCTGAATATGTCATTTACCTGATATGCTTGATGAGTCACGGGTTTTATTTAAACCACTTTGTGCCGGAAAATGTCTGAGACAGGTGTTCCTCTCAGGAGAGCTCAGAGCCTTACCAGATAGATTTCAAAGTCTGATTTGTAAAAATAATTAATGAAAACCTTCTATGTGCCAGTCCCAGGAAAGGTTAGAAAGATGACTAAGAAGCATATCACATCTGTTTTGTTAAACCAGTTCCTAGTACAATAACTGGACTATAGGAAGCAATCAATAAGCAAATGCTTATTTAAATAAAAGAAGGGGTTATTTCTTCTTTCTGGGCCTGAAAACATAATCTTCATGGCTAGATTGGACTCTCAACTCCAGAAAGGATTTTCATACACCTGCTTGTTGCATATACCCCTGGGAGGTAAACAGGAAAAATATTATTTGCCTTGACCCACCTGATGAAACAACTTATTATTGGAGAGTTAAAAAAAAAAATTACCCAAAGCCAGGCACCTAAGAAGGAGCAAAACAGGGACTATTCTTTCCCCTCTACCATGATGCCTGGGGCAACATACCTGGGTCTACACTCATCTCCATGGTTTCCTGTTCAACTCACCCCGTAGGAAGCATAATAACAGTGCCCCTTGCTTGGTCCACACAGAGATATTTCATTCAGAACATAACCTGCAAAAACCACCAGGCTTTGCAGACAGGAATGGACATTTGTACATCTGATTATGTGGCAAGCACTGTGCTAGATTGTACGTATGTTAGCTTATTTAACACTCCCACCAGTTACTCTCTAATACAGGTATTAGAGAGTTCCCTTTGGTGACATTAGATATGGGAAAAGGAAATAACCTGCCCAAGGTCAAAGAGGTGGTAAGTGGTGGAGCTAGAATTTCCACAATCTCAGTCTAGTTTCAAAATTCTGTCTTTACTACACATTGCTTCCAAGAAAGGAAAATTAGCTGCTTTTCACCAACTATCCTGGGACCCCTGCCCTAAGAAGTAACCCAGCGTGCTTGCAGTGGACCTCACTAATAAGAAGTAACCCTGGTTTCCTTTGATCAGAAAGAATGCTTCAGAACTGCATGGTGTTTACAATGCCTTGCTCCAGCAATTGCTGTCTTTCCACTGAGATGTGAAACCACAAACTAGTTGCTTTGGGTAATTAAAGATCCTTTGCACCGACTGAACGTGTCAACAGCAAATGTCCTGGGTAAATTTCAAGTAAGCAATTACAGTCTGCCAATCTGAAATGCCTTTCTAATTTCATTCCCCTAACGTATCCACTTACTGTACTTTTTAGTGTGGCTAGAGATAATTCTAAAATAGCCAGGCCCACACACACAGTCAGTTTTCCCCAAATAAAAAGGACAAATGGACTTTCATTTGAAGGGTGTGTCAACGTCTTCTCTATCATTGGGTAGAAGCCAACACATAAATATTGGGAGTTAATTTTTCCCTTTACATATCAGATTTCTCAGGGCTGATTCAAGCAACCAGAAATGAAAGCTGGTTATATCTTCTTTTTTTCCATTTCACCCTTCCCTGCTATAGTGTGGGTAAATCAATTTATTCATACTCTAAGAACTTTGCACTCCTTGGAGAAAAACTATATTGAAATATTACTTTTATAGCTACAGACAACCTAATACCCAAGATATTTTTTAAAGAGCTCTACTCTAGAAAATAAAGTGTCATCCTAAAATCCATCACACATGCTTTATTATAACAAGCCATGTTATGCCCCAAAGGGAAAAAAAATCTCAACAGCAAGCCATAATTTGAAAGATCTTTTTCTCATAGGATATAGTAGGGAGGATTTCCCTGCAGTAGATCATTTTTAAATTCACTGGCAAATCGGTTGGATAAGTAAATAGTAAAAGAAAAAAAACCTATATTATATTCCATAAATTAATTTCCCAAGCCAAGCCCTCAAAGAATTGCTTTTATAACTAATCCTCCTCACTCAAGAATATGGTAAAGTATCAAACAATTTGTAAATGAATGGCCTAACTAATAATTCTATAATTGCTATAAAAACAAGTCAACCAATTGTTAATCCTATCTAAAAGCATTTGAAGTGGTTTTATAAGCGATCTCCCATGTCCATCTAACACACCCACTACACACACACTTGCAAAAGTGTAGCTATGCCTCCAAATGTTAAACTATATAAAAGCAAAAAAATTGGTATAAGGATACTTTTTCTTTCATTTTAAAAGAGCCTGGATATTTCTTATTTCTTTGACTCCCTGAAAATTATACAACATTTTTCAAAATTTAAAAGTCATAAAACAGGATCACTACTACTGAAAATTCTCTGTTTTCTCCAATTCCGGTGTAATAATTCCTCACATTGACCTCACAGAACCCTATTATTTTTAAACTTGGTGAAAGGTTCAGTGCCCATTGTCACATTCAAATGGGAGAAAAATGGCAAATTATTGCATTATGATCTTAAAGCTATTCTTTAGGAATGGAAGATGCCAAGTGACTGAAGAACATCCCCAGAATTCAATCATGGAACCAATTCCAATCAATCTTAACTTGAATTATTTGACTCCTTTGTAGGTCTCTAGACCTGGAAACTTAGCTAGAATGACACCTAAGTTCTAAGACACAACTGTAAGAGAATGAATAGCTTAGTGACACCGTGTGTGTGTGTGTGTGTGTGTGTGTGTGTGTGTGTGAACTGTCTGAAAAGATGCCTGGATACTCAGCAGTCGTCAGTTCACAGTTAAATAGAAATAAAGCACTAACGTAGATAAGACTTAATCAAGTCAGAGGTAAACCTACAATGCAAGCCTCTAGGCTCCTGAGTCAGCTCTTTGGTCTACCCATGACAAATTATTCCCTTTACTTGCCTACAAAATATAAACTCCTGGGACACAGAACTAGCCTTTCTAATCTTAACTCTCAGTAAAATCTATCTTGATCATATCCTTGTGTGAAAAATATCCTCAATGAATGTTTATTGAATTACACTCAATTTTTTGTCTAGTATTACCAAGCCAATCCCAACCTAACTTTCTCACATTATCGTTCATTGTTTCCCAACATTAAGCACATATATCTGTCCCTGATGACATCTTATAAAAAGTAATATAAAGCTCCCTTCTCCTTTAGGAAATTAATTTTGGATTTTTTTCTCCCTGCAAATGAGGTAATGACAAGGTCATGAGGACTTTTAAGAAACACTTGCTGTGGACTCAATCATCCTTTTGTTCACTGGTCATTTCTAAGCTGAGAAAAGTCAATAATTTCTCTGTTACTATAAAGGTTTTGACAGCTACACAGTAACTGCAAAAATATGCTCCAGGCCCTGAAGTAATCCATCTCATTAAAGCCTAACCTTTGACAGAAAAAAAATTGGTAAGGAGTTAAATATTTTACATGCCTCTCATGGCAAAATGTTACTTCTCCATAAAAGAGCAATTCAGCAAAGACACTGGAAGATGTAAGAGGCTTCATACAGATAAAAAGAAATCGATACCCATAAGATGATCATGATTACCTGGGTATGGTACTAAAATGCCCAATAAATTGTCTACAAATGATTTTAGATGACTATATAATAGGGAGAACTGAACTCACATAATATCTCATTTTCCTATCAATTAAACAGCAGCAATGTTAAAGATAAATGTAATATTTTCCTTTGTGAAATACGTATTTTTTATTGAAATTGGCTATGATCTTAGAAAAAGTAATAGGGTAGGAGTATGCTTGGATTATCTCTTATTTTAGGTGAAAGCAGATAGGAGACACTAGTATTACTGAATGCCTAGTTTGTCCTACATATTGTTCATGCCTTATGTTACTTAATCTTCACAACTCAATGTGGTATTATTATCCTCATTTTGGAGAAAACGGTTCTAATAATCCTCTTGCAGAGAAAAGAGAGATTACATTTTATCCAATATCATACAAATAGTCAAAGAACAACCTAGAATGTGAGCCAAGATGTATTACTCCAACATGTATCCATACACTCTTCAAACACATCAAATGATCTACAAATAGAAGAGTAAGAATGTTTAAAATCTCTATAATTTTCAGTGTAACATCAAAAGCCTTAAATGTAAACACACAGATTGCACATTGTGTTCCAATGCTAGCACACTATGTGAAGTAGCACCTACTCCTAGGAAAGGAGATCGATTAGAGCATTTTCAGATTCTCGACTTCCCATTAATTCTTATTTTAAGCTTTTATGCCAAAAATGATATTATCCCTTTCATTCTTTGAACAGAATATCTCAGAAGATATATCACCCTTTCAGAGACTTTATTATTTAAATCCAGATTCAATAGGTGAAGGCTCAGAAATCTTCAAGCTACTCCATATACCCAGTGGCTTCTGAACAAAAAAAGTAATCAACTTAGTTTTATTAGATTTTGTGAGAAAGAAGGTATTTATTAAATGTATCCCCATGAACTGGAAAAGAGAAATGACTAACCAATTAAGAGGGTGGGAAGAATAGAGGATTTGCATTGGCTTTTTGTATAAGTGACTTTAACATTTTCCACAAGTGGAAGAATGGCATAGACCAAGCATGTCAAACGCAAAGGCTAACATGGACCAAATAAACAAGGTCTAAGTTTATGTGGGCTGAAAAAAACCAAAAACTTCAATTTTCATAGAAACAGAGATTTATTTTGATAGAGACATGCTGAATACAAAGGGCTGAAATAAGTGAGTAATCATTAACATAAAATAATAGAACATTTTAATAAAAATGAATATTTTTATTTAACATTAACTTACCAGACGCTGAATAACTGCACAAATTAATAAGCGTAACGCAAATAAACCTATTTTTCTTGTTTTCCAAAAGAGAAATATCTTCTGTTGCGCACACCAAACAAGTCAGTACATGACTAATGATGTGGCCATTGGCTGCTAAAATATTCGCTGCTAGTATTAGTGGGGAGAAATGGTGCGCCTGCGCATAAGGCGTGTAAGGGAAATGAATGCAACACGATTATAGTAATCAGTCATTAACGAACATTTAGTTCGTTATTAATAATTATGTGTAACAGGATATTGTAAAAATTAACACTTGGAGTGGGGGAAACGAGTTAAGTCGGCTCGCGTGAATTGCGCGTACTCCGCGGGAGCCGTCTTTAACTCGGTTCATATAGATTTGCGGTGGAGTGCGGGAAACGTGTAAACTCGGGCCGATTGTAACTGCGTATTACCAAACATTTGTTTGTAATCCACCCTTTTGGTGGATGGAACAAAACCAAAAGACAGAGCCATCTTATATTTTGGCGGGAAATTCACCCCACACCGGAGTGTTAAGTTACAAAATTTTTATTAAAATGTTTCTTACATACCGTTATATTGGCTGGGCCTCAAAAATATTCCTTGTGCCAAAACCAGTTTGGCTCAGTGGATAGAGCGTCGGCCTGCGGACTGAAAGGTCCCAGGTTCGATTCTGGTCAAGGGCATGTACCTTGGTTGCGGGCACATTCCCAGTGGGAGATGTGCAGGAGGCAGCTGATCGATGTCTCTCTCATCGATGTTTCTAACTCTCTATCCCTCTCCCTTCCTCTCTGTAAAAAATCAATAAAATATATTAAAAAAAATATTCCTTGTGGGCCGTGAGTTTGACATGCTTGGCATAGACTTCTAATAAGTGAAGGTTAGGATTTACCTTGTAAATCCTCCTGACAAGTTTAATTAATTGACAGTAACATGTTTTCCTTATGAACCAATACATGGCCTCGGAATTCTTATAAAATTATTATCAAATATTTTTATTACTGATAGCACTTCAATAGCAGTGATAAATAATTTAAATTGACATCTATCACTTAGACCTCTGTTCTGCCTGTAACAGAAACATCAAATAACAGTAATTAATTACACCATGTAAATGAAGTCCAGAGACAGGTCAGGGCTTGTATTATGGCTCCACAAATTTTTTAGAACCCATGATCCCTTTATCTTTTTTGGAAACCTCAGCACTAAATTTCATATTAAAGTTTACCTTATTAGTTAAGTTTGATCTATCCTATCATCATATAACAGTTAGGGATTTATTAGAAATATAAAATCTATATAAATGATGTATGGAGATTTATTATAGGGATTAGACATTGTGTGGTTGTCAGAGCGGGTTAAGTAGTCCATGAAAGGCTGTGGCCCATGATGTGATGCCAAACCTACAGTCAGTAAGGATCCCAGCCAGGAAAAGCAGGGAGACAGGAAGTTAGGAAAAGCAAACAAACTAGGATACATGAAGGCAAGCTGAAACTCATGAAGATGGACTAGAACGGACATCAGTCTCTCACCACCTCCAAGAATCCAACTTTGATTATGAGGATGACCTGAGAAGACCTAGTACACTTTGTTGAGGAACTGCACAGAAGCCTGAAGATACCCGGGAATTCAAACAAACAAAAATAATAATAAAGGAGACCCAGCTGCTGCCCCATAGGGCTCCTGTGGCTGCTGGGGTTTAAAAATCATATCAACATTCTATGTAGTAAGAAGAAAGGTATATTTCACAACTAAATCAGCTCTCTTTAACCTCTTAATATATTTAAGTGTAGTATTATTAACTATTAACACAATTTAGTACAACATATATCTATAAATTTTCCATCTTGCACGACAAAAATTCTATGTCCCTTGAACAGAAACTCTCCCCTCAGTCCCTGGAAACCACCATTCTACCCTCTGTTTCTATGATTTTGACTAATTTAGACACTTCATATAAGTGAACTCAGACAGCACTAGTCCTTCCGCAACTGGCTTATTTCATGTAGCATCATAGCCTCAAGATCCATCACATGACAGGATTTTCTTCTTATTTGTGACTGAATAATATTCCATTGTAAGTATATACCACCTTTTCTTTACCTATTCATGCACTGATGCACATTTGGGTTGTTTGCTCTTCCTGACTATTTTGAATAACACTGCAATAAATGTGGAAGTGCAAATATCTCTTAGAGATCTTCCTGAATTTAATTCTTTTGGATCAGTACCCAGAAGTGAGATTGATGGATCAATTGTAGTTATGTTTTTTTAGAGACCTCTAATCATTTTTCCAGAGTAGCTGCAACATTTTACAATATACCAAGAGTATAGTAGGGTTCCAATTTCTCTGCATCTTCATAAGCACCTCGCTATTTTCTGTGTTTTTAAATTTGTAATTCCCTGATAATTATTTATTTTGAGAATCTTTTTCATATTCCTGTTTGTTATTTGTATGTTTTCTTTGTAAAAACAAAAAGCTTATTCAAGTCCTTTGCCTATTTTGTAATCAGGTTATTTGAAGTTTGGCGTTTTTTTACTATTGGGTTGTATAAGTTCCTTCTAGATTTTGGATATTAATTCCTTATCAAATATAAGGTTATTATTTGCAAATATTTTCTCCAATTCTTTTGGTTGTTTTTCACTCTGTTGATAGTTACTTTGCTGCATTCTTAGTTTTATGCAGTCCCACTTGCCAACTTTTGCTTTTGTTGTCTGTGTTTTGCTGTTATATTCACAAAATCATTGCCAAGCCCGGTGTTATGAAGATTTTCTACTCTGTTTTCTGTTAGGAGTATTATAGTTTCACACCTTGTGTTTAAGCTCTTAATCCATTTTGAGATGATTTTTTTGTGGAGAGTGTAAGATAAGGGTCCAATTTCATTCTTTTGCATGTGGAAATATAAGATCATTTTTCCCAAGATCATTTTTTTTTTTGAGGAGAGTCTCCTTGCCTCTGTGTTGTCTTGGCACCCTAGTCAAAGACCAGTTGAACATATGCACATGGCTTTATTTCTGGACTTGCTATTCTGTTGCATTGTTCTATAAGTCTGTTTTTAATTACAATACCATCCTCATTTGGTTACTGTAGCATTATAATATACTAGAGGCTCAGTGCAT
This sequence comes from Myotis lucifugus, assembly GCF_000147115.1. NCBI lineage: Eukaryota > Metazoa > Chordata > Mammalia > Chiroptera > Vespertilionidae > Myotis > Myotis lucifugus. Next base: position 1,559,772 of record NW_005871195.1, read on the forward strand.
GAAATTTGTGCACTGGTAGGGTCCCTAGGCCTGGCCGGCGATCAGGGCAGATCGGGGACTTCTGGCTGACGGCCGGGGTCTTCCTTCCCCAGCTGCCAGCCGGGGCCTTCCTTTGTGTCGTGCGGCCCCCTGATGGTCAGTGCACATCATAGCTAGCAAGCGAACTCCTGGTCTCCCAGTAGAACTCCTGAGGGGACACTTTGCATATTAGCCTTTTCTATATAGACTAGAGGCCTGGTGCATAAAATTCATGCACTCAGAGGGGCGGGTCCCTCAGCCTGGCCTGTGCCCTCTTGCAGTCTGGAAGCCCTCGGGATGTCTGATTAATGGGTTAGGCCCATGGGGAGTGGGCCTAAGCCATTAGTTGGACATCTCTCTCTCTCAGTCTGGGACCCCTCACTCCTTACTGTCCACCTGCTTGCTGCTCCTTAGCGCTGCCATGGAGGCAGGAGAGGCTCCCACCACTACCACTACTCGCCAGCTGTGAGCCCAGCTTCTGGCTGAGTGGCACTCCCCCAGTGGGTGTTCATTGACCACCAGAGGGCAGCTCCTGCATTGAGCGTCTGCCCCCTCATGGTCAGTGTGCATCATAGTGACTGGTTGTTCTGCTGTTCGGTTGATTTGCATATTAGCCTTTTATTATATAGGATATTGAAATAAGAAGTATGAGGACTCTAGCTTTGTTTCTCTTTCTCAGGAATGGTTTGGATACTTGGGATCCTTCATGGGTCCATATGAATTTTAGGATTATTTTTTCCTCGTCTTCAAAAACTGACATTGGGATTTTGATACAGATAGCATTAAATCTATTGATCACTTTGGGAAATATGGACATTTTAACATAATTAACTCTCCCTATTCATGAAAACAGCACTTCTTTCTATTTATCTTGTGTTCCTTAATTTCTTTCAGAAATATTTTGTAGTTTTCAGTGTACAAATCTTTTGTCTTATTTGTTTATTCCTAAGTATTTTACTCTTTATGATGCTATTGTAAATATGATTGTTTTCTTAATTTCTTTTTGAATTTTTAGTTGTTAGTGTATAGAAATGGAACTGATGTTGAGATGTGGGTATTGTGTCCTAAAACTTTGCTGAAATCTAAGCATTTTTTGGTTGAATATTTAGGGGTGCATATACATAAGATCATGTTATTTGTGAACAGAGATAATTTTTGCTTCTCTCTTTCTGACTTGGATGCATTTTTTTCTCTTGTCTTGCCCAATTGCTCTGGCTAAGATTCCCAGTACTGTGTTGAATAAAGGTGGTGAGAGTGAGCATCTTTGTCTTATTCCTGATTTTAGAGAAAAGGCTTTCAGTTTTTCACTTTCAAGTATGACCTTTCAGTTTTACACTCTCAAGTATGATATTAGTTGTGGGTTTTTCATATTTGGCCTTTCCATATTATTATTATATTGATTTATATCCCTTCTATTCCTAGGTGGTTAAGTATTTTTATTATGAAAGGGTATTGAATTTTGTCAAATGCTTTTTTTCTGCATCTATGGATCATAAGAAAGTATCCTTCATGTCATTGTTGTGGTGTAATACATTGATTTCCTCTGTCAAACCATATTTGCAGTCCAAAGATTAAATCTCACTTGATCTCACTTGGTGCATGATTCTTTTAATGTGCTGTTCATTATGTTTTCCAGTATTTTATTGAATATTTTTTTCATCTATACACCTCAACAATATTGACCCATTATTTTCTTCTCATGTTTTTTTTTCTGCCTTTGGTATCAGGTTTTTAATTATCCATTTTAGCAGATGACAACTTAAATTCAATTGCACACAAAAATTCTACACTTTTACTTCTCCCACATATACATTTTATGCTGTTGATGTTACACATTACATATTTTAGATCATGCATTTATTAAGATATTTTATAATTATAGTTATTTTTATCCTTTTGTTTTTTTAACTTCTATACTGTTAGTATACTTATGCACCTGGCTGGTATGGATCAGTGGTTGAGTGCCGACCCATGAATCAAGAGGTGGCCAGTTTGATTCCTGGTCAGGACATATGCCCAGGTCATGGGCTCAAATGTTTCTATCTCTCTATCCCTCTCCCTTCAACTCACTAAAATCAATAAAAATATTAATTTTTAAAAGTGACTTATGCACCACCATTACAGTATTATCATATTCTATTTGTTTATATATTTATCTTTACCAGTGAGTTTTATACTTTTTACTAGGGCCCCAGTGCATGCATTCATGCACCTTAAAAGGACCTGTGGGCCGCGAAGCTGTGGTGGGCACAGGGCCGGGTCTCGGCCCATCCTCCATGCCCCTGCTCGGCCCTTTCTACCAAGGCCCCTGGTCCCCTGTCTGCCAGCAGCCCCGCTCCCGCCACCACTGCTCCCACATGCTGATGACGTTGGCCCCGCTCGCACCCACTGACAGCATGGAGCTATTGGGGCCGGCGCCAACAGCGGGTGCAAACAGGTCTGGTGTCGTCAGCTAGTGTGAGCGGTGGTTGCTGCCCCGATTGTCCCTCAGGAGCAGCAGGGAGGTGGGGAAGCCCTCAGGGGCAATTGGGTCTGGGCACCAGCAGAGGGTGCGAGCGGGGACTCCAGTGGCAGCAGCAGGTGTGAGCACTGGGTGATACTGTGGTGCATGGGAGCAAAGAATTTTCAGTAACCACCAGAGGCTCGTCCCGATGACAGTGACTGGTGCCCTGCCTTGGTCTGGTGCCCCCTCTCACCTGCTCCACCATCCCGCCACGGCAGACACCCAACATGTTCTGCGCACACTCCCTGGTGGTCAGTGCACATCATAGCAACCGGTTGTTTGGTTGTTCTGCTTTTCGGTCTATTTGCATATTAGGGTTTTATATATATAGATGCTTTCTTCTTGTTGTTTAACATCCTTTCATTTCAACTTGAAGAAGCCCCTTTAGCATTTCTTCTAAGGCAGGTCTAGTGGTGATGAGTTCCCTTAGGCTTGGTTTACATGGGAAAGTATACATTTCATTTTTGAAGAATAACTTTGCCAGATATGGTATTTTGGATGGCAATATTTTTCTTTCAGCACTCTGAATATAACACCTCATTACTTTTGTCTTGCAAGATTTCTTCTGAGAAATCCACTGACAATCCTATGGAGGGTTCCTTTGTACATGAAAAGTCACTCTTCTTTTGTTGTTTTCAAAATTTTCTTTTCTTGTAAGTTTAAAAATTTGACTTTAACATGACTCAGTGTAGAATATTTTCAATTTTTCCTAGTCAAATACTTTGAACTTCTTGAATCTCAGTGTCCATTTCCTTCCCCAGATTTGTGAAGGTTTCTGCCATTATAGCCATAAATAAGCTTCCTGTCCATTTCTCTGTCTTCTCTACTAAGAATCCCATTATGAATATATATGTGCACTTATGGTGTCCAATAAGTTTCTTAGGCTCTCTCTACTCTTTTTCATTCCTTTTTTTCTTCTGATTGGATAATTTCAAATGACTTATGTTCCAGTTCTCAGATTACTTTTCCTGCTTCATCAAATCTGTATTGTACCCTCTAGTCAATTTTTCAGGTTAGATATTATATTTTTCAGCTCTAAAATTTCTATTTTTTTCTATTTCTTTGTTGATTTTTTTCATTTTGTTCATTCTTCACTTTTGTGGCTCATAGAGGATCCTTATGATTATCTTGAACTATTTGACAGGTAATTCATATTCCTCTACTTCTTTCTTTCTTCCTTCCTCTCTCCTTTCTTCCTTCCTTCCTTCCTTCCTTCCTTCCTTCCTTCCTTCCTTCCTTCCTTCCTTCCTTCCATTCCTCCTCCTCCTCCTTCTCCTCCTCCTCCCCCTCCTCCTCTTCTTCCTCTTCCTCCTCTTCCTTCTCTACCTTCTCCTCCTGCTCCTCTCCTTCTCCCCCTCCTCCTTCCCCTACTCTTCTTTCTTCTTCTTCAGATTGGTTTCTGTAGTTTTATTTTGGTCCTTGATTTGGCCCATGTTTCTGTCTTTCTTTACGAGCTTGTAACTTTGTGTTGGGATCAGTGTATTACTAAAACAGCTAGCTCTCCCAGTCTTTACAGACTTTCTGTGTATAGGAGAAGACACTCAGCTAGAGAGTTGTAGGGCTTCTGAAACATTTTGGTCAGAGGAATGTTACATCTCTGTCCCGCATGCAATTGTTCCATTAGAGTGGCTTGCCAGTTTTTGGTTTTATTTGGTGCTCTCTTGCTCCCTATGGTGTCTTTCTGCACTTCAAGTTTTCTAGTTATACAGCAGCAAGCCATCTGCACTTTCTTATTCTCAACTGCCACCAGACTTCCAAAGAATACGAGCTCCTCATCAGTACCCAGAGTCAGGCAAGACAGACATCAACCCTCCGGGTAGCCTTCTGAAAATTAGAACATCAGACACAGGTTCCACTTTTTTTCTTTCCTACCAAGAGAGAAGCCTCAAGTTATTCATCACCTTCCAATCATGCTGAGCTATGCTGACCTCAACAAGCTGCCCCCTGACTCCTCCTTGTTATCAGTGGCCCTAAGGAATCTAAACTGTGTTAGTTCAAATAGGCTCTGATTGTTGCCAAGCAGAAACCAACCCTTCAGGTAGCACTTTGAAAATCCAGAATGTTGAATGCATGTTCTACTTTTCTCTTTCTCCCTGGAGAAATGTTTAAGTCAGAGTATTCTTTCTCAGCCCTGAGCTATGGCAGCTTGGGTTAGGTTAATGTGGGTAAAGTTAAATTGCCCTTCTTATCCATTTAAATGCAGCTGTTCTTGGCTTTTTGCTACCCTGGGGTACTTCCACTTCTTAATTGGATTCTGGAATTCTCATAAAAGTATTTTGGTTCCATATACTGTTGTCAAATTGACTGGTTTTTCTCTGAGGGAACAAGGACTGGGGATTCCTAGTTCACCATCTTATTGATGTTACCTCTGAATCAGCTCTTTTCCAACAGCCTCCTCAGAAGTCCTATCAAACACTTATTTAAAACTTAATTTCTACAGCTTCGCCATAAGGACAGACTGCAACAGAAGCTGCAAATTAAAGTCTTTAGGCTTAGCAGCAACTTTTCCAACTAAAAATAGAGCTTCTGGTATTAAGGAAGCAGGGGAAACTAGATTAACTAGTAAGAATAAGTGGTTCCCTCTATAGCACTTGTATATGAAGAGGATATTTTGCTTCCAGTAAGACATATAAAAAATACTTATAAATTATTACTTAGTACTATAGCACTTATCCCTACCTCATCTACCTTAACTTGTTTATCATATCTCCCTGCCTATAGAATGTGTTATTCACTGCTGGTGCTCAGAAAATATAAATTTTGGTTGAATTAATCTATTGATATATCAATAGCTTGTGTCAGTCTATTGGCATACCAATGTTTCATTTTACCCAGGATTACAGGCCTTGGAAACTTTCAATATCTGCCTATAACCTAGATGTCATGTATATAAAGTTCTGAGAAGACTTGACTTTAATCAGATTTGGAGTATCTTTTAAAGGCCAAAAACCTGTTCAACCCAGCTCCAGTCCCTGAACTTATCAGACCAGAAGTTCCCTAGTTATATAATTTCTACCTACCTTGTCCTGTTTCATAGCACCTATCACAATTACAATTCATTAATTACATTTATAATTGCATAGTTTTCTGCTACATATGTAGGCAAAGACCTTGTTAGTCTCAAGACTGTCATGCCTCTATGTTCTAGCACAGTACTTGGCACAAAGCAGATGCACAATAAATATTAATGAATGAACTGACAAATGACTTTCACCACATCCTAGCCAGCCTTGAGGGTAGACAATACAAAACTGTAGAAATATAGCCAACCTACTCATTTTACTACTGTAGAAAGAGAGGTCTACAGAGTATTGGTCAATCATCTAAGTTTAAAAGCTACCAGGCAGTGGAGCTAAAACTGGAGCCCAGGCCTCCATTGTCTCAATCCAGCACTCGATGAAATGTCCTACTCAACCCACAACACTACTCAGCTCACTACACTCCCCTACCACTTTCAACTATTCCTGCTATATCTAAATTTATTTACTCAGTCAACAAATAGTATTGAGTCTCTACCATGTGCCAGGCACTGTTCCAAGTAGTCAAGCAGCCAGATCTCTAACTTTATGACACCTCACAGTTTGACTGGAAAATGTACACTAATCAATGAATCAGACAATCAAAAGTAAAATTACATCTGGGCAAAGAACTACGAAAGAGACATACTGGAGCCATGTGTTCTTTTACTATGCAGATTTGTCCTGGAACAGGGAAATCCCTGAGAAAGTAATAATGCTTGAGTTGAGAGTTGGTGAGTCAGCAATAACTAGGCAAAGAAAGGTAAAAGTAGCATTCCACAAAATAAGAATAACCTGGAGAATTCCCTATGATAAAAGGTAATATGATGTGTAAACAAGTTTTCTAGTAATCTTTGGTTATAGAGAGTCTCTATTCTAAAAAGAACAGTTGCTTTTTAATAGGTAAAGTTAAACATG
>NW_005871195.1:1566399-1593642 GCF_000147115.1 Myotis lucifugus
GCATGCATACTTCCAAGCATTAACCCATGTGCACTGTTCAATATTTCACTCCATTCCACAAAATCTATAGAAGAAAGCCATCACCAAACAGAAGCATTCTTTTCCATCTGCAAAACCTAATGGAATACTCCTCTGGAAAGATAGTGCATGTTCCCATGAAGAACATTATAGCCATGTCTTTGAGATCGCCTGTTCCTCCATAGCTGACAGAGGAGATATGATGATACTTCATGTAAACAGAATCTCTATTGCATTATCAAGTGCAGCCGTGTGACCTGTAAACCAGGAAGCAGTCCCTCCAGGCTCACCAGGGAATATGCAGGAGAAAGTGATAAATGGGAACTATTCAACTGCTCAGCAGTTGGAAGCTGCTGTTTACTGAGGCCTACACAATAATTTAACACGTGCCATGAACCGCTTGAAAATGTAATAAAATAAAATAAAACTATTTATCACTGGTAGAGCTTAGGGTCAAAGCATTCACCTGTGACTCGGCTGATCCTTGCAGCTACTGATTTTCAAATGTGTCTTCATCAGGACGAACAGGGAGATTTACTATTTTTAAGGAGTATTCAAGGCAGAGACCTTGATCATTTTTACAATAAAAATAATTTACTTTTCATTTTCCTAGAACCTTGCAATCATGAGGGTTTGGGGGCAAATAGTTGAATTTGGACTTGACTTCTGAGTAAAGAAAGAGACAATGTTAATAATGCTGGTATTTTTAAAAAAACCATAAACAAAGGAAAATGGCAAAAAGATAGGTATGGTATTCAGATTGAACAATGGTAACCCAGTACATTTTTGAGATTTGACGTCATTTATATTTTTATTCCAGTCACAGTGATATTCTCATACCACTATTGTTACTACTGAAATTTTTCTACTACCACCACTACTTATTATTTATTGAAAACTTACAAGGTGCTATTCTTTAGCAAATTCATTCCAAAACTGTGTATCTTATCCCTGCTCTGTGCAGAACACTGTGTTAAGTCCTGAGCAAACCCTAAGTGGTTTAGCTTTTCAGTGCTAAGCACTTGCAGGAAGTAAGCTGTTTTGTATGCCTATATTTTACGTTTTGAAGACATAATCATGGGTGATTATCCAATATTTCCATTTAACGAGAATTTTCACAAGTGATAGAGAAGAGACTGTAGTGACACATTTGCATGTGCCACTTTAGGGCAAAAAAAATGCCAATGATTAGGAAAACCTGGAAGAGACTTGCAAGGCTACATGAGAGGAACAGTAGTATCATCTTCCTTACAATACATTCTGAGCAGAACTGCAGGATTAATCCTCAATATGACACAACTTTTATTAATTCAATGTGCATTGAGCACCTAGTGTGCTGACTACAGTACTAAGTTTTTTAATTAAAAATTTTATTCTGAAAAAATTACCGAAAACACATCACCTGCTGTTATGAGAAATGACACAGAAAGATCCTAGTATCCTTTACTCAGTTTCCTCCAATGGTGACATCTTACAATTGTGCAATATCATAGCCAGGATGTTCACATTAATATGGTCCAGATACAGAACATTTTTATCACCACAGAAATTCCTCTATGGTCCTTTTGTAGCCACAACCTTTTTGTTTGTACTGCCAAACACTCCTTAACTATTGATAATCACTAATCAGTTCTAAATTTCTATAATTTGTTCATATTGAGAATCCTATATAACAAAAGCCTAATATGCAAATTGTTTGACCAGGAGTTTGACCGCTCACTATGATGTGCGCTGACCAGGCTGGGGGCGGGGGGGGGGTGCCGGCGGCGCGGAACATGGCTGGCAGCGGGCAGCAGTGGAGGAGTTGCCGGCCCCAATGGGCCCTGAGGAGAGCGGGACCTCGGCGGAATGGTGGAGCAGGTGAGTGGGCAGCGCCAGGCCAAGGTGGGTGCGAGCAGGGGCTCGATTGCCCCCCTGATCATCCCGCAGATGGCGGCCAGTGGTGGCAGTGGGGGGCGGGGCCACCGCCTGGCTCCCAGGCGCTGAGGGCACCAAGTGGGGGGCCTGACCCCTATCAATCGCCCCACAGGTGGGATGGTGGAGCAGGTTTGAGGATGGTGCCAGGCCACGGCAGGGTGCCAGGTGGGGCTGTGGGGCTGTGAGGCTGGGGGCTCGAGCTAGGGCCTGATCCCCCCAGGCCACTCTGAGGGACTCCACCTGTGTATGGATTCTTGCACAGGGCCTCTAGTATTATGTAAATGCAAGCATATATACTATGTAACCTTTTAGAGGACTAGCTATACTTATTGAATTAATTCTCTAATTCTCTCAGGTTATTTTGTGTATTGATAGGTCCATTCTATGGTATGGATGTACCACCATTTTTTAGATCATTCAACCAATAAAGAACATCTGGCTGTTTTCAGTTTTGAGCTGTTACAAATAAAACTTCCATAAACATTCACAGACAAGTTTTTGCATGAACATAAGTTTTCATTTCTCTAAGATAAATGCCTAGGAGATCGCTTGCTGAATAATTCTAAAACTTTATTTGGTTCTGCCTTCTATCTTCTATTTCTTTGCTGCGACTTTCTATTTTTTCATTTATTTCAAGCATGTCCATAATTGCTCATTGGAACATTTTTATGATGACTACTTTAAAACCCCTTGTCAGATAACTATAAGTATCTTCTCAGTATTGGTATCCGTTAACGATTTTCCTTACTCATTTTAAAATCTTCCTGGTATTTTTCTATGACACATAATTTTTTAACTAGAAACCAGGACATTTTGGTATTATGTTATGAGAATTTGAATCTTATTTAGAACTTTTATTTAACAGGCCTCCTCTTCTGTGAATCCTGTTGGAAAGGAGGGAGGCACTGCCACCTTACTGCCGTTAGAGATGGATTTCCAAGTTATCTTTAAAGACTCCAGGGAAACCCATTATCACTGGGCTTGGGTGGGAGTATGACCTCCCACTACACCTGTGCTGCACTACCCTGTATGGGAGAGTACAGGGAGCCTCACCACTGCTCCTCAGTAAGCCTAAACTGAAAGGACCAGAGGGTAGCGCCGGTGAGTGGTAGAGAAGGTCCTAACTGGTGAGTGGTAGAGAAGGTCCTAACTAGTGAGTGGTAGAGAAGGTCCTAACTGGTGAGTGGTAGAGAAGGTCCTAACTCTCCACTAGGCCTCCCTGGATATCAATCCACAGGAAGAAAGAGGGGTGTGATGCTATTGCTGAGAGAGAAGAAAATGTCACATCTGGCTTCCCACATGGTCTCCACAAACATCCTGGGGAACATCCTTGTTTATTCACTGCCCAGTGAGTGTCAACACCCCAGCTGCTCATACTGACACCATCCCAGCAGGGGCCTAGGATGACTCATTGCAACCTGACAAGAGTAGAAATCCAGAGTCTCTACTCAGCTTCTGCTAATGAGAGTGGAGTGAGACCATAGTTTTTATCTGTGGGTTTTGGCTGGAGTAGAGCAGTTATCATCTAAAAGTCACCTGCCTTGCTGCATTGCCCCTTTCCTGCTTCCTGGATTAGAGACAGTGAGCTTTTCATGGGCCCATTGGTGTTTCTGAGTTGCTGGCTTCTCTAGTACGTAGTCATATAGCCCCCAACCCCCCCAAAAATCCAAAGGAACACTGCAACAATTTCAACAATTTCAACATCCCTAGTTGGTCTCTCTTCTTCTTGTCACCTTTCAGTATTATATGTATTATATAATATGTAGAAAATATAGTTTTATATTTGTTAAATGCCAATTTTTTATCTGTACTTAAAAGAAGGAATAGAGCAATGAATGTCTTTCTATCTTTTTGGAAGTGGAAGTCCTCCATACATTATTTTATTTCTTCAGCAAATATTTATTGAGATACTAAGTACCAGTGATACAAAATGGCTAATATAGTTATGGTTTCTACCCTCAATGTGACTACAATTTAGTCAGTCAGACAGATTAAAAAACAAACATATAAAATTATTAATTATAATTTAAGTAGAGGCCCGATGCATGAAATTTGTGCAAGGGGCTTGGCCCTCGCAGTCCTGCCTGCCTCGGCTGGCCCTTGCAGCCCCGGCTTCGTCCGGAAGGTCGTCCAGATGATTGTTCTGCTGTTCAGTCTAGTTAGCATATTAGCTCTTTATTATATCGGATTACATTGTACTTCTTCATAGCATATGAGCAATAGGACGCTTAGTTTTATACTATATTTTATACAATATCTTACATATGTATTAATTGTAAATAATAGGATATATAAAAAAGAACATAGTTGTTTTTTTCATTCAATTATGGAATAGAGTACTAGCATTTATCTTTTAAAATAAATAAGAAAATTAAAATAGTATTATATATAGTGCCTCATGAATTTATGATATAATGGCAGTTGAAAATTACGCTCAAAAATATTTCATCAAAAAATTAGAAGTTGAGGAAATTTCTGGGTGTTACATTCTTACACTTTTGAGATTATTATAATTAATGACAACTTAACTCTCTTTCAGATTACCTCTTACTCTCACTGATAAGACAGAATTTCCCATTGAGTGAACTTTAGTTATAACTCAGTATGGTGATTTTTAGGTTTTTGGTGCCCATGAAACTCTTCAGTGACACACTCCCACTTCAGCATGGAAAGTTCAGCTACTTTATTTGTCTTTGGATTGAGCTGACTTCATTGTCTACCACCTTCCAAAGAACATGCTGGCATTTTTAATTAGATGAACTGCTGAGAAACCACAGCAGGATACAGACCAGCCCATCAAAAGTGAATTGAGGACTCCCTCGATGTGGAGAGCTAATTATGTGACTATGGGGAGTGGGACACTGATTGAAATCCTTCTGACTTTTCAGTGCTGGCTCTGTAGGCTAGCTCCTGAGAGGAATAGTAAATGAAGATGAGCTGTTCCCTGTCTGTGCCAAGGTATTGCCGTCCTTCTCTATTAGAAGCCAACTGCAAAGACCCGGCTTCCCTCCCCCAAAATGACGAGCTCAGACAGGCAGGAATGTCTGTTTCATAGATCTTGAAGCAGTCTACATTGTGACCTGAAAAGATGTGGAGAACCTGTCTTCAGATTCTTTACTGAACTTACTGACTCGGTCTCTCCAGTTTCTCTCAAACTTACCTTAAATTTCAATATTTTAAAAATAACACCACAAAAAAAAAATAACACCAACCATTTTATGTATGTATGTATGTGTGAGTGTATAGATATATAATGCATATGTATGTGTATGTTTATTTAACATTTGCATATATAATCTTATTAAATTACCTAGAAACAGATCAATCCCATAAAGTTATGAAAAAGGTTACTAAATATAGAAGACCTGTGTTTGAATTTCATTCTATGACTTTGAACAGCTATGTCGTATTATAAAGATATAATAAGATAGTACCTATTACTATGCTTCTTAAAGAGATATTCAGTAAATGGTGATAACTAACATTTTTCTACCTAATATCCATTATATGCATGGCCTCTTGCATCTTTATTGAGCCTGAGAAGTTCTCCTATATGCACAATTTGCTTTTATCTACCTAATATGGCTCTCCCTTGGCCTCCACACCATGTCTAAATTTTTGGCTTTGATTCATGCTTCTTGAAGTAAGTATGAAATCCCTCATTCTCCACTCTCAAATGTGTACTTTAGAATGAATGGTTCTTATCTCTATTCTCACTGCTCACATCTTGACTGGACCCACTCTACGGGATCTCCAAATTAAAGTCTGCCATTTTTTTTCAGAGCTTATGCAGACAGTTTTAGGAGAGAGAAGTACATTTCTCTTGGTCATCAATTAAGTAACACTCAAGACATTGGGTTATACATTTTATGGGAATTATATAATTCTCACAACCTTCTTGTCTAGATACTACTATATCAACTTTTAGAAATGCATATAGAAGCCAAAAGAAATTACTCATATAAAGACACATATCTTGAAATATCATTGAATCAAAATTAAAATCTTGGTTTATATGACCTCAAGTACCTTGAGCTCTAATTCCATACAGTAGTATTATTTACAAAACAAACAATGACTTAACACCTTTTAAAAAGTGTTATATACACCCAGAGAAAAAGTCTGGTATACACCCATTGGTTTAAATTATGATCTTGAGAGGAGTTATATATTAAATACAAAGGTATAACTTTATAATTATAACTTTTATGCAACTCCCAAAACCAAAAGATATCTCCACTGAATGTTAAAGGGTCTTCTTAAACTTAGCATATGCAAAACTGATTTTCTGATATTCCACTCTGTTCCCAAATCTACTTTTTTCTGAGTCTTTCCTTTTTCAGTGAATGACAACTGCATTTTTCTAAAATTTCAAATGAAAAATACACTTCTCTTTCTCTCTCATGTCCCACATCCAGCCCATCAGCAAATTCTGTAGGCTTTATCTTCAAAATAGATCTAGAATGGAAGCTTCTCTCACCACCCCCACTGCTCCCATCCTGGTTCCATTCACTGGTACCTCCCACCAAATGTAGGTTCTCAACATGCCTCCTTGCTTTTGTCCTTGCCGCCTTCAAGTTCATTCTCAACACAACAGAGAAATCCTGGTTAAATGTGAATCAGAGCACAACATTTCTGTGCTACAACCTGTCCAATGGCTCCCATTGGCCTTAGAATAAAAACCAAGATCCTTCCTATGATTTACAAGACCTACATAGACATAGTCAGACCAGTTTTTAAATCCAATGTTAAATAATTTTGTTCTGTTGCTTATTTTAATCTCTCCAGCCGCACACACCTCATCAATTTTGTCAAATACGTAGGCACAGGACATTAGGACCTTGTATTTCCCACTGACAGAAATGTTCTTCCCCTGGTTATCTACGTTTCACACTTCCTTCAGATCTTCAATGGAATGTCACCTACTCAGTGGAGACCTTTCTTAACCATGTTATTTAAAATTGCATCTGTCTCCTTATTTTGGTTTTTCTCCTTATCACTAATCTATCTTACACCCTATATACTTTACATATTCATATTGGTGACTGTCTCCTCTTTCATTACAGTAAAAATATGTACAGGGAAAAGGATTTCTATTGATTCACTGTTCTATTTCTAGCAACTAAATAATTGATTTTTACAAAGCCAGACAATAAATAATTGTTGAATAAAAGAATAAATTTAAAAGTAGTAAACAGCAAAATCAATAAATTAGTTAAATATGACCGTTTAATGTTATAGATTAGTTTTATGATTTATATTATGCGAATTTGTTGAAACTAATTTGCTGATATTACATTTAATAATAGAGTCATCGCTTGAGTCACCATAATTGTCACTTCTTTTAATATTCTTAACAACAAAATTGTTCTTTATTTTGATGGGCCAATCAGTATAATAGTACACCTCCAGCTATAGTATGAAAAGAGAAAACACATATTCTTTGGATATTTACTGCTACACTTATCGCCAATGAAGTGTGGATAATTAGTTTATAAAAAATAAAAATGCCACCAAAACATCAACTTACCATGGGAATGTGGCACCAAGAGTTCGAGTTATTTGGTGACCCCCTGCTTTATGACATGCAGAGACTCAATGTCACCCAGGACTCTTCCCTATTTGCAATCTTGTGAAACCTGTCTCGCTGTGCCAAGTGACGTTTTCTGTCCTTCACCTCTTGTGAAGGTGATTGTAAACACAAATGCAAACATGGACAATAGAAATGCACATCAATATTCTTACAAGGATGTCATATAGGTGACACAGGACACGCTTACGTTATTTTTTAAGATCATCATCCAAAGTAAAATGCAAAATTTATAATTTCTCAGAAAAATAGAGAATATGTCTGCAGACCCAGGATCCATGACAGTTTAAAAAAACATTCCTACACCACAAAGATTTTGCAAGACAAAGTATGATAGATGACACATGGAAATATTACAGTAGATTCAATTGAAAGAGAGACATTCAATTTGTGAAAAAGCGCAGGCTTTTTAAAGAAGTGACATTTGTGCTGGGGCCAATTTAGCAAGGTGGAAACTGAAAAGGAAGTTAATTCAGGGAGAGAAGATTGCATGGGCCAAAGATTAGAAGCAAAAAGGTTTAAGGAGCATATTTTTTATAGTGGAGCCAAGCACTAAAAAGTTGGATGGAAATAATATTTGAAATTTAAAAAGGGGGGGAGCCTTAAGTTTCTCAAGAAACTTAAAAACCTTTAATTTGCTGGAAAACAGAATGCAGAGATTAAAGTAGATGGGCATAAAGGGATAAGGGATATGAAATATGTTCAGACAGAATGAGAGCCTATGGATATACTGTGCCTCCTGTACCTGTAAGGACTGTTCTAAATACTTTACACGTAACGGCAAGTCTGATCTGTACAATTACCCATCAGTAGGTGAGTTCTCACATTCTCCTCTGTACTGAGGCTGAGAGAAGTCCAGTGCCTTTCTCAAGGCCACACACCTGGCGAGATTCCCGAGTTTAATTTTACAGTCCATATTTAACCACTATGTTCCAGACATCTAACTAGTATATAGTTTAGTGCATATCAAGAATTAGAACTCCATGGAACACAGTAAATTATTGTCAGTCAATGTCACCAAAAAAGTGCAGAAAACTTTCAGGAGCATGCAGCAATATTTTGAAATCAAGGTTCCCTAAATGTTAATAAAATATCTCACAGCCTGAGTTTCCTATTGGAGCAGAAGGCAAGAAAAGATTTACCAAAGATCATGTCCTTCTTTCTTTTACCGTCCTTTTCTCTTCTGCTGCTGCCCAAATCACCCCATCAATGCATTTCTGTTCCATTGGAGCCCTATAACTGCTGTGACTGTTCATTTATCTTTTTTCCCCAAAAAAAAAATATTTTAGTAGTTTATGTCCCATGAATCTGATGTAAGAAATTGTTGGCTTTCAGTAATCCCATGAATGCTAAAACGAATCTGTGTAAACTTGGAAAATCAGGTTATTTCTTTCCCACCCTCAAGAGAATGTTAAGCTAAAAATGTTTAAGATTTTCAAGAAACAAAAGTCAAGAAAAAGAGGCAAATTGGGTTATATCCTCCTTAGTAAATGATTTAAACTTCTTTATGTGTTCTTTCATCTGTCAACTAGAATGATAAATGAAAGGTCCTTGATGCATAAATTAATATTCATTTTCATTTTAATAAATATGGCATGGCTATTCTTTGTTCTTCTCCACACATTGTCTTCACTAAAACATGCAGTCTGGTAACTGATTAAAGTACAATATTTTTAAGTAAAACACCAAACACAGAAATATTTCATGTAATCTTCTAGTATGCATCTGAATAGTATCCTATATAATAAAAGCCTAATATGCAAATTGCTTGACCAGTAGTTCTACCTGGAGTTTGACTGCTTACTATGACATGTGCTGACCACCAGGGGTGGCATGGAACATGGCGACACGGCGCTAGCAGCAGGCAGCAGTGGAGGCACTGCTGGCCCCAATGTGCCCCAACAAGAGCAGGACTACAGTGGGATGGTGGAGCAGGTGAGCGGTGGTGCCAGGCCAAGGTGGGTGCGAGTGGGGGCCCTATCGCCCCACCGATTGCCTTGCAGATGGCAACCAGTGGCTGCGGCAGGGGGCAGGGCCACTGCCCAGCACTGAGGGAGCTGGGGGTGGGGGGGGGGAAGCCCCAATTGATTGCCCTGCAGGTGGGATGGTGGAGCAGGTGAGGGGGCGGCACCAGGCCACGGCGGGGTGCCAGGCAAGGCTGCAAGGCTGGGGGCATGAGCTGGGGCTGTGAGTCTGGGGTGCAAGCTCAGGTCTGATCCCTGTAGGCTACCCCAAGGGACCTCACCCGTGCATGAATTCATGCACTGGGCCTCTAGTCTTTCTACACTAATAAAAGAGAAACATGGTAATTAGCGTACGACCGCTACCCTTTTCATTGGCTAATCAGTGAATATATGCAAATTAACTGTCAGCCAAGATGGCGGCCGGCAGCCAGGCAGCTGGAAGCGAACATGAGGCTTGCTTGCTTCAGTGACTGCGGACTCCAACGTTCCCCGCCTGCGCTGCCGGCCTCTGAGCTGGCAGTTTGAAACTTTGTAACAGATATAGAAGCTAAACAAAACCCCGGGATCTCAGAGCTGGAGTTATACATTGTTTCGATTATAGAACGCAAACAAACCAGCTGAAGCCTCAGAGCTAGAGCCAGAGCTAAAGCTGGCCCAGAATACAAAAAAAAGAGAGAGAAAAAAAAGGAGCGGTTGGGAGCTTCAGTCAACAACCACCAGCCTGAAAGCAGCCCTCAGCCCCTCACCCAGACTGGCCAGGCACCCCAGTGGGGACCCCCACCCTGAAGGGTGTGTGACCAGCTGCAAACAGCCATCATCCCCTCATCCAGGCTGGCCAGGCACCCCAGTGGGGACCCCCACCCTGATCCAGAACACCCTTTAGGGCAAACCAGCCGGCCCCCAGGCCTCTATCCTATATAGTAAAAGGGGTAATATGCCTCCCAGCACCGGGATCAGCGGCGCAGCGAGGCCTCCTGGCACCAGATCAGCGTGACAGGGGGCAGTACCCAAACCCCCTGATCGCCCTGCAGTGACGGGGTGCGGAGCCCCAACCCCCTGATCGGCCCTGCTCTGTGACAGGGTGTGGCGCCCCAACCTGCCCCCCTACAGGCCCTGCTCTGTGTGTGATGGGGTAGAGCCATAACCTCCCTATTGGCCCTGCCCTGAGTGTGACAGTGGCGGCGCCCCAACCCCCTGATCCGCCCTGCTCTGTGTGTGACAGGGGGCGGTGCCCTAACTCCCCTATCGGCCCTACTCTGTGAGTGACAGGGGGGAGCTCCTCAATCCCCTGATGGGCCCTGCTCTGTGCGTGACAGGGGGGAGCTCTCCAACCCCCTGATGGGCCCTGCTCTGTGCATGACAGGGGGGAACTCCCCAACCCCCTGATGGGCCCTGTTCTGTGCATGACAGGGGGCAGCGCCCAACCCCCTGATGGGCCCTGCTCTGAGCCTGACCAGGGGCTGCACCTAGGGATTGGGCCTGCCCTCTGCCACCAGGAGCAGGCCTAAGCCAGCAAGTCGTTATCTCCCGAGGGGTCCCAGACTGCGAGAGGGCACAGGCTGGGCTGAGGGACCCCTCCTTCCCCCCCGAGTGCACAAATTTTTGTGCACCAGGCCTCTGGTATATATATATATATAAGCCTAATATGCAAATTGTCCCCTCAGAAGTTTTACTCGGAGACTGGGAGTTCGATCCCTTGCTATGACATGCACTGACCACCAGGGGGTGGCACAGAACAAAGGCAGGCCCCAGCTGGCAGCTGGAGAAGGGAGGCCCCGGCTGGCAGCCAGAAGGCCCTGATTGGCCCTGATCGCCGACCAGGCCTAGGGACCCTACCCATGCATGAATTTTGTGCACTGGGCCTCCAGTAGATTTTTAAAAATACCAAGTCACTTAATATTCAACTTAAATTCTGCTAAATAAATTTAGACTATAATACAAAAATATATTTTGTTCTGGTTTTAAAAAAGCTTTTTTCTTATTTGAAAAGATAAAGTGGACTGTATGTTATTTCTCTTTTTGTCTTTAAGTGATGGTGGAGAAAAGATATGGTATAATTTACATGATTACAATGATAACTCGGGATTATCAAGAAAACTGTAAATTATTTTAAGTATTTTGTTTCACAAAAGCACATTTTTAAATTATTATTACTGGAATCTTTAAATATTTTTAATTATTGAAAGAATAAGAAATGACATTTATCAATAGCATTCACAATAAAAACAATACTGTTGGATGAGTCTTCAAATAGAAGAATAACCACACTTGGTGGAGATCAATATAATAAAATGTAGTCATTCTGAGCTAAAAACAAAACAAAACAAAAACAAAAGAAAAAATACATACAGTGGTTATAAAATTGTATTCCATAATTTATTGAACATATATTAAGTCCAACCACGATTTAGTCCTGGAGATAACACTATATGGTACTTAAAAGAATGAAAAAAAAACCAACAGATAGACAGGTAATCTGATCTCATGGAACTTATATTTTATTGGGGGAGAAAGTACAGAGATAAAAAATGAATAAACATGGAAATATATAAAGTATGTCCAGGCTTACTAAGTACTATGATAGAAAAGCCTGGGAAACTGGAAATCTAGGTTGTAGTGTGAGTACAGGAAAAAGAATCCAGAAAAACAGGAACAAAATTAAAAATTTTGCAAGACATTTAATGCCCTGGACTTCCATTTCTTCATAGACAATGTAAAGATAATACACTGCCTGTTCTCTAAGACCTCTTCCACTTTGTAGGATAGTAAACCATTGCATTGAAAACAACAACAACAAAAACAAAAAACAAAGGAACACTTCTGAAAGGGAACAGATTGCCTTCACACCCCAATGGCATCACTACCTCAATTAAGATGTTTAAGGTCATGATCCATCTAAATTGAAGAAGGTGCAAATATGATAAAAGAATGAATTTACAGACTTCCAGTCATAATGATAGATTAAAACCCTCTCAATTACCTTTACTCCCCATTCCATAACCCACGAAGAAAAAAAAAAGTGACTTTTTAAAAGACATCTGTAAATTCAGAGAATGAAGATAACCACATCTAAGTTTTCCAAGCTGCAAAGTATATGACTTAGCGAACCAAGAAAGCTGAACTCTAAATCAGCACTTAAGAAAGATGATAAGCAAGTTGATTTATTGAGACATACACAAAAGATTCATAATTATTACCTAGTACCTCTGCAATGGAGTGAAATTAGATCTAAAAACTGGAATGCTGACAGAAATTCCATTTAAGAAACATGTAGACCCCAACGCCATGCCCCATTTTAGATCTTATTTCCCACTTTCAGTAGTCAAAAGTCAGACCTTCTTTCATGAATTCTGGCAAAAGATGAGAAGTTAATTCATTGTAAACTAGTGACCCAGTGCCTGAAATTCATGCACACTAAAAAGGAATTAATTAGAAGAAATATGTTAGTATTGCTATTTGCCCTTTCTCTATAATAGAAGTGTCAGAGATGAAAGAAAATTAGTAAAATGTATATGAAAATCTTCCTCCTGTCATAGTCTGTGGTGTGCCATGGGAATCAGTCAAGTCCCCTCCAACCCACGTGTGTCTCGAAATCACATGAGACCCAGACCTGGCCGGCCCCACCCCCATTGGGCTAGATCCAGACCCGGCCAGCCCCACCCCATCAAGCCCCACCAGGTGAGGGACACAGCATCACGTCCCCCAGCCCAGCGTCAGGGCGGAACGATGCGGCCTGAAGTCCCCTGTCAAGCCCTGCTGGGCGGGGGGGCATGACCTGAGGTCCCCGTCGAGCCCCACCAGGTGGGGGGCACAGCCTCAGGTCCCCCCCCGCCCCAGCCCAGCACCTTGCAGCCTCAGGTCCCTGCTGATTGCTCGTTAAGGCTCGTTACGGGAGGTCGGCCTCCAATGTGGGCGAAGCCATCTTGTGTTACAGAATTCCTGCCTCCACTGTGGGCACAGCCATCTTGACTGTTATGGTGTGATGGTCAATTTGCATATTCCCTCTTTATTAGATAAGATAATTGTTTTAAGTCCCTGGAATGGGGACCCAAACTTAATTGAGAATAAGTGTATCAGAAAGAAAGCAATTATGTGAAATGCACTGAAAATTTTTGATTTCAGTAGTATTACCAACCAAGTGGAGACAGGCTTTTTATGTATATAGCACTAAATTTAATGATCTATAAAGACAAATTTTCAGGTTCTTGTCATGCCTTATATTGACACTTCTCCTGTAGCACCTATAAACTTTGATGGAATTGTTATGTTGACTCATCTTCTATCTACCTGACACTAGGTTGAATCATACAAAATTGTCCATATTTAACCATTTTGACCTACAAAAAAGGCAAGTGTATAGGCTTCAACTTATTATCTATCTGTTCATTTATTATTATTTTTTCACTCTGGGATTAAGAGTGAGGACAGAAACTTTATTTAGTTCTCTGATAGTTCTCCTAATGCTGACTTAGTATATGCATGATAGTGGGCATTAGAAAAAGAGTTTATTGGTTTATGTATGAGTGAATAATATAACATATAAATTTTCTAATTTAAATGAAAAATATAATAATATATTTTCAAATAACAAATTTTTTAATATCTAATTATATTTTTATTTATTCTTTAAATAATTGCTCAGCATGTAAAATTGATGATTCAATTCTAAAAAATTATTATCTTCTTTAAATTTGTATACCTCATTTTGTTTTACTGTTATCAAAAATATGCCCTATAAAAATTTAACCTTCTACAAGTTTTAGCCAAATATATAATTAAGTTTTATAAAATTTCATGGCACTTAAAAAGAAAACATGTAGTTCTCTTGTAAGGTATCCAGTTAATGCAGATCTATTATTTCAAGTTTACTAATGAAATTATTTGAATTTTTTATCAACCATAGGCTAATGATGATGCTTCATGATGGAAATGAATCTATCTCCTTCTACTGTTATTTTTAAATTCTGTGATGATATTAAAGTTTACAAACACTAACTATGCAATATAAATTGTGCTTTTTATCAATAAATAATGACCCTAAGGAAAACCTCCCTTTTTTAAAATTTAAAACTGGTTTCTAATTATTAAACTATCTTCTTAAAATTGAAATGATAAGGATGGTACAAACTAACCAGCCTTAAAAACTCTTGCATATATTAGTATTCAATTCTACTATTTTTTCTCGGTGATCTTTAAAAACAGCAGAAATTATACTGTATGAAAGTGAATGAAGTGGCACTGATTTATATGCAGTCCAAAGGGCAACTGAACTGCATCGCTCTTATAAATTTTAAAGTTTAGTTTGGGTATAAAACAAAACAAACAGAGCAATCCTTGATCTTTTTTTGGTATTTGTCTGATTTAGTTCCAGAGCCTCAAAGTGTAAGCTTGTTTTCTTATATCATTAACCCTTTAGAGAGAGAAAGAAAAAAAGAAATACAAAAGAAAATAAGAGTACTTTTTTGAAATGCACATGTAACTATACTAGTATATGTGTGGGTATCATATATATGAACATATCATATATCATACATATACACACACACACACACACACACACACATACATCCTATATAATAAAAGCCCAGTGACCAAAACGGTGGAACGACCATAGATCAGAACACCAGGGTGCCTCGCTCTAGCTGCCCCACCCCTCAGAGAGCGGTTAGGGGTGATCAGGCAGGCAGAGTGGTTAGAGGCGCTCAGGCAGGCAAGCGAGTGGTTAAGGGTGATCAGGCAGGCAGGCAGAGGCAGTTAGGGGCAATCAGGCAGGCAGGCGAGTGGTTAGAGGAGATCAGGCAGGCAGGTGAGTGTTAGGAGTGATCAGGCAGGCAGGAGAGCAGTTAGGAGCCAGCGGTTCCAGATTGCGAAAGGGATGTCCGACTGCCAGTTTAGGCCCGGTCCGCTGCAGGATTGGGCCTATACTGGCAGTCAGACATCCCCTGAAAGGTCCCAGATTGCAAGAGGGTGCAGGCCAGGCTGAGGGACCCCCTCCTATGCAGAATTTCGTGCACTGGGCCTCTAGTATGTATATATGTGTGTAAATATATATATATATATATATATATAATTTGTTCTTCATTCACTAGAAGAGATCACTTTGCTTATTTTCCAAGCAAACATGGATCATCTGTTTTTACTTGCATTCAATTTTCATCATTCTTGTTGGGATATTAGGTGGAGTACACTGCACAGATGACACTATTTATCTTCCCTGCAATTTACTTAAATGTGTGTTATCTGATTTTCCTGTCAACCTTTCCATGGACTTGTCTCTAAACTGAGCTATGCTAACATACATGCTGAGATATCCATCAACCTTTGCCTTGCCACAAATACTATTCCAACAATAACTGATCACACTTAAGCAAGGCCCAAACAAATCAAGCACATGAATGAGTGATTATCTAGAGCACTCAGGAAGCGGCCAGAATTTGCTATTTCAGTTCAGTTATGGCTTGGAGATTGTTTTGTTGTTGCTGCTGTGTTTTTTGGTATGTGTTCTTTTTATTTGCACAGCTTTCTTTGTACGCTACTGAAATCTCAATCCCTTCCTAACAGAAAATACCTCATCTCTCTCTTTACAGGTGGTGGGAGGCTCTAATTTTGCTCAAAAGAAATAGAATCATAGGACATAAAATTAATTTCTGCAACCATTTACTAAAATTTTCAGCTTAACTTTATTAGGTATAAATCATATTTGAATTTTGCAATAGCTCTTCATGAACCAAACCCCAAATATGAACCATTATTACTTCTAATGACAAGTGAGATAGATAAGTCACATTTGGCACTGACACCACAGTTTAGGTGAGAACCTTGATAGTTTTCCCTTAGTTTGAACTACACAAACTAGACTCCACTGCTCTCCATAGTATTAGCCCTTACAATCTCCCATCATAAAATAAACTAACATATCTCTCCTTCTCTCCTTAGTAGTACATAATTTGCTCCCAATTTCTTCCTTCTTTTAATAAAAGTTCATTGAGTCCCTAATATGTGCTGGGCACCACTCCAGCCACTAAAGAGAGAAGAAATGAGCAAAGCTGCCTTCATAGTTTCCACATTTTAACGAGCAGTTCACATTCACAGTGTGCAAGATGCTGATAAGTGTTAGGAAGGGAAGGAAAGCAGGGAAGGGAGCAGGCAGGGTGGGTGCAATGGTAAATGGGTTGGTTTGGGAAAACTTCATGGGGAAAGGGACATATCAGCAAAAATATGAGGGAAGTGAAAAGGAAGTCAGGCAAATTCATATTTGGAAACAGCTTTCAGGCAGATTAAGCATATGAATAAATAATATCTGGAGAAATCGACACACGTACTAAAACAATTAAACATTAATTTTCAAACTCTTTGCAACTAAAAGTTAAATTTAACAAATATCTACTAATATGGCTATTTAATAGGCCCATTCCTATTTATTATGGTAAAAGTGAGCTTTGATATAACTTTCTAGACCTCTTTTCTCTTTCAGAGAAACACCTTCCCCTCCTCCCTATTAACTATTCTTTTCTATCCCCTCTGTGATTGAAACCCACTGTCAGGGAAATATACAATAGGTTTAGTCACACTAACAGGTAAAAAACTAATAATCCTCATAGATTTAGCTGTCTGTCCTCTGGAGCACTTTAATTTTTAAAGTAAACCCAAGTTCAAACCAAATAAAAACATTTATAACAGCGGTCTTTCAGGATTGCAAGAGGTAATAATGTTTCTATAAGGTACACAGGGAGGAAAGCCCTGGACTTCAGTTAGAAGTCTTGGTCTCTTCTTAGTAAGTTGCTGAGGGATCTTGGGCCATCGTGTAACCTCTCAGGTCCTCAAATTTTCACTTGTAAAATTAAGGCATTAGATGGAATAACTATCTGGCATCTGCAACTATAATGCAATATATTTGCCTCAATTTCTTTTCTGAGATTCTATATAGGAATTTTCAAAAGGGAGAAAAACAAAGGAGGAATACACTTGCTATGTCAGAGACTGAACTCTAATTCAATGCCTTCTGCTTTTTAAGTACCCATTAAATGATAACTCTAATTTCAATCGAGGCAACCTTGTAGTTATGACAAAGTAAACTAAAAAGTCCCATGGCTTGTATGTATTACAAGTAAAATGAATGCTTGGGAATGTCTTCTGGGACCCATACTGTACACAGTATATATTTTTCTGTCAACCAATTGCCTCTCAAATTGCTATTTATAATTTACCCAGTCTTAATTAGCAGGCTGATTCCCAAGTTAAAAAAAAAAAGTGTTTCTGGTTGCCGAAAGCAAGCCATACATATTCATGGTGAAAACAGAAGATCATTCGCCAAACTGTGGATGGTAAATACAAATTAACCTTGCAATGAAAAGTGTAATATTTGCATTTTCAAGCCTTAGATCTCTCTGGGATTAATTAGGTGATCAGTAGGAATTAACGTTATCAGGAATAGAACCAGGACTTACATTGTGTATGTCAGTGTGTGTGTGTGTCTTATATTATTCATTATTTTCTCTTTCATTATAATTCTCTGGCCCCGTCCTCAAGGACTGCTGTATAGACTGATGAATTAAATCCCTCTGTGAACATATTTTGCAAACTGTACGGGACTACATAAATACAATGGGGTTTTGTTGTTCTTGTGTTTGCTCAACAAAATGACAAAGAGATAAATTGGTGACATGAAAGACTCTTAAATTGTAAGCCTCCTTCCATTCCCACAGTAACTTCCATAGTTTGGCTACTCAACATTTCCTTTCTAGTGGAATGCAACAGCTTCCTTTTTAAGTTTTTATTTATTAAATTTTAGAGGGAGAGATAGGAGAGATAGAGAGAGAGAGACATCAATTTTCTGTTCCACTTATTTATGCATTCATTGGTTGATTCTTATACTTGCCCTGACCGGGGATCAAGCCAGCAACCTTGGTGTAAGGGAGCGGATGCTCTAATCAACTGAGCTACCTGGCCAGGCATACAACAGCTTCTTAATCACTCTCCCTAGCTCAAGATTTGCTCCATTCTGGTCCATTCCCACAGTGCTGCCAGAGTGTATTTTTCTGAGACCCAAATATCATCAAATCAGATCATTTATAAAGTTTTTGGATAGCATTCAATTTTCTTAGCTTGCCATAGATTATCTCTGCCCTGCCTACCTCTTCAGACTCATCTCCTGGCACTCAATTTGTCAACGGTTCTTGACCAAGCATCAATTTTGTGCCAGGCATGGTGCCAGGCACTGCAGACTTGACTCTTTCTAGTCTAGCTTTACTAAATCATGGACAGCCCCTACGCATACTGGGCTCTCTAAGGCCCCTGTGCCTTTTTACATTTTTCTTTTCCTGCTGAGAACATTCCTTTTCTCTTCTGCATCATGATAAATACTTGTGGTTTAGGACTTAAATTAAACATCAAATTCTATGGGAAGCCCTCCTTGACTTCATTTCGCCCAGTTTAGTGACATTATCAAAGATTTCACACTGGACCCATTATCGTCAGGGCACTTAGCACTCTGCATTCCATCTGTCAACTCTACTCTTGTCTTTCTCCTCGCATCGACTTCTTGCCCCTCAAAAGCAGAGACGATGGCTATTATTTCTGATTTGATAATGCCTAGCAAAATCTCTGGCACACTGTAGATGTGAAATACATATTCATTGAATGAATTCATGCCAGAGGGGGAAATGCTAGAGGTCTAGGACAACAAAGAGAAGTCATCTGTGACACTCAAATTCAGAAAACAAGTTTTCATTAATTATTAAGTATTGGGGATGAAGGCATGCTTGTATTTTTTTCTATATTTCTTACATCCTGTTGGATTGTCTTGGGAGTCTCTTCCAAAATTTAACATGACATGTCATTAGAAATCTACCATTTAGTTTTATTTTATGAGGGGAAAAAAGACTATCTTTAAAATAACAAGCTTAAAACAATATATCATGCCTGAGGATTTGTCAGTGTTGAAGTACAATCAGGGCCTTGTCTAGGTATCCCCCTCGCCAAAAAAGCAAGGTGAGGGCCTCTGGTGGATCAGCATGTTCCTGAAAATAAATTATAAGATCAAAGTTTGGAGAGAAACCAAACCAAAGAGCAAGTTAGGACACCAAAACACACATCAAGCTGTAGGAAAGAGTCTAACCAGGAGTCAACAAAGACTCTTCGCTTATGTTCAATAATATATAAATAATTCATTTGTTATATAGTCAATCAACTGGCTGGTCTTCAAGGAAAGTCTCATGTTGAAATCGCATCCATAGTTGTGGAGATGCTGCAGCGAATTTTAGGAGACAATGATGGGGGGAAACACAGGAGAGAAAGAGAAAAGAACTAATTTTAGGGGGAAAAAAGCCAAAGAATCTTCTAGTCTTAAATGTCCCTTCATACACGTAAATAAAACTGAAGCATCTATTTTTGGCTGGGTTCTCTTCTGAAAAACACTGATAAAGAATGACTGTTTGGTGGCTCAGGTGCACTGAGTTCAATTTACTCTGGACTTTCAATCTAATTATTAAAAGTTCACCCTAATCTCATCCATCCTTCTCTTCCCTTATGTGTGACCACTTAACCTAGGCCTCAGATTTACCTGCAATGATAATAACTGTGTGTCAAATTGATAAGTGTACAAAAAGACACCGAGACAAGAGTCAAAAATTAAGGCACATCTTGACTAAAGAGAGCTCTGGAGTAAGAAAGTTCCAAAATCTATAGTGCATCCCTCTCTTGTTCTTAAGAAAATGGGAGTGTATATAATGGAGTATATAATTGAGGCAATTATGATATGTAAAGTTCTAAGTAGAGTACATGGAGGATGATCTGTTTCTAACAGCCCTTAATTTAGGTACCAGCAGTATAATCTACAAGTGCTGCTCAACTCATAAAAATTCTTTTTGACTTTGGTTTTTTTTCCCCTTCTATTTAATTGTCTCTTCTCTGCATCTTCTTTGTGTCTTAGAACTAACCTGACAACAGTCCTCTGGGACCAGTTACTAGGCTGCATCTTATTTATAACATATAATCATTGATGCCATTATTTGAGGACCTACTATACGTTAGGCTGTGTATTAGCATTTCTTATTTTTACAATAACTTGGCAAATTAGAGTTTCCATTTTCTGAAAGGAAACAGAAGCACGGGGAGATTAAGTATACACTGTCTTGATTGTGCTGTCAGCCTAGATGAGGCTGGGTACTATGCTCTCCAGAATGCCATTCCCCATATGGCTTCGGTTGAAGTTGGCCCAAAGCAGAACTTGCATGAGATTCAGAAG
The DNA here is from genome assembly GCF_000147115.1 of Myotis lucifugus. NCBI lineage: Eukaryota > Metazoa > Chordata > Mammalia > Chiroptera > Vespertilionidae > Myotis > Myotis lucifugus. Next base: position 1,587,134 of record NW_005871195.1, read on the forward strand.
ACAGTGTAAAGCAACAGTCATTTCTCTTAGAACAGTGGTTCTCAACCTCCTGGCCCTTTAAATACAGTTCCTCATGTTGTGACCCAACCATAAAATTATTTTCGTTGCTACTTCATAACTGTAATGTTGCTACTGTTATGAATTGTAATGTAAATATCTGATATGCAGGATGGTCTTAGGTGACCTCTGTGAAAGGGTCGTTCTACTGCCAAAGGGATCGAGACCCACAGGTTGAGAACCGCTTTCATAGAAGATGGTTGCAATTAGACACAGTGGTGGACAGAGGCAGTTTGTTTTTGCTATCCTGAACTCCAGGTCTAACCCGCCTTCCAGATTGCTAACCAAAAGCAACCGCAATATTTTACTGAATACCATAGAGGTAGAAGCTACACACAGGCAATAGTCCTCCATAGAACCCTCTACAAGCTCTCACTGTGCTCCCATATAAATAGCAACGTGCTTGGCTTCTCATATTTTTTTGAAAACTCTGATTTGTCCACCTATGACAATGCTGGTTATAGGAAGACTGGCTAGTGCTTCTGTCATCCTTTGACCTCACCTTCTAGACTTTCACTTCCTCAATTCTTCCCACATTGGTTTAAAGTCTGATTCCTGTAATAATTCCCTTATTCCCAAAGTGCTCACTGAGGCTGTCCTCCTTTGCCTGGACTGTGACAGATTCACACAACCAAGAACAAATAAGTGAACCTAAGACAATCACAGGCAGAATCCACACTCTTTTTTTCCTGTGGATTTTTGGCTGTAGCCAGCTTATTTTTTAAAATAGCATTATTTGTGTAAAAACAACAACACATATATCATGTACTACTTTCCTCTGTAACACTTCAGATGAGTCAAGATGAACTGGACCGAGTTCCAGTCCTTCAAAAGATGCTAGAAAATGGAATATTCATAGATCACCACAATATAAGGCATGATAAATGAAGGTTATAAGAAACGGGTAGATAGACCATTATGGGCCTTCAAAGGTAGAAGGGAAGATGTGCCACATGGAGTCTTCAAGGGTGGATGTGCACTGAGCATCCACACAAAGAGAATGTAGAGGTTAGGAGGTATAAAACACAGAGGATGAGGTCATTATGTAAGAAGATGCAACATCTGTATTTTTTAAAAATCTGAGTCTACATCTCTATTAGAGAGAAAGCCACATTAGTAGGACAATATGCCTGTTAGAAACTGAGCAAATAATACTACCTCAAATCCCTGAGGACTGAGTCGACAGCTCTTCAGTATAGACAGGATACAGAGAAATTTAAAACTGGTGTTGAGGGTGGGTGATGTGGAATGCAGAGAAATCAGGGAGAAGGGGGATGAGGAGGAGACAGAGGCAGGAAGACAAAAAAAGGAGGACGAGGGGGAGAAAGAAGGTCAAAGAGAAGAAGGGGGTGGAGGTAGAGCAAAGTGGGAAGGGAAGGAGGAGAGAAGGAGGAGGAGGAAGAGAACACTGATGAGGACATGACACCCAGTGGCGGAAGGTTTCAACATCTGAATGCTCCCACATTAACTCCAAAATATTCTAAATAATTTTTCAAACTAAATGCATTGTTTGAGTGAAGACTTGTGTGTGAACACATGAGAGTTTTCATCGAGGTATTTTCAAGGAAAACAGACACACTTCGTCAGAAGGCAAGAGCTTAGGGGTTTAGGGAAACCTGAGGAAGCAAGTCCCACAAACTTGGCAGAAACCATGGGGAGGATTTGGGTACATCACACAATCTGGATTGAAGTTTGAGCCAAGTTTAAAGCGCTCTCTGGAGGGCAGAGGCACCCCAGATGACAACTAGGCTGCAGTAATTAAAGCTGCCACACACTATACATTCTAGGTGCGTCATGCCATTTCACAGTCCCAACAACTTTATGAGGTGCATACTATTATTATCCTCATATTACCAATGAGGAAACAGTCTTAGAACAGCTGAATAGTTTCATAAGATCACAGAGCTTGTAAGGGTCAGAGCTGGTGTTCAAACCCAGGTCTTTCTGATTCCTGGACTAGCATCTTAATCATCTCTTCTCAGTGCGTTGGAAACAATTAGTTGTATCCAACACAGCCTCCTTTATTCTCCTTGACTCTGCACTATGTCAAAACCAGATTATTTCTGGAACACTGTGTTAAACATGGAATCTGCTATCAATTTTTCCGGGGCCATTTCTTATTATTGTTGCCTAAAATGAGACAAAGCTGCCGTATCACTGTTTCTTCTCATTAGGCACTTGTTAAGGGACTCTTCAGCTATCACAATAAAGCGAACATGATCTCACCCGTTCTTATTAAGACAAGTGTTTCAAATTAAAAATTAACATTTTTGACATGTTAGAATGGTATATATTAACTCAAACTCAGGTTTCCAAATAGAAAAAATATGAGATTAGTATGATCTAATGGACAAGGGGAAAGAACACCTTCTCCCATTCCTACCTTCTACCACAGAAGGACATATTTCCTGTGCTTTTAAAAAAAATCAAATAGCAGGGTTAAAAGGCCAAGTGAAAATATAACCCAGTTGACAATAAGTTTAGTCATATATTATAGGTATAGATTTTTAAGAGGTGACTTGATATAAGATCCTTATAAATCAGAAATTCCCAACCGTGGTTCCTATTACTCTGCCTCGTACTACTGAAGACTCATTACTATTGAAAATCACTTTTGTATTATTTTTATGTCGTGTCAGTATTTGGTTTGAAAATCAGAAATAGGCTTTCACATTTACAAAGGACACACTTAGTATTTTTTTTAAAAAAGGAAATCTTTAAAATGACTGTTGAAGTATGAGAAACAGAATTCCCTGGATACTAGAGGTGACTCATTTATTCTCTATATTAAACCAAAACAACCATGTTGAAAATAGAACAATATAATTACCTAGTTGCTTGGCATACATGTCATAAAACAAACAGTTAATTTTATGTTTATGTATTTGTGTCTCTCTTTTCACAATTTTAATTGTCACTTGTGAGGAGTTTTTTGCTTTTGTTTTTCCTTTTTAGTTATTGAACACACTTGCAGCCATTTGGCTTAGATCACATGGCTTTTCTAGACATTTATTTCAAAAATAAAATTCAGTAAAATTATCTAAATTTGGAACTACTCATATTTTAAAATTTATGTATCCTATATAATAAAAGGCTAATATGCAAATCGATTGACCAGCAGAACAACCGGTCGCTATGACATGCACTGGCCACCAGGGGGAAGATGCTCAATGCAGGAGCTGCCCCTGGTGGTCAGTGCACTACCCCTCAGTGTGCTCCCACAGGGGGAGCACCAATCAGCCAGAAGCCCGGGGAGCGGGCCTAAGCCATCAGTTGGACATCCCTCAAGGACTCCCAGACTGCAAGAGGGTGCAGTCCGGGCTGAGGGACCCTCCCCTGCCCCCAGGGTGCATGAATTTCGTGCACTGGGCCTCTAGTATAAACATAAAAGGTTTACAGTGGGGTGTAGCAAACATTTTCTGTAGGGTCAGATAGTAAATATTTAGGGACAAAGTTTCTCAATTTTAGCACTACTAACTTTTTACAGAAGATCATTATTTGTTGTAGGATTTTAGCAACATCCCAATTTCTCCCCATAAGACTCAGTAGTATCCACCTCATCCAGCATGACTAACATGTCTCCAGACTTTGTTGCTCTGGGGTCCTAGGAGCAGATTTGGGCCTGGTTGACAACCACTGTTTTAGAATTTACAGTTTATGTTTTCTGTTTCAACTATGAATACAGTTATAGACAATACGTAAATGAATGAGCATGGCTGTGTTTCAGTGGTTTATGTATGGACATCAAAATTTGAGTGTGATACTATTTTCACATTATGGATAATTGTTTTTATTCAACTATTTAAAAATTAAAAAACAATCTTTAGCTCATGGAGTTGACAAAAAAGAGTAGCAAGCCATCCCTGATCTACAGGATAAAATGATAAATTAGATAAATAACATTAGTCTCTGCCTCAAGGAGTTTCCCATTTACAACAACAAATATTTATTCTTTCACTTCATAACACTGTCAAGAAGGTATGTGAAGCCCTGGTCAGGTGGCTCAGTTGGTTGGAACATTGTCCCATACATCAAAAGGTTGAAGTTTGATCCCCAGGTGGGGCTCATGTCTGGAAGGCAATTGATCATTGTCTCTCTTTCACATCGATGCTTTTCTCCCTCTCTCTCTCTCAAATCAATAAAAACATATCCTTGGATGAGGATCAAAAAAAAAAAAAAAAAAAAGAAGGTATGTGAAGTGAGTGATGATAAAAGCGCCAAGGAAGATGGTCTACTGTGAAGGCCACATAAAAGGAATCAAACAATCTCTTTTTAAAAAAATATATTTTTATTGATTTCAGAGAGGAATGGAGAGGGAGAGAGAGACAGAAACATCAATGAATAGAGAGAATCATTGATCAGTTGCCTCTGCCATGCCCCACACTAAGGATATGATCAGGAATATGCCCTGACTGGGAATCAAACTGTGACTTCCTGGTTCATAGGTCAACCCTCAACTACTGAGCCATGCCAGCTGGGCTCAAACAAAATAGATGACCAGGAATTCATCAAGGAATCAATATGGGAGATATATAAACATATATGTATATGTATTTATATATATATATATATATATATATATATATATATATTTATATTTATAAATGTGTATTTATATGTGTGTATATACATATGCACACACACATGTGAATGTTTTATATAACATAATACAACAAAGACAAAGAATATAGAAATATCTTGAAGAAGTCTAAAGCCTCATTTCTTATGGACTGAGAGGTGGGTAGATGTGATTATAATGCCACAATTATTACACTGTGATTAAATAATCCAGGTAGACATCAAAAACTACTCCTAATATGCAAATAACCTTAATTTTGGCTTTCACTTATACCTGTGAATGATCTGTAGCTGTGTTATGTATCTAAATATATTTCCCCACCTGATAATATTGAGGAACATGGATCCCACATATGCTACAATATAAAATTCATATCATGCATGGGAATGTGTATGAAGAATTAGAGCTTATTAAATTGTAATTTTGTGACAATGTGATATCTATATATATAAAAGAGTGATATGCAAATCGACCGAACAGCGGAACAACCAGAATGACCGCTCGACCAGTCGCTATGAGGTGCACTGACCACCTGTTGGTCCCTCCCTCTGGCCAGCACGCTCTGATCCCCCAGTGGTGAATGGGGAACTGGGGGTGAGTGGCAGCAGGGGGGGTGCAGCTGCCAGCAGCTGGGGAAGATGGCCCTGATCACAGGTCAGGCCTAGGGACCGTACCCGCGCATGCATTTCGTGCACCAGGCCTCTAGTATATACATATATGTGTGTGTGTGTGTGTATACACATTAGTATATACATTGTGATATATATGTATATATATGTATATATATATCTATATATCTATATCTATATATCTATATATCTGTATATCTGTATATCTGTATATCTATATATCTATGTATCTATGTATCTATGTATCTATGTATCTATATCTATATATCTATATATCGACATATTTATATATAGATATATATCGATATATAGACATTTGTTCCAGGCTTTTGGATGATTGGTGCTCCCCCTGTGGGAACACACTGAGGGGGAGTGCACTGACTACCAGGGGGCAGCTCCTGCTCTATGTCATGTATATATATCTATATCGATATATAGATATATATACATGATATCCAAAGATAGTATAAACTTTTTTTTCAAAATTTCTTCCTCCATGATTTCGGTTGGTTGGTTGTTGGTAATAGGAGTTGTTTTGTCTTGATGCTGAGGTTTATGTTTACAGCAACAGGTATTTCACACAGTCTTGCAACAAGTAGCTGCTGCTGTGCTGGGGCATTAGAGCAAAAGCAATTACAAATGCAGCAAAGAACTGAAATCAGAAAACATTGGCATGGATTCATCTAAAGAACAAATTTGTTTGGGCCCATCCACACAAATGTACCCAAAGAAGCCCTCTGAAGATTTTAAGGAACAAGCTAGGTCCACGGTGATGAAGTGATCTTAATATAGTGTATTCAGTTTTAGAAAAATGGGTATTTTTCCCACATCATTTCCTTGAATTTGACTCTGCTTATCAAGTTCCTGCCATCGGCAGAGCAGTGGTTTCTGTAACATGTACTGATATAGAAAACCCAGTATCAGAGCTATATTTTCCATGTAACTCTAATCCACAGCTTGGGCCACAACTATGTGCAATGACTAATGCCAACCAGGCCATCCAGCTTTCAGTTGTTTTCAGGAAAAGTATCAATGTCAGTGTGGGAATTCGTGGCCACCACTGAAATGGATAAAATTAAGGGTTAAGCTACCCTGTGGCCCAACCATTTCCTTGTGAGCATCTAGTCTGAACTCTTCACTAAAGGCATCTTTACACTGTCACTGCAGGAGATGAAATGTATTATAACAATCCAAGGGATGGCTGATCTTGATTAATGCAATGCTCCAAAAAGTACCCCTTTGGG